>NW_006291250.1:384162-390203 GCF_000327345.1 Myotis davidii
AAGGGTGAGTCAGCGCCCAGGCTGCCTCCGTCTGGGTGTAAATAGGAAAGGGTGTGGGTCAGGGTGGGAACTGGGGGGATTCGGGGCGGCCCCAGGGAGAGCCTGGATGAAGTGGCCGGGTTCTCCATCACTGCGGGGTTTCTCTCCGGCTCAGAGAGTCTGTGATCTCCCCTCCCCTTGCGGTTCTTAACCCGGGTCCGCAGGGCTTTTACGGGGCCCAGTTAAACTCGGTGAGACTGTCCAATAATAACAGCTGGTGCTTACATAACACCCGGCACCAGGCGCCGTTCTAAGCACTTTATATGTATTTGTTCACTTTAATATATCAGACAGGCGACATTATTATTCCTGACTTACTGCTAAGGACACTGAGGCACAGAGGAGCTTTGGGGTTTGTCCACGTTCACTCATCCCGGAGTGAACGATCAGGGTTGTGAACCCAGGTGTCTGGCTCAGAGTCTGATTTTTTTTTTTTTTAAATCCTCACCCGAGGATACTTTTTCCATTGATTTCTAGAGAGAGTGGAAGGGAGGGAGGAGGCGGGCAGAGAAAAAGAGACACATCGATTGGCTGCCCCTCCCTCCCCCCCACCCGGCATGTGGAACTTGCAACCGAGGTATGTGCCCTTTACCGGGAACTGAGCCCCTTCCGTCCACAGGCCAAAGCTCTAACCATTGGGAAAACCGGCCAGGGTAGAGTCTGAGCTTTTAACCACTGAGCCACATGTACTGAATTTGCGGGGTGTGAAATATGTGTGTGTGTGGGGGGGGGGGTTGGGGGGGAAGGGAGGCATAACAGGATTGCAGTTTTGCTTCTTTTTTGTTGTTGTTGTTGTTAATCCTCTCCTGAGGGTAATTTTTCCATTGCTTTTCAGAGAGAGTGGAAGGGAGGGAGTGGGCGAAAGAGTTAAAGAGGGGTGGGGGAAGAAAGAGAGAGAAAGGAGAGAGAGAAGCATCTATGTGAGAGAGACATATCGACTGGTTGCCTCCGAATCGGGGGTGGGGAGCCAACCTGCAACCCAGGTAGGTGCCCTTGACTGGGAATCAAATCCAGGAGCCTTTGGTGCACCGGCTGACATTCTAACCACTGGGCAACACAGGCCAGGGCTGCTTTTGTATTTTTGACAGTAAAAAAGGATATGTGTGAATTTATTAAGTGGCCACTTAGGATTTTGTCCTTTGGTGCAAACATATTAGAAATCAATTTTTAAAAAGCGCGTGTGTCTGTTTTCCTTCTGGGATAGGGGCCAGGGCTTCAGATGGATGCTCAAATTCAGGAGGAGTTTCGAATCACGGGGGTGTCTGGTGAGTGCGCAGGAGTCTTTGCGGCTTCGGGCAGGGACCTGACTCTCGTTCTGGGTCTCAGTGTCTCCATGGATGACCCGAAAGGATTAAATCTGGGGTTTGGGGTTCCCTGTACCCAGGAGGGACCCCCCCCTTTGCGTTCTGCCCCTCCCTTGAGGTTAAGGGCCAGGTCGGTGTTAAAGTAGACACACAAGTGCAGTGTGTGTGTTCATGTGGGAACCAACTAGGCCTAGCAGACCCTTTCCATTTCTCTCCCGCCCTCTACGCTTCAGCCAGACTGAATAAACAGCCCTCTACCTCGCTCACTTATACTTATTGTTCTGGGCTCCTCCTCCAGGAAGCCTTCCTGACCTCCCCAAGCTGAGTCGAGTGCCCCCTCTGAGCGCTCACCATCCTCTGGGCTTCCCCACCTCGCCCTGACCACTCTGGATCACCACTCGTGTTGGGTCTGTCTTCCAAACTGGGGTGTGAGATTCGAGAGGGCAAGGCTGGGCACCTCAGTCATTGCTGTGTCCCCATCTCTGCCCAGCACAGGGTGGCATGAGGAGCTGCTCAGAGACTGTGTGCTGAATGAATGATTGAAAGGGTGTCAGCCAGAAGCAGAGGGAAGTAGCGATTTGTCTTGGGCAGCAGCATCTTGTGTTCCCGTGGGTCCTGTGAGGGCTAGGGACAGGACTAGGGTAGAGTGGCTGGGTGCTGTGTATGAGTCAGGAGCTGGCACAGGCCATATGATCTGGAGCAGGGAGGGAGGCTGGTCGCACGTCCAAGGCCTGGGGACAGACGCTGGCTTATGTTTGTTTGAATTGTATTTATCCCCGGAGAGTCAATGACTGTCCCATCCTCTGGGGTTCCCAGCTGCCCGGTCTGCGGAGTGTGTCACTGAGTTGGGGAGGGGATGATGACGTGTCTCATGTCTCAGAATGTGATTCAGGGGCAAGAAACCCAGTGTCCTCGGACGCATGTCCCAAGCAGAGGTCTTATCTGTCTCTTGTGGGCTGGAGGGGTTTGGGGGCCACTGGGCCAGGAGAGAAGAGGAAAGGGGGGCTTGCCTGGTTCCCTGGACTGTTCTCTAAACCTCCTGCCAAAGCTGCTTACTATGGGGGAGGGGGAGAGAGAGAGAGAGAGAGAGAGAGAGAGAGAGAGAATGAATAAATGTGTCCTGACCCTGGGCTCCATCTCTGGTGTTTGACCTAAAAAAAATCCAAGGGGATTAAGGATGAACTAGAACCAGCTGGGGGCAAATGTGCGCTAATTGGGGGGGGCTTCCCTGGAATCCTAGATGCCCAGCGCAGGCATTGGTCCTGGGAGGGAGACATGCAGGGTGAGAGGTATGAGGGGGATTAGAGAGAACGGAGGGGCGATGAAAATGTATGGCTGTGGGAAAGCAGACAGACATGGAGGAGAGGCAGAAGAAAGTCTGGGGTTTGGAGAGAGGACAAGATAAAAACGAAACCACACAGGAGGGAGCTGAGGCGTAGGAAAAGGAGAGAAACATAAAGGCAGCGATGGGCAAGCAGAGGGAGGGAGAAGTGAGGGGCAGCCCCAACAGAGGACGACCTCACTGAGGGTGCTACTGAACACTGGTTGAATGGGTGATTGGACAGATGCAGTCGGGAGAGCAAGAGAAAGAAAAAGGGGAGAATATGAGAGGTGGGGGGAAAGGAAAAGATGGGGAGTAGAGATGGGAAGATAGAAAGGGAGGGAAAGCAGAAGGGCGGGAGAGGGAAAGGCAGAGACGGACGACAGACAGACCGGATGAGAGGCTGAGAACAAGATGTGACGGACAGCCAGCAGAGCCAGGGAGACAGAGAGGGGCCGATGGGACTGGAGTCTAAGGGGGGAACAAAAGGTGGGAAAGTCAGAGATAGAATGAGAAAGAGACAAAACAGGCAGAAAACCAGTGAGACTCAGAAGGGACAAGATGGGGCGACAGAGAAACCCAAAGGGACAGAGTAGGGGGAACAGTGTGTGTGTGACAAGGATGGCTGGCCCCCAAGCTCCAAGGAGCATCCAAACACCTGCCTCCCTGCCCCTCCGCGTAAGCTCCTCCAACTGACCCAAAGGGGCAGGTGTGTGGGAAGGGGCACATCTGCCAGCACATCATGCAAATGAGCTCATGAATATGCAGCAGGCCCATTGTCTGGCCCTGCCCCCACCCCCATCTGCTCTGGGCCTGGCCCCAGGGGCTGAGAGCAGCTCTGTCCTCACCCCCCCCCCGCCCCCCACTTAGGGGGAGGGGAGGTCCCCCACCAATCTCACAGTCCCTGGGGCAGCTGCTCCCCCTCCTCCAGGGCCCAGGTGGGAGGGATGGGCAGAGTCCTGGCAGGGGCTTACCCGGATAGAAGTCTTTGGACTTGGAGAGCTTGATGGTGGCTCCTGTCTCCTTCTGTAGCTGCACGATGGTTTGCCCGCCCTTGCCAATGATGGAGCCCGCAGCGTAGCTAGGGATCAGCACCTTCAGGAAGTATTCACCCTCCTCTGCAGGGGCACATGGCGGGAGGAGAGTCAGGGGGAGGGGAGTGGCGGAGGGGGCTTCACCTTTCGGGGGGGGGGCCCCCCTTCTTCAGGTGCCAGCACAGGGCGCCCTAGGAAACCACTGGGCTCACGGTGACTAACATACAGGAGCGATGACCATGAGGACAGCAGAACGGAAAATAACAGTAATGATCATTCATTCACTCGCCAGTAGTCACCGAGCACCTGCTGTGTGCTTAGCACTGTGCTGGCCAAACAGCCACGAAAGAAGCAAACTCCCTGATTTCACACGTAAAATGAGGCCGCGAGGGTTTTAGTGGGTAAGCCTAGAGCTTGCACAGCTACGTTCTCCTGGAGGGGGGACAGACAGCATGGCGGCGAGTGCGAGGGGAACAAAAAGAGGCAGGAAAGGGCTGGGGAGTGGAGGGGCTGCGCTGTCAGGTCCGGCAGCCAGGAAAGCCCTCCGGAGAATGGGGCTTTCTCTGTCAAACACGCTGCAGCCCTACTATGTGCTAGACTCTCTCCCAAGCACTTACAAAAGCCAGTTCCTCTCATTTTCACACTGATGCGGCGAGGGAGGTACTTTTAAAAAACACATTCTAGTTTTGGCCGGTGTTGCCAAGTGGTTAGAGCGTTGGCCCATGCACTGATTGGTTGCAGGTTCGATTCCCAGTCAAGGGCAAGTAGCTGGGCTGCAGGTTTGATCCCTGATCCCAGCCTCCGGTCAGTCGGTTGGGGTGTGTGTGGGAGGCAACCAATCCAAGTATCTCTCTCTCCCCCTCCCTCCCACTCTTCTACTCTCTCTAAAAATCCATGAAAAAATATCCTCTGGTGAAGACTGACAACAACCACCCCCCCCACACACACACAACACACACACACACACACACACACACACACACACATACACCCATTCTACAGATGAGAAACAAAGGTGAAGAAAGCGCCCCCGTTTGCATAGGTGACAGGGCTGAGATCCAGGGTCCTAGCTCTGAACCATGCTATCCTGTCCCCTGGCTGTGGCTATTGGGAGACAGAGCAAGGACAGAGGCCCAGGAATGGGGTTATGCCTGGGTTGTTTCAGGGAGTTCGGCGGCCGGTGTTGGGACTGAGTGAGAAAGGAGAGTGGGAAGAGATGAGGGCTCAGAGGGGTGGTGGCGGCGGGGTGTTCAGGCTTGTGGCCCACCGTGAGGTCTTTGGTTTCTACTCCAAATAAGATGGGCGCCACGGAGGGCTCTGAGGGGTGTGATCTGACTTAGGTTGCCAGATCCCTCTGGCACCCAGGAGGGGAGCAGACTGAGAGCAGCCAGGGTGAAGAGCTGGGAGCCCAGTGAGGAGGGGACTGCAAAGGCCTGGGCAGGAGGTGATGGCAGTCTGACTGGTGCAGGCAGCGAGAGGTGAGAGGGAGGCGGCCGGATTCCAGAAATGTCCTCAACACTCATATGGCCCTGGCACTGTGCTGCTTGGCAAGGTTGAACTTGTCCATTCCTCACAACCTGCCAGTAAGTGGGGTAGACGAGCCGCATTTTTACAAAAGAGGAAACTGAGGCACGGAGGGACTCAGAGACGGAAAGGCACCAGCTCCAGGTCACCAGCCCAAGGGCACCAGACAGTTAGTTGCTGGGCTGAGATTCAAATGCGATTCTGCTTCGTTCTTGGCCCTCCCCTGTTTAACACCCTCCACTGCCCGTGGCCAAAGGCCAACGCGTTCAAGGACAGTCAGTCTCAAGACCAGAGATGCCAAGGTGGTGCCAAGGGTGTCTGTGGGGCTTGGCCATTCTTTGTTATGGCCATTTCCTTGGTCATGGATAAAGCACTTGGTTAACGCAGTCTCAAGGCCAGTGCCTCGCCTCTCCTACCTTCTAACCAAACTGTTGCCTTCTCAACCGAAGTCCCTGGGTGATCGGGCTCGCCCACCTTTCCAGCTGCAGGTCCTGGTCTTTCTCTATGGGCACTAGACATACTTTCCTTTCTGTTCCTCCAACATTTCTTCCTCCGTCCCACCTCAGGGCCTTTGCACATTCTCTGTGTCTGCATCTCCCCTCCCCCAGTGAATTCCTTTTGTCCTTCAGATCCCCACTCAAATGCCTCTTAACTGTTGGAAGCTTTCCTTAAACTCTGAGGAGGGGATGCATTCAGAGCAATGTATCACCGAAGCCTACTGTGGGCCATGCAGTAGAGCTCACCCTGGTGTCCCCGGGGACTCACCGGTGCCCAGCAGTAGTGGGCATGCAATAAACATGGGGGTGGCGGGGGTGGGGT
>NW_006291250.1:390229-393601 GCF_000327345.1 Myotis davidii
TGGGGGGACAGGGGAGGGGGAGCCAGGTTGTCCTGTCTCCAAAGCTTAAGGTTGTAAAACACATCCCAAGCAAAGGAAACCTATTTTCAATGTTCTCCCATGAAACTCCAACATTCCAACATTCAGATAAGGAGAAACTGCTGGGAAAAGTGGGAGCAGGGTCGGGGCCTGGGAGCCCTGCCCATCTCTACCTGGACCCTTAAGATGGAAGGTTCTGGGTTCCCTGATGTGCTAAGGTGGGGGTCCCGAGGGTGAGGGGTTAAGTGTGGCTGTGCCTGCATGGGGAGGGGGTCCAGAATGAAGGGGTTTCCCTGAGCCCAAGGCAATCCTCTTAAACTTGCCTAATCAGACCATTAAGCCTATTAGGTAATTGGCTCGCCTCAGGGTGCCTTCCCATCCATCATCCCGGCCCTCCCCCCAATTCCCTTTCTCCCCTGGGTTCCCAGAGGTGGCCCCTTGTCTGCCCTGCCCCTAAACCTGGCTCAGAGATGAGGGCTAGTTCTCTATCTCCTGGAAGGCTCAGAAAGAGGGTTCAGTTACAGGGAGATCCTTCCCCTCTCGCTAGGGCTCAGTTCTCTTTCGTCCTCTGACTCCAGTCCCCATCTTCTCTCCAGCCAGCTTCCCTCTTGAAGAGAGAAGATATTCATCTGCTCTGAAGAAAACTGGTCCCCACCCCATTTCCTGTGTCCTTTCTCATACTTCCCAGGTTTTGTCAGAATTCCCATAGGAAATGGCAGAAACAGCCCTAGACTGAGTGTGAATTTTGTCACCAACAGCCCGTGTGCCCGTGGGCCTCAGTTTTCTCATCTGTAAAATGGGGACATGATAGTGCTGCCCTACAGGGCTACTGTCAGTAGTAAAATGGTAAACCGTAAAGTATTTAGGATGGTTTCAGGCACATGGAGCAATTGAAAAATGTTAAGATATCACCATCATTATGTTATTATTATTTTTATAATCCTCACCTGAGGATACATTTTTATTGATTTTTAGAGAGAGTGAGAGAGAGAGAGAGATGTGAGGGAGAAACATCTATTGCAGTGATGGTGAACCTTTTGAGCTCGGCGTGTCAGCATTTTGAAAAACCCTAACTTAACTCTGGTGCCGTGCCACATAGAGAATTTTTTTGATATTTGCAACCATAGTAAAACAAAGATGTATATTTTTGATATTTATTTTATAGATTTAAATGCCATTTAACAAAGAAAAATCAACCAAAAAAATGAGTTCGCGTGTCAGAGGTGTCATAGGTTCACCATCACTGATCTATTGATTCCCTCCTGTATGTGCCCTGACTGGGAATTGAACCTGCAACCTTTTGCTGTATGGGTGATGCTCCAACAAACTGAGCCACCTGGCAGGGCAATTTTTTCTATTATTATTACGCACTTCATGAATATAAGTTCTTATCACAGTGTCTGACACATGGAAGTGTTCTCTAAGTGGGGAAATGAGCCTGTAAGATTTGGGGTTTTGTTGGGAAATAGGAAAAGGAGGGGAGACCCCGCTTCCTCCATCACTTACCCCCTAGGGGCTGCCCTGGCTTTTCCCTGCTTTGTGGAGGAGAAATGGCTTCTCACTGGCAAAAGTGAGACCCTGCTCCCATTCTCCTGTCTCAGTATCTCTGTGATACTCCGTCCTCCTGCCACCTTCTTCAGTGTTGCCTGTTTCCATCCCTCTGCACTACTATTTCCTTCCTTCTTCTCTCCTCTTCCCTCGCTTCCTCTAACAAATCCTTCCTGGCACCCACTATGTGCCAGGCCTTGTTTTATAATGTTTTTTTCTAAATCCTCACCTGAATATATGTTCCTATTGATCTTCAGAGAGAGAAGAAGGGAGAGAGGGAGAGAGAGAGAAAGAGAGAGAGAGAGAGAGAGAAACATCAATGTGAGAGAGAAACATCAATTGGCTGCCTCCCCTACATGCCCTGACGGGGGATCGAACCTGTAACCTAGGTATGTGCTCTGACCAGGAATCAAACCCACAACCCGTTGGTGCATGGGACAACGCCCGACCAACTGAGCCACCCGGCCAGGACCAGGCCTGGTTTTAGGTGCTGGGGATATATCATGACACAAGACAGGCAGTCCCTTTACCTTAAATCCAATCATTTTTAACATTTATGCTGTGTCTCCCCCACAAAGCGCATTCATATGAGTACACAATGGTAAAAAAAAAAAAAGTCTCTCCATGGACCCCTTAAACCATCCAGGGGTGCTAGGCGGTCGCTGTATCAGACTAGTGGAAATTTGGAGGCCCCTCCTCAGCCAGTCTCAGCAGCGGAGACCTCCCACCTGCTCAAACTCAGAACTCTAGGTCCCAGGCGTCCCCATCCTGGCCACCAGCCTGGTCCTCTCTCGGATCTGCGTGTCCTTCCTATTTGAGGGCACTTCTCACCGGGTGAGTCCCACTTCCCTGGGAAGAAGCCAGGCCTTTATTTCCCAGCCTGCCTTGCAGCAAGGGGAGACACGCCACCTCTTCTGAACCTGGAGCCCCCAAGCCTCACACATGCCACCCTGTTTGAATACTCAGGACTCTGCCCGTGAAAAAGTTCTTCTACTGACGCAGAATCGAGATGCCAGAACGTTCCACCCACCCATGCTCCACCCCACTCTTAGCACTTCCCTTGGGCTCAGGTAGCTCCCTCTACTCATGCCAGGGACTGAAGTGATGCCAGCTTCGGCTCTCCTGATTCATCTGTGTCCCTCCAGCTACAGTTGCATGTATTTCCACCTTGGGAAGGGGCTGTCTTCCCTCTTCTAGTCTTTTTAAAAAAATATTTTATTGATTTTTTACAGAGAGGAGGGGAGAGGTGCAGAGAGTTAGAAACATCGATGAGAGAGACACATCGATCAGCTGCCTCCTGCGCACTCCCCACTGGGGATGCGCCCGCAACCAAGGTACATGCCCCCGACTGGAATCAAACCCGGGCCCCTTGAGTCCACAGGCCGACGCTCTATCCACTGAGCCAAACCGGTCAGGGCCCTCTTTTAGTCTTTATGAGTCTCTGGTCTCCCTCCCACCCCCCCCAGTGCCCACCTCCTCAGGAGTGCTTCTGAAGGCTTCCAAACAGCGACACCCCCCCCCCACCTCCGCCCCTCTAAATAACGTTTACCTGCCCCGAAGATCTGGGGTGCTGGGAAGGAGTGGCCCTTTTTACGGTCAGAGAGTGGACCCTAAAAGGCGGCTTTGATCTGAACGGGAGGTCACCCATGCAAAGGCGGGGCTGAGGGGTGTAGTTGTGGCGGTGCTGTTTTCCGTGACAGTGGCCTGGGGAAGCTAAAGCCGGGTGCTGTACCCACGGCACCTGCTCCTGCCTGGGGTCGGGGCGGCAGGGTCACGTGTTCTGTGAGGTGTGCGGAGGCTGAGGCT
>NW_006291250.1:393760-397889 GCF_000327345.1 Myotis davidii
TTTCCGTGAAGGATGGTGCGGCCCACGTGCGTGTGAGAAGTGTAATACTACTGGAGCCGGCCCCTGAAGGGATGAGCGCAGCTGGGAGGTGTGATGCTGACTTTGTGTGGTGACACGGTTTCTGAGTGAGAGAAAGTGGTGGGGTATGACTCCCTTGGGGGAATTCACCCGTGAGTGGTGGAACAGGACAGTGACATTCTCATGGCAACAACAACAACAATAATAATAAAAATACTGAATGACAGCTATTGTTTATTGAGTGCTTGCCATCTGCCAGGCCTCACTTCACCTACGCAACCTCACTGAACCCACACAGCAGCCTGGAGAGGCAGGGGGAGGACTTACGGTCCCCATTTTGCAGACGAGGAGACTGAGCCTCAGAGCAGCGAAACAGGGTGCCTGAGGGGCCCACACCAAGCACGGGACAGGGACAGGGAGGAGATGGGCCCTGGAAGGTCCCACCTGAGCGCCCTTAACCCTGGTGCCGTTGTCTTTGTGTTAAGGGATGTGAGGGATGCCGGGAACAGGACCTGGCTGGTGTAAGCTACGTTTGGGGGGTGAAGTGTGCATTTCTGTTTATATATGGGGGCGACAGAGGTGGGAACACAGCCAGAACTACGGGGGCCATTCTATCGGCACCTTCAGAGTTATCACCTGTATTCGAGGGGGACGCTCTTTGTTATTGCCCCTCAGCCTGGTCATCTGCTGCTCCTAACTGGAGTTTCCAGCCACCTCTTCACCTAACACCTCCTGTCCTCAGAGCCTCATCTCCCTCCCAACCGCCCCTGCCTGCCAGTCACGGTACCTGGAAGCCAGTTTAACAGCCACCATCTCCTCTATCAGCCCCCAAGAACGGGGCAGGTGCCCTGGGCAAGAACTCCGTCTGCCCCATTTGCCACAACCTGCTGGGACACCCCGGAGGAGTTCCCCAGCTCCCTGAGCCTATCCTCACCTGAAAATGAGCTTCCCACACAACTGAGGTAGCCTCCCGAGTTCGAATCATGGCTCTGCCTCTGATTAGCTGACTGACTTCGGGCAAGTTACTTAACCTCTCTGGGCCATACTTTGCCGTTGGTAAGATGGATAACATAATAGAATTGTAAGGATTCAATGACTGGCCGGTACCAAATGTTTTCTATAATTTTTCTTGGCACGGCACACTGCAGACCTTCAATGCTAGCCATCATTGTAATTTATTATTATTATTACTATTACTATTATTATTATTATTAATGTTACATCCTAGATACTGGGAGAATTAAATGAATGAAATGCTGCATGCAAGGCATTAAGCAATTATACTGGTAGCTTTTATTATTATTATCGTTGTGGTCACTGTTATTTCCCCATTTGGCAGATGGTAGGAACACCGAGGCTCAGAAAAGGGATGTTGACCCAACACCCCACAGTCATGGAAGTGTCAGAAAGAGCCCTCACTTCTGACATGAAAGTCTCGGACCCTTGCCCATCCCTGCCCCTGAGTGGTTCTCTAAATCAGCGGTTCTCAACCTGTGGGTCGCGACCCCTTTGGCGGTCGAACGACCCTTTTACAGGGTGTCGCCTAAGACCATCCTGCATATCAGATATTGACCTTATGATCGATAACAGTAGCAACATGACAGTGATGAAGTAGCAGCGAAAATAATTTTATGGTTGGGTCACCACATGGGGAACTGTATTTAAAGGGCCAGAAGGTTGAGAACCACTGCTCTAAATGGAGGATTGCCCCTTTGCGTTTCCGGGCCTCAGTTTACCCGTGGGTCAATGGGAGGGGAGGAGGGGCGAGAGCCTGGAGGAGCGGTCCCTCAGGGCTCATCCTAGTTTCCCTGCTGCGAGAGTAAGCACATGAGTCCAGGGTTGACCGATCCCAGCTCCACCACCGATGAGCTGTGTGACTGGACCGTGGCTCCATTTCTCCGAGCCTCAGTTCTATTCATTTGAAAAAGCAGCCCAAATCATCTCCCTGGAGGGATTCATGGGGAAATTAATCCATATCTCAGAGTCTGACTCATGGTAGGGTGCCAGGGGCTCGGGCCTGACCACCTTTGGCAGAAGGTTGTGCTGCTCTGAGGGCACTGCTTTGGAGCCTCTCAGCCCCTTTAAGAGGAGAATGGGATTCCCCTCCCCACCAGCGGGGGCGGGGCTGGACTGCCTGCCCGCCGGGCTCTGGGGCCACCTGGGTCCCTGACCCTCTCAGCGACTGGGAATGGCAATGGGACAGGAAGGAGGGAAGGAAGTCGGAGGGGCCGTATTCATGTGTGTGTTGGGGGTGGGGGAGCAGGAAGAAGGACAGGAAACTCACTCCCAACCCCTCCCCCAGCTTCCCTTTCCTCCAATTTCTGCTGGACACCCTCAGAGGCGGCCAGGGGGTCCCCGATTCCTGTCCCACCTGGACAGGGGTGGGGGGAGCACTGGGATAGAAGGAAGAGACTCAACTGTGTTAGTCTGGGGGCGGGGGGTTGGGGGAGGTCCCCACCCGACCCACTCCAGCGCCCGGCAGGCAGCCTGGCAGCGGGAAGGAAAGGTGCACCCTGCCTGAGGCCATCCCGCTCCCATTCCGAGGAAAAGGCCGGAGGAAGCAGAGATTTTGGCCAAGGTGACCGCCAGGCGGGGCCTCTCTGCTCTGGGGTCTCCCCTCGTCCAGGGCTAATGAGCTGGGCTCGGAGGACCCCCCGACTAATTGCTTGCTCCTGAGACACACACCTAGCGCCCCCAGCGTGTCTTTTATTCTCCCGTACACATCCCTCTTCAGGTCACACACAGGGACAGCCCCTCTTCTGTGGTGTCACACACACACTCCCTTGACAACCACACAAAATCATCCCCTCCTCCCTGGTGTCACACACTCAACCATCACACACACACCTCTCCCCTTGTTACAACTATACACGCCTGGGCTGTCACACACGCACCCTTCCCTGCTCATACCCCTTGGGTGTCATATGCACATGTCCCCTGTTCCCGGTTCACCCCCGGAGCCCCAACCTCTCCCCCGTCATACACCCACCTCCGCTTGTGGCACACCCCCCCTCTGATGTCATTGTTGTACACCTCCATGTGTCACACCCAGCCACAGCCTCTCTGGAGTCACACCCACACCATTTTCTGGTCACATACCCTCACCAGCTTCTCCTGGTCCCACCCCACCCCAGACACGCCTGTGTCACATACTGAACTGCCTCCCCCTGATCCGCACAGCCTCTCATGGCTCACACCCAGAGCCAGCCCATTCAGCGTCCCCCACACACCCGCTTGCATGTCACACACACCCTCGCTCCTCTACCGCTGCCACTTTTGGGGTGACATGCACACACTTTTCCTTGTTACACAAACCAGGGTCTCGAACATGGACCCCAGCCCCTCTCATCTGCCCTCTCTCTTACACAGACACACACACACCCTCTTTCCTGCCGTATCCATGATCCCTAATGCCTCACATTCAGGCCTTACAGGGCCCACACGCACACATGAATACACACGAACACACACACACACACACCTGTCCCAGCCACACATTCTCCCACCTAGCTCTACACACCCACCCTTTCCTCCATCTCACCAACACACCCACCCGCTGGTGCCCACACACAATTCCTTCCGCCCGTGGGCCGCACATGCCTCCCTCCAGGACACCCCTGCTCAGGACATCCCCAGGGAGGAGACTGGAGAGCTCCGAGTCCACAGGCCTCCGCTCCTCCTTCCCCTCCCCCCGCCAGGACGCGCCAGCCGGGAACACCCCTGCCCCAAAGGGTCACATCACACACCCCTCAAGGACACGGACACCGGCTCGGAGGGACCCGCGCCCCCATCCTTTGCGCCCCCCCAAGGACACTTACCACCCCCTCCCCCCGCAACTCCTCTGGTCGCAGACAAAGCTCCCAGCCCCGGGCCGCGGCCAGCCGGGGAGGGGGTCCGGACTCTCCCCAACTCCCCTCTTGGTTCCGGGTCTAGGGAGGGGCGCTTTTCCCCTCCCTAGAGCCCTTGCACCTGCCAACGGGGGAGAGAGGAGGATGGAGAAAGGCGAGGCCCCTTGCCCGCTCCCCCACCCCGAGCGCAGCCCCCTCTCACCTCCCGTGTTGCTGCGCTTGGTGCAGACCACCTCGGGGGGCGTTTCGAGGGGCCGCTTGCG
>NW_006291250.1:397924-402433 GCF_000327345.1 Myotis davidii
AGGGAGGGAGCTGGTTCTGGGGGGCTGACAGAGACAAGAGAACGGATGTGAGCCGTATGGGAGGGCCCAGGGGGTCTCCGATGGGGTCCGGAGGAAACTCAGGGGTGGGGTCTCTCTAGAAATCAGGGAGCCCGGGGACTGGCCGCGCCACTGGAGGGATGGGGCTCCCTTCTTGGCTGCCCCGGGAGGAGGGCCGAGCCCCCCAGACCCTGCTCGGGGCGGGGGGATCTTTTGTCACCACCGCGGCCTGGCCCCGCCCACCCACGCAAGGCCACACCCATGCCGGTCAAGGCCACGCCCCTCAGCGCCCCCATTGGCCTGTCCTTGAAGCCTAGACCACGCCCCTATGTGTTGACCACGCCCCTCCCGCGTCTGCCCGAGGGACCCAGCTCCCCCAGGCTACAGTGGGACCGGGACTCAGGCAACACTTCCCCGCCCCTCGCCAGTAAAGCACGTTTACTGAGCACTTGCTATGTGCTCGGTCCGGTTCTAAGTAAGCGCTGCACAAACATCACATGGAATCCCCAGAGCAACCAGCTCCTTTAGGTGCTCTCATTATTCCCATTTTACAGGTGAGGAAACTTAGCCTCAGCAACCGGACATCACTTGGTCGAGATAAGAAATCCCACGTCACAAGTCTCCCACCTCAGCTGGGACGTTCCTCCTCGAAACTTTGCATTTATTCCTTGAAGAATTAACACAGGGTTGCTGCAAGGCCCCTGGGTATTAATTCAATGAATACCTGAGTTAAAGCGTGTAGCTCTGAGCCTAGCGCACCACTGGTGTTCAATTCAATCAACATGTTAAGTGCCAGGCACTGTCCCTTACAACGCCGGGGGACAAAACAGTCGCCCCTTGTCAAGTGTTACTATTCATGTCATGAAGAAAAACAACTTTTCAGATGACAAAGTGGAGGCCCAGGAGCGTGGAGTGTGGCTCGTCCAAGGGCACACGGATAGACAGAGGGGGAAACTGGGATTTGAATGATGGACAAGTTTAATTTCAGAGCCTAAAATCATTGAAAGTAGGGGGTATTTCCTTGGAATTGATCATTGTTAATAGTCAACGTTCACTGATCCATTAATGTTCTTTTCCTTGGATTCCTGGTCTCCAAGGATTCTTTCCTTCCTTAGGTCAGCCAGAGGCAAGATTAGGCTCAGAAGAGACCTGAGTGAGGGTGATTGTGGCAGCCGGGGGTGGGGGTGGGGGGGCTCCTCCCTCTGCTCCATCCCACTGCTGCCCCCCCTCCCTTGCCATGCTCTCAGGTCCCCAGGATGGAGAGGGTAGCAGATGGCCTGAGGTGGATGGGGTGGCCACCCATCTGTCCCCTCCCCCTATTGTCCCCAGAGCCAAGGGGGATCGTAGGGGGTTGTGGTCCACTGCAGTCTGGATCCTCCCCCTCCATCTTCCTGGAGGAAGCTGAGGAGCTGGTTGCCATGGAGACGGAGAAGAGGCAGAGGGATGCAGGGAGATACTGGGGTCAGGCGGAGATCCACACCTAGACCCTTTGAGTCACATATACACACACCACACAGGTACATATTTCAACATCCATGGGACTGGGTGTGAAATCCCGCCGGTCCCAGTCACACAGGCCCTCTTGCAGACACACAGGTACACACTCTCAACAGTTTCACATAGGCACACTCTGATGTATGAAGAAGACTCATGGGGGATAGGCACACGGGTGCACACACACACACTCCTTAATAATGCATAATGCACATTCAGTCATGCAGACCCAAAGCCGTACCACAGGCACTCACACACAAATAGACACATGCACAGCTGATATCTGAGTATTTCCCAGGTGCGCACATTCAGAGCCAAAACTACTCCACACTTGGCCACACACGCCCTGAGAAGTTCGGAGTACATGATTGCAGCCACCGAACCAGCACAACCCATGTTACATAAGGCATACATGTTAGTGACATGTGAAAGACACTGACACACAGACTCAAGTGTGTCTTCCACGCAAAGTGGGTAATCACACACCTTTGGATACATGTCCCACATAGCCTCAGGCACACAATACAGGGGACCTCACAGATCACTCAGCAACATACACAACACACATGGAGTCCCGTGAGCAGCTCAGCCCCCACCCCCTAGTCATGCCTGCAGCCCCAGCTCTACAGTCCCCCCAAGCCCTCCCAGTTGGACACACACAACAGCATGGTCGGTCACGCACTCACACTCACACACAAACACAAACCTCCTCCTAGATATTTTTAAACCCAGGCTAGTTCTGCTGCTATGGTAACCGCCCCAAACCCATTGCCATAGCAACCCAACGTCAGCTTTCCAAGCACCAAATCCTGGGGGATTGCAGGGCCCCAATCAGAGGCCAGTGTGGAGGGGGTTGCTGCACCCTCTGCCATCATCCGCGCCACCCCAGTACCCTCAGCCTGGCGTCTTCAGGGAAGCAGCCACCGGAGGCTGGGCAGGGGCCGGAGCCAGGAATACAAGACCATCCGACTGAGCTGGGACAAGGGCGACCCTCAACTTGCTTTTCCCTCCGGCTGATCAGAGCTTTCTGGAGGGGACCCTGGGACCAAAGTCAGCCTGCATCGGGACACACAGCCTGGGTTCAAAGCCTGGGCCTGCCATTTACACGCGGTGTGACTCGGGCATGTCCTTAACTCTCTCTGAGTCTTAACATTCCTTCATTTGGAAAATCTCGCTGCTGTCGCTGTCGAAACTAACATCCCAAAGGACTATTGTGACTCGGTGGTGAAAAGCCAGGCAGACCTGCATCCCAAGTCTGACCCTCCCGCTTTCTAGCTGTATTAACTCAAGACAGGGCTCCCTTGTCCTAGCTGGTATGGTTCAGTGGATAGAGCGCTGGCCTTCCGACCGAAGGGTCCCGGGTTCGGTTCTGGTCAAGGGCATGTACCTTGGTTGCAGGTTCAATTACTGATTGGGGCATGCAGAAGGCAGATAATAATAATAATAATAACAATAATAACAAATAATAATAATAATAAATAAGGAAAAGAAAAAAAAGAAAAGAAAGAGCCTCGTTGACAAAGTTCAGGGGCAAATAGTAGTCCAATTACACGGGGATGCAGGTAAGATTTCCAACAAAGGGGTGTGGTTGCTGACCTAATACTTTTGCACTTATTCCAACATATTTAAGTCTTAAGCACGGCCTTGGGGGCAGATACTATTATTATTCCTGTTTTGCAGAAAAGGAAACCGAGGCTCAGAGAGCTTGCCTGGGATCACACAGCTACAAAGCTTGGAAGCATGGGATTTGAACCGAGGGCGGGGGGAAAGACACGTGTTGAGCCACTGCTCTCTCCTGCTTCTCCAAGAGGGGAGTCTGGAGAGGGGGATAGAATGGTCGATTCTTGGAAATGCTTTCTAGCCTCAGTTTGCTAGCCTGCAAAATGGGAGTGAAAACGATCCTGCTGGCTGCACTGTTGGAGGATCTACGAGGCAGCTTGCACCCGGGGGCTCTGAGGACAGGCTGGCACACTTGAGTGCTTTGTGTAGGTGGGGAGCAAAGTGGGAGGGATAGGGCAAGCGGGCAACTGGGTAGGCGCAGGAGAGAGGGAGGTGGCTGGGGCTTAAGCCCTGATTTTCTCTTTCCCAGCCCGGTGACCTCAGGCATGAGCTTTCTCTAGTCTGAGCCTCAGTCTTCCTATCTGTCAAGTGGGTGGTGAGAAATCCAGGAGCCAAAGGAAGTAAGACCACTTAGCATGGGTCCCAGTGAAGAGCTGATACTAGCATCATCTATCCAGTCTGTACATGGGATCTAAGAGAGGTAGGACTGTTCTATGCAGGGTTCTGCAAACTTTTTGACCCACAGTAAGAAATACACTTAGTCGCCGAGACCGGTTTGGCTCAGTGGATGGAGCGTCGGCCTGCGGACTGAGAGGTCCCAGGTTCGATTCCGGTCAAGGGCATGTACCTTGGTTGCGGGCACATCCCCAGTGGGGAGTGTGCAGGAGGCAGCTGGTCGATGTTTCTCTCTCATCGATGTTTCTGACTCTCTATCTCTCTCCTTTCCTCTCTGTGAAAACTCAATAAAATATAAAAAAGAAAAAAAATGAAATACACTTAGTCCAGGGGTGGGCAAACTTTTTGACTTGAAAACATATAAGAAACATAAAAACATTTAAGAAAAGATAGAATGGACAGGGAAGGCCTCACTGAGGAGGTGACATTTGAGCAGAGACACGAAAGAGGTGAGGTCAGGTGGATCTCCGGGGAAAGAGCAGTCCAGGCAGAGGGAAGAGCCAGTGCAAAGGCCCTGAGGCGGGAGTGTACCTGGCTTGTTGGAGGAAGGAGGAGGAGCCCAGGGAAGTTGGAGAGTGGGAGGGATGAGGCCTGAGAGTTAGGCAGGGAGCCGACTGTGTCTGCTCTGAGGGCCACAATCAAAGACTTAGCTTTGACTCAGAGTGAAATGGGACCGTGGGAGAGTTTTGAGGAAGGATGTGAGTTGATTTAGGTTTTATCACAAGATCCTTTAGGCTGCGTGGGAACAATACTGCAGGGGCA
>NW_006291250.1:402598-405608 GCF_000327345.1 Myotis davidii
GAGGTGATCTTGACCAAGCAGGTGGGAAGTGCTGGTGGTTGGGCCCGGGTGACAGGTGGGAAGACATCACTGGAGTCCTGGTTCTGCCATGTGACTGTGGGCAAATCATTTCACCTCTCCTGAGCCTCAGTTTCCCCATTTACCAAATGGGGGTGATGATAAAACACCCACCGCTCAGAGCTCCTGTGTGGTGTCAGTGTGACGGAGCTGAGACAGCCCTTGGCACAGAATGTGTGCTCAACAAATATCACTTGTCATTGTCACCGTTACCCCCCAGGCTCCCAGACCAGGGAACTTCTGTGTCCTGTCCACGGGGACAAGGAGGCCTTCGGGGAGGATGGGGAAGAGGGGTCTGACTGCGTAATGAGTGTGTGTAGATCTGATCCCGGGCTATTTGAGTCAGAGTTTCTTGGAGCAAAAGTCTTTGTGCTGCCAAGGCCTCGAGGGGTCCTTTGCTCCTCACAGCCGCTTTGTAGAACGGGGAGATGGGGGTCCAGAATGGTTTCATCGTGCCCAGGAGCCCACAGCGAGCTGGGGGCTGAGCCAGGGCTCGAATCCACCCCAGCCCTGGCTGCCTCCTTGGTGATTATGGCATCTGACCGCGTCCCCTCCCCCCTGCCCCCAGCCTTAATATCTTCCTATGACTTCCTACTGCCTCTGGGATCAATTCCAAACTCTCCCAGTTGTTCAGGCCAAAAACCTTGCATTTGCCCTTCACACCCCCTCTTTGCCTCACACCCACAGCCAATCCATCAGCAAACGCTCTCTGCTGCACCTTTAGATTCCAAATCTGACCCATGTCGCCACCTCTATCAACACCGCCAAGGCCCAGGCCCTCAGCAGCCCCCCACATCCCCCACCCCGCCAGACTCATAGGACCTTTCCTGCATGCCCCGCTCCCATCCGTGCCCATCATTTCAAAAGAGGCCCTCCCCCTTTTTTACTACAGCATTAGTTTTGATTGAAAATTTATATTTCTTTCAATGTGTGGTATTGGGACAAAAAAGTCAGCAACTTGAAAAAAAATTTAGATCTTTAACTTAGACTGTAAGCAAAAAGATATAACTCACAATATATTTGAATATGTCATGATACCTAGAAAAACAGAGTTTTAGGAGAATTTTGGAGAAGGCCTACATTGTTAAGTTTAGACGTACAATAAACATCTTAAAGTTAAAATTACTAGATTTAACAGGACAATATTTCTTATTTTTTTAAAATATATTTTTATTGATTTCAGAGAGGAAGGGAGAGGGAGAGAGAGAAACATCAATGGTGAAAGAGAATCATTGATCAGCTGCCTCTTGCAAGCCCCCCACTGGTGTCCGAGCCTGCAACCCAGAAATGTGCCCTTGACCGGAATCAAACCCAGGACCCTTCAGTCCACAGGCTGACGCTCTATTCACTGAACCAAACCGGCTAGGGCAACAGTATAATTTTAAAAGTATATATTTTTATTGATTTCAGAGAGGAAGGGAGAGGGAGAGTCGAACCTGGGACCTTTCAGTCCGCAGGCTGACGCTCTATCCACTGAGCCAAACCGGCTAGGGCAACAGTATAATTTTAAAACTCTTCATGCTGAAGGCAAAACCATCTGTATTAGAAGGCAATCAATTGATTATATATGACAGTATTTCTATTACTTGTCAATCAATGGCCCTTGGTGTCAGAAGGAAACTTGATTCAGCACACAGCTCCATTGTGATACAGCAGGACGGTGAAAACAGCATGGCTGGGAGGCAGCCTGGGGCCAGGGAGCCCTGGGCCAGGCCCCACTCTGCAGGCAGCTCGCTCAGCTCTGCTCCCAACTGGCCTGCGGTGCTGGTCGGTGCTGGTCGGCCCCACCTTGCTCTGGGCCGCTCCACCCTGTGCCACTCTGCCCTGGCCTGCACTGCGCTGCTCGGTGCTGGCAGGACGTCTTCCGGGTTTCAGCTCAGCCAGGCAAGGTCTTCAGTCTTCCATGGGAAGGGACAGCGCACGCCCAGAGTCATTCTTTTAAAAAGCAAGTCAGATCGTACACAGCACTGTAGGCGAGAGAAAATAAAAAATACAAAAAGGGGGGGATTTCTGTAAGAACTTTGAGGAACAGTGTAGATGTCTGGCCTTAGGTTCGTGGAGGGAGAAGGAGCTTTCTGTGCATCTCTCCCACAGCGTGGGCATTTACAAATATTACTGACGGGGAAACTGAGGCACAGGTGCTTAAGTCACTTGTAGCCGACCTGGGACTTGACCCCGGGCCACCTGGCTGCAGAAGCTACCTCCTGAACCATTCTACCTCCCTGCCTCTTTCTCACAGGTCTCTCTCTGTTCAGTCAACTTTCTCCAGGTATGCACCGTACCGCCCCCCACCCCCACCCCCACTTAGCTGCTCCTCGAGCTCATCACAGTGCATAGGATGAAGCCGATTCTATGCAATCATTTCTGCTTGAATTTAATTTTAGTAATTTCTCCCCTTCGTCTTCGCCCCCTCCCATAGGTACCCTCTCTCGGGTGCTGAACTTTTGGCCCCCAATCCCTCTTCTGTTCTTTCATGAAAATCCCTGTATATAGCCGTCAAGGTCATTTTGTCTTATACATGTCGTAAATCTGCACAAACGCCTTGGAGCCACAAACCTCCCTTTCTTCCATCGAGTTTCTGAGCGCTCTCTGCGTGGCGCTGCTTATTTCTAGTTCATGATGGGTGAGGCTGAGGAGGGCTCAGGGGAGGCTGCCGGGGCTTAAGTCTCAGCCTGGCTGCTCACAAGCTGGATGGCCTGGGGCAGGTTACTTAACCTCTCTGGGCTCCAGTTTCTCCTTTTGTAAAACAGAGGGTGTTGTCCTGGCTGGTGTGGCTCCGTTTGTTGGGTGTCGTCCTGTGCACCGAGAGGTTGCGGGTTAGATTCCTGGTCAGGTCCTATGCACGGGTTTCGGACTTGATCCCTGGTAGGGGGCATGCATGAGGCAGCCGATCAATGTTTCGCTCATGTTGATGTTTCTTCTCTCTCTCTCTCTCTCTCTCTCTCTGTCTCTC
>NW_006291250.1:405803-407143 GCF_000327345.1 Myotis davidii
AGAGGGTGTTGAATAATGGTACCTCTCTTATAAGGCCGTTGCAAGCTGGCATCTTCAAGCATTTAGCATCAGGCACTTACTAAGCATTGCACTGGCTCCTTCTATGTGACCGTGTGGTATTCCCTCATGTATCCCACATTCTGCTTCTGGAGCCCTAATAATGGACATAAATTTCCTTCCGACTCTCTGCCACCTAAAATGCCCTCATTCTCATTTGCATACATACCTCCTTTAGGAGCCTGCTGGAGAGATGGGGGAAATTGTCAGCCATCTTCACATTTAACTTCCCAAAGTATTGCCAGATTGCTCTCCGGAAAGGATGCACCCAGTCGTCCTCCTACCCTCAGTGCTGGATGGCCCCTCTTCCACACTCTTCTCTAGAACTTGGTGTTCTTAGGCGGCCTAAGTTTGGCCAGGCTAATGCATGTGAAAGCATTGCTTTCCTCTCTTATGCAGATCTGTTTAGCACAGGGGTGGGCAACTCCTGGCACGCGTGCCAAACATGGCACGCCAGTAACTTTTGCTGGCACGCGAAACCCTCTCTTATAATCTTCCATTTTTAAAAAATATATATATATTTTATTGATTTTTTACAGCGAAGAAGGGAGAGGGATAGAGAGTTAGAAACATCGATGAGAGAGAAGCATCGATCAGCTGCCTCCTGCACACCCCCTACTGGGGATGTGCCTGCAACCAAGGTCCATGCCCTTGACCGGAATTGAACCTGCGACCCTTCAGTCCGCAGGCCGACGCTCTATCCACTGAGCCAAACTGGCTAGGGCTCTATTACCACAGCTTTAATAATCAGACAGGACAACCTAGAGGGGCTTGGGCCATGCTTGCTGCGTCAGCAAATTTGATAATGGATTTGGCTTTTGGATCAGTTTATAGGCATAATAATATCGCATCCCATATTTTTAAAAAATCATGCATGCAACTTGGAAGGGACTCACCTGGGCCTCGGTGTCCCCATCTGTAGCCCCCATCCTTTTCACAGCCCTTCCGTTTCCTAAATCAAACACTTGTAACTATCACAGTCAGCTTCCTTTCCAGCACCCACTGGGAGACACGTCCTGTTCCCAAGGTCCTGTGTGAATGAGACTGGTGGGCAGGTGTCACTCAGCTCTCCACCGACTCTATGCCTGCACCCGCCGGCCGAACACGGCTGGACAAAAACACACACTACAATGAGAATGGGCTCCCCGTAAGTTCAAGATCACTCCTGTCCATCCACTCTGCTGTGCTCCTGGAAGCTACTTTACACGTTCTCATCCCTCCTCTGACCTCTACCACCTCCTCACGGTCCTCGCTCCCACCCTTGACCCCACTCCTATGTCACA
>NW_006291250.1:407157-410140 GCF_000327345.1 Myotis davidii
GAGGAAGAGAGAAAGGCTACCAGGATGTCTACCCCGCTGCCTGTGCCCGAGACCCCGTTCTCTGCCTTTCCTCCTGTCAAAGTCATAAACACGCCTGGCCAAGGCCACTGCCTCACGTGCGACTACATCCCACCCTTTCTCCCCTACCCAGGGCCATCAGTCAAGCAGTTCTCTCCCTCTCTCCTGCACCTTCAGTTCTCTCTCTTCGCGATCTTCTCATTGGCATAAAAACACGCTCTGGGCGAAACCGGTTTGGTTCAGTGGATAGGGCGTCGGCCTGCGGACTGAAAGGTCCTGGGTTCGATTCCGGTCAAGGGCATGTACCTGCGTTGCGGGCACATCCCCAGTAGGAGGTGTACAGGAGGCAGCCGATCGATGTTTCTCTCTCATCGATGTTTCTAACTCTCTCTCTCTCTCGCTCTGATACAAACATGCTTTATTCCTTTGTCTAGCTACAGCTCCAACATTCTTTTATTTTTTTATTTTTTGTTAATCTCCTGAGGATAATTTTCCATTGATTTTTTTAGAAAGAGTGGAAGGAAGGGGGAGAGACACACACAGAGAGAAACATCAATGTGAGAGAGACACATTGGTTGCCTCCCACACACACCCCAATCAGGGCCATGCCCTTGACCGGAATTGAACCCGGGAACCTTCAGTCTGCGGGCCGATGCTCTATCCACTGAGAAAAACCAGCCAGGGCTCCAACATTCTTTTATAACAAAACCCTCAAGAAAAGTGACCTGTACTAAGGTCTCCAATTCTTTTCCTCCAAGCATTCCTGAATCGCTCCAGCCAGGGTTTGGCTCCACCACTAGGTCACATCTACACTTGAGGATCTCAGTGACCTCCATGTGGCTCAATCCAATAGTCCAGTGACCCACCTCATGTGACTAGAGCAGGGCTGGGCAAACTTTTTGACTCGAGGGCCACAAAGGGTTCTTAAACTGAACCGGAGGGCCGGAACAAAAGCATGGATGGAGTGTTTGTGTGAACTAATATAAATTCAAAGTAAACATCATTACATAAAAGGGTATGGTCTTTTTTTTCCCAATAGTTTTATTCATTTCAAATGGGCCGGATCCGGCCCGCAGGCCGTAGTTTGCCCACGGCTGGACTAGAGCCTCTCACTGATAATCACACCCTCTGCCTAGGTTTATTTTCTCCCCTTGGCCTCCAAGACACCCACGCTCACCATTTCCCTCCTTTCTTAGTAGCTGTTCCATCCCAGTCGCCTCTGCTGTTTCTTTCTCTCTCTTTTTTTTAAGCACTAGAGGGTCTTAGGGCTGGGTCTTTGGTCCCCTTCTCCTTTCTCTCTTCATCACTCCGTTGGTGATGGTCTCCCAAGTTTACATATCTCTCTGTTTGGACCTCCCCCCCGCCACACACACACACCCTGAGTTCAAATTCATATATTCACCTATCCTGTCAACATGTCCATTTGGAAGTCCATTAGGTACCTCAACATGTCCAAAAACAAACTCCTGATCCCCCCTTCCCCAGGTAATCTCAATAAAGGAAAACTTCATCTTGGGAGATTCTCAGATCAAAAAATCTTGCAATCATTTTTTACCTCTCCCTCCCAACACCCAATCCATCAGCAAATTCTGTCAGCTCTACCTTCAGAATATATGCAGATTCTAAACATGTCCCACCACCCCCACTGCTACCACCCTCATAAAGCTACCATCTCTCTTTTGAATCATGTAAAAAAAATCTTTTGCTTAAAATTTTTTTGAGGTGAAAGCCACATATAAAATTAACCACTTTAAATGGCACAATCCAGAGATATTTAGTACATTTGCAATACTGTGAAAGCATCATCTCTATTTAGTTCCAAAACGTTTCATCATCCCCAGAGGAGACCCCACACCCATTAAACGGTGACTGTCCATCCTTACGCCCATCCCCCCCTCCCCCCCAGTTCCTGGAATCACTAATCTGCTTTCTGCCCCTGTGGAGCTGCCTACTTTGGACATTTCGTATGAGTGGAATCACACAATATTTGACCTTTTGTATCTGCTTTCTTTTAGCATAATGTTCTTAAGGTTCATCTATATTGTAGCATCCATCAGAACTTTATGTTTTTTTTTTGTGGCCAAATAATATTCCATTGTATGGCTATACCACATTCTGTTATCCATTCATCCATTAATAGACATTTGGGTTGTTGCCACCTTTTGGCAATTCTGAATGGGGCTGCTATGACTGTTTATGTACAAGTATTTGTTTAAACATCAGTTTTCAGTTCTCCTGGGTGTATACGTAGGAGTGGAAACACTGGGTCACATGGCAATTCTATGTTTAACTTTCTGAGGAATTGCCAAAATGTTACCTCATTTCAATTATTTTAACAGCCCGTTTTTGACACAGCCACCAGCAGGACCACTTAAGGCATGAGTAAAGTTAAGCTCCTGCTGCCCTCCGTCAGTGGGTCCCCTCCCATTCAGAGAGAAACCCGAAGATCTCATTCACAATGGCCTACAGGACTGGGCTTCTGACCGCCGCCCAGACACCTTCTACCACACTTCCATGCACTCAGATTGGCCTCCTCACTGTTGTTTTTTTTTTAATATATTTTTCTTGATTTCAGAGAGGAAAGGAGAGAGAGAGAGAGAGAGAGAGAGAGAGAGAGAGACATCAATGATGAGAGAGAATCATTGATTGGCTGCCTCTTGCACTCCCTCTACTGGGGATTGAGCCCGACACTCTATCCACTGAGCCACACCAGCTAGGGCCTCACTGTTCTTTAAATGCATCAGCATGTTCCCACCTCAGAGCCTTTGCATTCATTGTTTCCTTTTTCTGGAATGCTCTACTCCTGCACCCAGGAGGCTGGCTCCCTCACTGACTACAGGTCTCTGCTGTAAGTCAGCTTCTCTGAGACGCCTTCGCTGACCAGCCTGTCTCCTTCATTCGGCTTTATTTTCTCCCAAAACACTTATCTTCATCTGACATTTCCTTCCTCCCTTCCCTCCCTCCC
>NW_006291250.1:410265-413406 GCF_000327345.1 Myotis davidii
CTTTCTTTCTTTCTTTCTTTCTTTCTTTCTTTCTTTCTTTCTTTCTTTCTTTCTTTCTTTCTTTCTTTCTTTCTTGTTTATCTCCCTTTCAGCAGGTCATGAGCTTTTTCTATTTATTCATTGATACACCCAGAGCCCTGGAAAGTTCCTGGAACTTGGCAGGTGCTCAGTAATGTTTGGTGAATGAATGAATGAATTGAACTCTATTTATTGATAGAGAAAAGTGAAGCCCACAGAAGATGCAGGATTGGTGGGAGTGCCCCCAGCTGGTCATAGGAAGCATTGGGTTCTATTCCAGGTCTCTCTGACTGCAAAGCTCAAGTTCTTCTTTTAATAGTGATATGTGGGTGTTTTTAAAAAAATATGTTCTTATTGATTTCTTTTTTTTAGAGAGAGAGAAAGGGAGAGAAAAACATTGAGTGACCTCCTACACACCCTACTGGGGCTCAAGCCCGAAACCCAGGCATGTGCCCTGACCAGGAATCAAACCAGCGACTTCTTGGTGCAGAGGACAATGCTCAACCCACTGAGCCACATCGGCCAGGGCCCAAGCGCAAGTTTTTAACTGGACTATTTTGTGACTTTTATAGCTAGACCTCATCACAACCCTAAATGTTAGTCTGTCATCAATACTCAATTCACAGGCAGTAAAACTCACACCTAGAGAGGAAAGGGGGACCCGCAACCAGTTGGTGGAAATGGCACGGCTGGCTATTTGCCTCAGGGTAGGATTTCCGGTACTAGCTTCTGGCACCCACTGGTCACTCAGTAAATGCGTCATGACTGGTTCAGAGTGGGTTTATAGTAAAGCTCACGTAAGCTTCCGGGCCCATGATTGGCATAAGTCAGTAATGGCGAACCTATGACACGCGTGTCAGAGGTGACACACGAACTCATTTTTTTGGTTGATTTTTCTTTGTTAAATGGCATTTAAATCTATAAAACAAATATCAAAAATAGAAGTCTGTGTTTTACTATGGTTGCAAAGATCAAAAAATTTCTATATGTGACACGGCACCAGAGTTAAGTTAGGGTTTGTCAAAATGCTGACACGCCGAGCTCAAAAGGTTCGCCATCACTGGCCTAGACCCTTCCAAGACCCTACCGATATGTTCTTATGGTCTCGTTTAAAGGAGGACATTTAAAATGCAACTGGTTGCTACCACTGTCTTTTTCCAGTTCCCTTCCCCCTGTAGCACTTCTCTTTACCATGGTGGCGATGGAGTAGTCAGGCATTTATGGGACCTCGCTGGGGGGAATGGGGTTTGAGGATACACTGGGTTCTGTGGGTTACTTGGTGGGGTTCAGAGACACTTTCGGGTAGACTTAAATGACCTACCGAGTTTCATGGTGTAGGAATGGCTTCCAGGAATGCTCCTAACGTCCAGGGTGCTAGCTCAGTAGATGCAAGGCCTCCGTCTATAGTGGCATGACCTGTCCTATAAGTGTCTCACTCCAGAAGCACCTCACAGGGGAGTTGAGTGAATAATTAAAAGGAATGAGCCAAGCCCTAGCCGGTTTGACTCAGTGGACAGAGCTTCAGCCTGCAGCCTGAAGGGTCCCGGGTTTGATTCCCGTCAAAGGCATGTACCTCAGTTGCAGGCTCCTCCCCGGCCCAGGCCCTGGTCGATGTATTTCTCTCACATCCATATTCTCTGTCTTTCCCTCTCTCTTCCACTCTCTAAAAATCAATGGAAAAATATCCTCGGGTGAGGATTAAAAAAATAAAAAATAAAAAAAGGAATGAGCCAAGCCCTAGCCGGTTTGACTCAGTGGACAGAGCTTCAGCCTGCAGCCTGAAGGGTCCCGGGTTTGATTCTGATCAAGGCACGTGCCTGGGTTGCAGAATATTTAAAAAAAAAGGGGGCGTGCAGGAGGTAACCCATCAATGATCCTCTCTCATGGATGTTTTATCTCTTGCCCTCTTCCTTCCTCTCTGAAATCCATAAAAATATATTTAAAAAAAAATTCTAATGACTAAAAAAAGTTCCATGAAATATGCTAGAGGAAGGAAAATGTACTTTTCTCGCTGGAGATAAGGATATTGTGAAATAAGTACATGAAGCCAAAAAAGTAGGAATCATATCACAGAGGTGTGTCAGGCAGTAAATTAATAAAAAACATTACGCTATCATCTTTTGGGGATTTAGCAATGTTTGCGGTATTTGTCAGCTTAAAAAAAAAGATTCTAGAGAGAGGAAAAGGAAGAGAGAGAGAGAGAGAGAGAGAGAGAGAGAGAGCGAGAGAGAGACATGTGAGATAGAAACATCAACCGGTTGCCTCCCCTACGCTCCCGACCAGGGCCACCTTTCCGTGTAGCGGATCACGCTCCAACCACCTGAGCCATATTAGCCAGGGCAGCTCTTTTAAATATGCAATTTGTAATTATTTCATGATCGAAGTAAATTTGCATGTTCACACACAGGTTGTGTTTGTGATTTTTGTGTTCCTTAAAGAACAATCCCCTCCCCTGCTCCTGCACCGCATTCTATAAGCTGTGTCCGCCCGTTGATGCCTCACTGGCTTGAAACAGGTGTTCTCCAGCTGTGAGGTCCCCAGCCAGCGGCTGCACTCCTTTGAGCCTGTTCCTTTAGTGGCTAAATGGGGATTACAATAGCGCCTTCATTGCAGGGTTGCTAACTTTAAATAAGCCAAGGCCCACTAAGTACTTAGTGCAGGCTTGGGACGCCCTGAGCGATGACAAATCTCAACCGGTCTTTCTTATGCTAAGAGCCCTTCCGCAGCTTTCAGTCTACCGCCGAGACCTCCCCTTGCGCATGCGCGTCCGCCTCCCCCGCCACCCGGGTCCTCGGCTCCCCAGCCTTTTATCCCAGTGGGCGCGGCCTACTCTCTCGCAGGGGGTGATGGGCGGGGTCAAGGGACTCCTTCCGGGATTTCCCTCTCAAAATAATAAAAACCTCTTTGTAAGACGGGCAGGAAGGATTAGCCAGTGGAGATCGGAAAGGAGACCAACAATCCCACCCTCTTCCGAGTTGGCCAATTGCAAGCGTTGGGGGGCGGGTTCTTCTCGGGGGCGGGACAGAGTGACGGGCGTCTGCTTGACTAATGGGAACTTGGCTGTGGGGAAGCCAGAGCCAATCAGAAGTGAGAAAGCCTGATCCCGGGGCGGGGCTGGAGCTT
>NW_006291250.1:413470-415491 GCF_000327345.1 Myotis davidii
GGGGTGGGCGCCTGGGGGGAGGGGGTGCTCTTGGGGAGAGTGGGCTGCGGCAGGCAGCTGACCCCGCTGTGTGGGAATCGGGAGGGGGGTGCCCTTTAACTCGGGTGGGCGCTTTAATGAGGGCGCTGAGTCGGAGGGCAGCTTGTGAGTGGGAGGATGTTTTGTGTTTCGCGGGAGGATCTTTAATGGGGAACGCGTATAAAGCAGGAGGCAGCAGATGGTAAACTATGGAAATGCCCTGATAATACAGCCTTGCGATCTCCTGGGCGGTTTTAAGGCAGAGGGTTATTGCACAGCTCTGGGGGGGCGGAGGCCCCCTGCGATGAGGTACAGGCTTTGATTGGGGTGCAGGGCATATGCAATATTGAGGGGAGAGGGAGCGAGGCCTCCGGAGACCAGGGTGTGCTGTAATGAGGGGGAGGCACAGCCTTTCCTGAGGACTGAGCATGTGCAAGGCGCCTATCGAGAGTGTCATGCGAATTAACTCCTTAAACTTTCTAACAACCCTACTGGGGTTAAGGCTTTGGCTTTGGGTTGCTTGAGCTTGAATCCTGGCTTTGCCACTGGCCCTGCCCTTGAACCATAAGGTGTCGCGGGCCAGTGATTCACCCCGTTGTGCCCCAGCTCCATCATGGGTAGAATGACCTCTTCTCGGACTGTACCTGGCCTCACGCAGCTTTTGGGGTTCAGACAGTCTTTATGGGGATACTAGGGGCCTGGTGCGCAAAATTTGTGCATGGGTAGGGTTCCTAGGCCTGGCTGGTGATCAGGGCTGATCTGCAGGGCCACCAGTGGAGTGATGGGTGCCCCCCCCCACCATCTGCCTTGGCTGGCCTGGGAGCTGGGGGCAGCTCCTGCATTGAGCACCTGCCCCCTGGTGGTCAGTGCACATCATAGCAACCTATTGTTCCACAGGTTGTTCAGTGGTTTGGTCTATTTGCATATTAGACTTTTATTATATAGGATTTTATTTCCAGTCTGGCTTGTCTGCAGTGAAATCCATATCCAATGGCCGACTCTTTTCTACTTGCAAGTCCCAGTTGACAAGCAGACCTGAAAGACCTGTCCCAAACTGAACTCAGGGTTTCTCCTCCTTCAACCTCCAAACCCCGTTTGTGGCATTTCCATTTTTCCAGGAACTCGGGACAAAAACCTGGGAGTTTCCCGTCACTTCGCCCTTTTCTCAAAGCGCCCACATATGCTTTGTCGGTCAGCAGGTCTCATCTGCTCTACTTTCAAAACACACCCAGAACCCAGCCACCTCTCACCACCTCCCTCGCTGCCACACTGGCCTAAGCCCTCACCTGTTCCTACTTGGTCTGTTGCAATGAACTCACTGGGATCCCAGCCCCTGCTCTTGACCCCATGTTTGGAGGAGGGAGGGGCTGGTTAAAACAAGCCGGTCCATGTTGCTCCCCTGTTCAGATCCTCCCGAGTCTCCCACCTCTCTCGGAAGTCCTTGCCAAGCCCACAAGGCCCCACCGGATCCAGCTCCACTCCTCCCTGCCCTCAACTCCTCCCATCCCCTCTTGCTCACCCTGCCATAGCCACCCTGGCTTCCTCATGGTCCCTCAGACATGGCAACTACAATCCCACCTGGAGAATGGGCCTGTTGTCCCCTCTGGATCGTGTTCTCCCCAGATGTCTAGCTAGATGGCTTCTCCCTCCCTTTCTTCAGGTCTCTTCAAACGTCAACTCGACGGGCCCTCGCTGACCAGCCAAGCTAAAACCATTCTGTCACTCCCTGGACCTTCACCACTTGGTTTGAGTTTTCTTTGTAACATCACCACCTGACATATGTTAGTGTTTTTTTAATATCCACTGGGATTCTTTTTATTTTTTTAGTTGTTATTTATTTATTCTCTTTTTAAAATTGTATTTATTGAGGCAGCATCTACACTAATAAACGGGTAATATGCTAATTAAACCAGGTCGACCAGACATCTTCCTGTCATCTGGTCCTCCTGGACAAAGCCGTGGTGGCGGGGGTCCAAGGCAGAGGCGGTTAGGGGTGATCAGGC
>NW_006291250.1:415551-415782 GCF_000327345.1 Myotis davidii
TACCCCCGCATGAATTTTGTGCACCGGGCCTCTAGTTGGTTAATAAAATTATATAGGTTTCAAATGTACAGTTCTGTAATACATCATCTGTATATTGTATATTCACCACCTAAAGTCAAGTTACCATCACCATTTATACCCCTTTTACCCTCTCCCACCCCCCTTTCCCTCTGGTAATCACCATACTATTGTCTATGAGGTTTTTCTTTTCTTAATCACTTCACCTTTGTC
>NW_006291250.1:416056-434710 GCF_000327345.1 Myotis davidii
GATTCACTTGAACTCCTGCGATGATGAGAAGGAATCCCTCTGGCAATCACCATACTATTGTCTGTGAGGTTTTTCTTTTCTTAATCCCTTCACCTTTGTCACCCAGCCCCTGTCCCCCTTCCCCTCTGACAGCTGTCAGTTCTCTGTATCTATATGAGTTTGTTCCTATTTTGTTTGTTAGATCCCACATGTAAGTGAAATCATATGGTGCTTGTCTTTCTCTGACTGATTTATTTCACTTAGCGTAATGCTCTCCAGGTCCATCCATGTAGTCATAAAGGGTAGGATATCTTTCTTTTTATGGCTGAGTAGTATTCCATTGTGTAAATGTACCACAGCTTTTCTATCATTTATTTTTTTAAAAAATTTAATACATTTTTATTTATTTCAGAAAGGAAGGGAGAGGGAGAGAGATAGAAACATCAATGATGAGAGAGAATCACTGATGGATTGCCTCCTGCATGCCCCACACTAGAATCAAGCCTGCAACCTAGGCCTATGCTCTGACCAGGAATTGAACCGTGACTTCCTGGTTCATAGGTTTGCTGAACCACTGAGCAACACGGGCCAGGCTATACACTCATCTATTATTAAAAAATATATATTTTTATGGATTTCATAGAGGAAGGGAGAGGGAGAGAGAGACAGAATCACCAATGATGACAGAGAACCACTGATCGGCTGCCTCCCACACGCCCCACACTGGGCACCCGGGCACGTGCCCTGACCAGAATCGAACCACAACCTCCTGGTTCACAGGTCGATGCTCAACCTCTGAGCCATGCAGGCTGGGCTCCACTCATCTATTTTTGGACACGTGGGCTGCTTCCAAATCTTGGCTATAATGAATATCACTGCAGTGAATAAAATGAAATGCCTAGGAAAAAATTTAATCAAGGTGCATATATTCTTTTGAATCACTGTTTTGGTTTTCTTTGGATATATTTCCAGAAAAAGAATTGCTGGGTCATAAGGCAGTTCTATTTTTAATTTTTCGAGGTAACTCCATACTGCTTTCCACAGTGGCTGTACCAGTCTACATTCCCACCAAACAGGGGGGCTCGCTTTTCTCTGCATCCTCACACCAGCACTTGGTGTTTGTTGATTTAATGGTAGCTATTCTGACAGGTGGGAGGTGATATCTCATTGTTTTAATTTGCATTTCTCTGGTGATTAGTGACATTGAGCATCTTTTCATTTGTTTATTGGCCATCTGTATGTCCTCTCTGGAGAAGTGTCTATTCAGGTCCTTTGTCCATTTTTTACTTGGATTGTTTTCTTGGTGTTGAGTTTTTTCTTTTGTTTCCCTTGCCCTCCTAGGAGACATGTCAGAAAAAATATTGCTATGAGAAATGCCTGAGATTTTACTGTCTTTGTTTTCTTCTAGGAGTTTTATGGATTTAGGTCTCACATTTAAGTCTTTAGTCCATTTTGAGTTTATTCTTGTATGTGGTGTAAGAAGGTGGTCTAGATGAACTTTTATTGCACATATCTGTCCAATTTTCCAAACACCATTTGTTGAGTAGACTACCTTTCCTTATTGTCTATTCTTGCCTCCTTTGTGAAATATTGATTAACCATAAAGGCATGGGTTGATTTCTGGGCTCTCTATTCTGTCCCATTGATCTATAAGTCTTTTTAAAAATTGATTGCAGAGAGGAAGGGAGAGGGAGAGAGAGAGAAACATCAGTGATGAGAGAGAATCATTGATCGGCTGCCTCCTGCATGGCCCCTGCTGGAGATTGAGCTCACAGCCTGAGCATGTGCCCTTGACTGGAAAGGATCCCGGGACCCTTCAGTCCGCAGGCTGATGCTCTTCTGCACTGAGCCAAACCGGCTAGGGCTGTATGTCTGTTTTTATGCCAGCGCCATGTTGTTTTGACTACTGTGGCCTTATAATATAGTTTGATATCAGGTAGTGTGAGTCCTCCAACTTTGTTCTTCTTTCTCAAGATTGCTGTGGCTCTTCTGGGTCTTTTGTGTTCCATATACATTTTTGGAATATTTGTTCTAGTTCTGTGAAATATGCCATTGGTATCCTGATCGGAATTGTGTTGAATTGATAGATTCCTTTGGGCAGTATGGCCATTTTAATGATGTTCGTTCTTCCTCTCCATGAACGTGGTATCTGCTTCCACTTACTTGTTTCTTTAATTTCTTTCTTCAGTGTCTTATTATTTTCCGAGTACAGATCTTTCATATCCTTGGTTATGTTTATTCCTAAGGGTTTTATTTTATTTCTTGATGCAGTTGTAAATGGGATTGTTTTCTTTCTTTTTTTTTTTAAAAATAATATATTTTATTGATTTTTTTTACAGAGAGGAAAGGAGAGGGATAGAGAGTTAGAAACATCGATGAGAAACATTGATCAGCCGCCTCCTGCACACCTCCCACTGGGAATGTGCCCGCAACCAAGGCACATGCCCTTGACCGGAATCGAACCTGGGACCTTTCAGTCCGCAGACCGACACTCTATCCACTGAGCCAAACTGGTTAGGGCTGGGTTTGTTTTCTGATAGTTCGTTACTGGTGTATAAAAATTCACTGATTTCTGGATATTTATTTTGTATCCTGCTACTCTACTGGATTCATTTATCAGTTCTGTAGTGTTTTCGTGGAATCTGTAGGGTTCTCTCTATACAGTATCATGTCATCTGCAAACAATGTCAGTTTTCCTTCTTCCTTTCCAAGTTGGGTGCCTTTTATTTCTTCTTCTTGTCTCATTGCTGTGTGTGGGCCAGAGTGGGGCTCTGGGGTGTCCACATAGAGCACAACATTCAAGTGTTGACGTTGAAGGTTGGCAAGAATGAGCCCTTGAAGGCTTGGCTGGGATGGGCGTCTGGAAGCTGAGAGGGGGAGAGGAGCTAGGAGAGACTTGGGGCTGGAACAGAACCAGCCACCAGATGGGCCACTGGTCACAGAGCACGGATGGAGGATGCAGGTAGAAGCATAGGGTCAGCGGGGGGCTAGGGGGAAGGAGAAGAGAGGGAGGGGCTCTGGGCCCAGGGAATCCCAGGCTGGGGTGGGGTATGTTCAGGGTAGGGGGTAGGGCAGGGGGGCTAGGAGGGAGGGGGGACAGGTCCAGCACTGCACGGCACCCACTTGGGGGACCAGGGGATGAGTGATACGTTGAAATGTGGAGTTGTAGGGACCTCTGAACTGCCCAGAGGATGAAAGCACAATTGCAAGAGTGGATTTTCCGGGGAAAGAGGTCTCCAGATTTTAGGAGCCCCTCCAAGACCAGAGACCCCTCTGCCAATGAAGTCAAGAGCTTGGGTCTCGCCCTGACCGGTGTGGCTCAGTGGATAGAGCGTCGGCCTGCGGACTGAAGGGTCCCAGGTTCAATTCCGGTCAAGGGCATGTACCTTGGGTGCAGGTGCATCCCCCGTAGGGGGTGTGCAGGAGGCAGCTGATCGATGTTTCTCTCTCATCGATGTTTCTGACTCTCTATCCCTCTCCCTTCCTCTCTGTAAAAAATCAATAAAATATATTTAAAAAAAAGAAAGAGCTTGGGCCTAGGGACAGGTGCCTGTGAGGACATGGGGGCTGAGGCAGTTGTCACTGGGCCTTTGAGGAAGGGGATCTGTAGATGAGAGCCTGGAAGCAAGGTTCTTGGCTCCTGAAATTTATTGCAAAAGTTACGGGCCTGTTCATTTATCTGGGGGGCAGGGGCGTGGGGTGGTAGTGGGTAGCGGGGGGAGGGGTGTGTGTGTGTGTGTTCAGAGATCTCATTAGATTCCAGGGCTGTAAAAAGTTAAAATCACTGACCTAGAGTTTCAGGGCCCATCTCTTTCTCCCTCACAGTATGACCTCTCCCGATATCAGACTTTGGGGAGGAGCTGCTGGGGAGAGTGAGAGGACTAAAGGAGGGGATAGGGAGCGAAGATCAGTCAGGAGGGTCTGCATGAGGGGGGTTGAGGACAGCCCTGGGAGGCCCTGTCTTTGGAGCAGCTTTGGGACTCTGGACAGGGCCCTTTTCTCCCTGAGCCTCAGTTTCCCCCTCTGTACCCTGGGGAGGGAATACACTTGCCTTGTCTCTATAGCCCCTTTCAAGCTCAGAAACAACGAAGCGATGATGATGATGATGACGACGACGATGACGGTGATGATGCCAGTTTGTATTGAGGGTTTGCTGTGTGTCAGGCATAGCCCAGTTTCTCCAAGGATTTTACCATGATTCATTCATTTCACCCTTCACCAGTCTAAGGAGATGGGCACTGTTTTCCCGCCTAGTTGTCCTGCATGACCGTCATCTGGCGTGTTCACCCCTGCCCTCATCACTTACCCTCTCCCTCCCTCAGGTCGCCCTCCTTGCTGTTCTTAGAACAAACCAGGAACTACTCACCTTGGGGCCTTTACATGGCTGTTCCCTCGGCCTGGACACTTCCCCAGCTATTCACCTGTCCCCCCCTCCCTCCAGGCCCTGCTCAGAGGGCCTTCCCTGGCCACCGGGGCCAAAGGAGCACCTCCACCCCCAGCATTCCCTTTCCTCACTACCTGACCTTTCTTTACCTCTGACTGTTGCCACCCCCCTGTCAGTAGGGCCATCATCCGATCCCGAGATCCCCAGCACCCAGGGTGGCACCTGCTCTAAAGATAAGGAATCCGGCTCCCAGCGAGGTTAAGTCACTGCTCACGTCCCTGCACACAGCTCGCCTGGAGTGAGCCGGGGCAGCCCGGGCCGCCTTGTGAACCAGCCCCAGAGCCCAGGCTGAGGCGGAGGCCTGGCTCTCTCTTCTAGCTCCAACCGCGAGCAGTAGCTCTGCGGCTGAGAAGGTGCTTATGCTTACAACAGACTAACTAATAAAATCAAGTTTTAACTCACTGTGCACGACTTAGTGTTTCATTGATAATATGAAGCACTGGCTGCTCTCTCCACGGGGACCTCTCCCTGGGGAGTCACATCACCGCCCCTGCCCTCCAGTTCCCTGCTCAAATGTCGGCTTCTCACGGAGGCCTGCCCTCACCCCTGTTTGAAATCTCTGCCCCGCCCGACCTCAGTACTCTCCGTCCCCTTTCCAGCTGGAGTTTTCTCTGCAAATGTTTGCTGAATGAATGAGTGAATAATAAAAAAATATTTAATGAACGTAAGGATTAATAAATAATCAATAGTATTAATCATGATTCTCTTGTTGGACATCATATATTCTATCAGCCAGCATGTTTTGGGCATCGTAATGTGCAGGGCACCATCTAAGTGCTTTTATGTGTACTGGCCAATTTAATCCTCACGTCAACTCTGAGGTTGGTGCCGTTTTATACCCATTTTCCAGATGAGGAAATGGAGGCAAAGTCTCCTTTCTAAGGTGCCACGGCTGGCTAATGGTGGAACCAGGAAATGAGTGCTGACCGTCCGGCTCCTGAGCCCGGGCTCAGCCCCTCTGGGTCTGTCTCCTTCCCTTCTCCAGCGACACTGGCCATGGACCAGCCGGCCGGCCTGCAGGTGGACTACGTCTTCCGGGGTGTGGAGCATGCCGTGCGGGTGGTGGTGTCGGGACAGGTGCTGGAGCTGGAGGTGGAGGACCGCATGACGGCTGACCAGTGGCGGGGCGAGTTCGATGCCAGCTGTGAGTGTGCCTGCCGGGGGTGGGGGGGGGGGCTCGCCTGTACTTCCCTGGGATCAGCTTCTCCTAGAAGATGAGGCCATTGGGGTCTTGCCCCCCTGCCCCTTGGGCCTGACCAGAAGCTCTAAGGTGGGTGGGGGTGTAGGGCTCCTCCCTCAGGCCGGAGGCACTGGAGTCAGGGAAAGTCAGGAAGCCTGGATGCATCGCCCTGGGATGGGCAAGTGTCAGAGCTCAGGAAGGACTTTTCTCCCCACCCAGTCATCGAAGACTTGACTCACAAGACAGGGAACTTCAAACAGTTCAGCATCTTCTGTAACATGCTGGAGTCGGCCCTCACCCAGGTAGGGACCAGGCTGGGGGCCGGGGGTAGAAGCCCATCTGATGTAAGACCTTCTCTCTTCTCTTCCATTGAGGGGGCAGGGCTATCGCTTTCTCTTCTTCTTTCCCAAATGTAAATGGACTTTTTTAAATTCTAATGAGAATTATTCTCATGTAGAAGATTCAGATCACAGAGAAATGTAAAGAAGAAAGAAATCACTCCTAATGCTCCTGGTAATATTTTGGTGAAAATGTGGTCATTTCTTCATTTCTCTATTTATTTGTGAATCTGTGTATGTGTGCGTATGTGCGCATTTACATATCTACAATTATACAGGGTGAGGCAAAAGTAGGTTTACAGTTGTGAGTACGCAAAACACAGAGTTTATTCTTGTATTATTATCTATTAACTATTGTATTATTTTTCATACAAACAACTGTAAATCTACTAGTACTTTTGTCCTGTATATAGTTAATTCTTGTCCAAGGATATTTTCCCATTGATTTTTACGGAGGGTCGGGGAGAGAGGGAAAGACAGACAACACATTGATTGGTTGCCTCCTGCACGAGCCCTGACCAAGGCCCAGGCTGGGGAGGAGCCTGCATCATTGGCTGCTTCTCCCGAGCAGGGCCCCGGCCAGGGAGGAGCCTGCAACTGAGGTACGTGCCCTTGACCGGAATTGAACCCGGGAATCTTTGGTCCTTAGGCCGACCCTCTGTCTACTGAGCCAAACCGGCTAGAGTTATTTGATATATTTCCCAAGGTATTCTCTAACCTGCTTTTGAAAGATTCAACAATATTTCATAAAAATTTAGTTACATTAGTGAATATAGCTAATCATTCATTTAATTGAACTGCTGTTGGCATGGGGATACAGCAGTGAACAAAAAAACAAAGTCCCTGTCTTCATGAAGCTGACATTCTAGTGGGAGAGACAGACAACTAAAAAGTATATATAGCCCTGGCTGGTTTGGCTCTGTGGGTAGAGCATTTGCCTGGAGACTGAAGGGTCCCAGGTTCGATTCCAGTCAAGGGCACATGCCTGGGTTTCAGGCTCGATCTCCAGAAGGGGGCGTGCAGGAGGCAGCCGATCAATGATTCTCTCTCATCGGTGTTTCTATCTCTCTTTCCCGCTCTCTCTTCCTCTTTGAAATCAATAAAAATATATTTAAAAATATATATAATGTCAAGTAGTTAAAAGTAGTACTAGAAAAAAAAGCGCTGGTTGAAACTTAGAGTGACAAGGGAATGCTATTTAGGTGTCACTTTAAAACTGCTAACAGGAAGCTGCTGGGTTCTCCCCCGTGTTCAGTATGTGGAGAGAAATCTGCCTCACGTGGACGTGTGGTTCGAAAGGGAGTCCTTTCATAGTTTTTTCAGATAATTGTGCATATCTTTCTTAGCCAACACATTAACACTGGGCAGGTGGTGCTTTCTTTTCTTTTATTCTTTTAAAAAAGTCTTTGTTGTTGAAAGTATTACATATGTCCCTTTTTCCCCCCCATGACCTCTGCTAGCCCGCCCCTGCCCCCCACCCCAGGCCTTCACCACCCCATCGTCCGTGTCCATGGGTTATGCATATGTGCACACAAGTGCTTTGGTTAATCTCCTCCCACCCACACGCCCTCCCAGCAGGTGGTGGTTTCTTAAAGGTTGGTTGCATTGTGGCATCTGAAACCTTAGCAATGAACTTTTTGTATTCTGTTACACTAAAACCTACTGGTGTATTTTGCATTTTGCCTGGACCTATTACCCATTTTGTAACATCACGTATTGGTCATTTGGAAATACTGGTTCATTGAGTTGTGCAGCTTTTCCGAATGTTGTCCCGTGTCCTTCTACCACACCGGGAAGTCACATTTGTTACCATCCTTGCTGATCTCACCGGGAAAGTCTGTCCACATCCCGCGGCTGTGCAGATACAAGGTTTCCCAAATTCCCGTTTTCCCGTTGACATTTGAATTTTATCCTTGGCAACAAGTCCTGTCAGCTGTTCTTCTGGACGTGACAGCCTCACTCTGTCATTTTTGAGAACATGCCTGCCAGACACCCAGGGCTGAGTAACCTGGTTTTGTCTGTCAGTGGTTCTTCCAAGTAAAAATAGCGTTTGGTGAAAAAGTGGCCAACTTAGCCCAGAACTCGATGGCACAGAGCTTTCCTGGGACAGCTGTCGCACGGGGCTGCAGCGGGCTGCGTGCTGCCCGTTTTGTCACACAGTAGTACGACGACGCTGTGCACGTAAGGGCTGAGATGCAATAAAATTAATACATTTTACAGCGCCATCAAGGATATTCCCAGGTTTCATTTCCCGTGTTTTATCTGTCTGTCTGTCTGTCTGTCTGCTTATTTCGCCTTCCTGGTCCCCCGCTGAGACGGCATGGCATGTACCATGACTACGAGAACATTTGACGCCACTGGCTGAATTTCTGCTAACGGGCGCCAGCATATTTACCCACCATTACTTTTGCATCATTAGTGTAACACAGCACAAGGGCAAAATGATCTTAATATTATAATGCAAATAGTTTTGACCTTTTGGACTCCCGGAAAGGGTCTCAGGGATCCCCAGGGGTTGGCGGGCAGCACTTGGACAGCCACAGCCCCAAGCTGTCCCCGGTGGTGGAGCCGATTTAGTTCTTTCTAGTTTCTCCCTCTATGTCCTGTGCCAGCACCTTGGACAGGGCCATCCCGTTCAACTGGAGCAGCGTTGGAAAGCCCTAGTAGCTCCCACAGCGGGTCGGGCGAGGCCCAGTGAGTGGGTGGGGAGCTCTGGGCATGGCCATGTTGAGTCTTGTGGTAGCTCCTCCCACCTTCTCCCAACAGAGCAGCGAATCCGTCACCCTTGACCTGTTGACCTACACAGATCTGGAGTCCCTGCGGAACCGCAAGATGGGGGGCCGCCCAGGTCCCTCAGCCCCGAGGTCGGCCCAGCTCAACTCCAAGCGCTACCTGATTCTCATTTACTCCGTGGAGTTCGACAGGTGGGACAGAGGACTGGCTGTAGGTCCAGGCTGGCTCTAGGTGGGCGGCTGGGAGAGGATGTGGGTAGGCCTCAGGAACCCCGGGTGCCCAGAGTAGGTAGCGATGCTGCTTTGAGCCTGCCTTTGGAATCTCCATGGTTGAGGTTTGTGTCATTTAGCGCTGTGTCTGCTCACAGCACCAGTGCCTTAAGCAAACAATAGTTATCACTTAACACGATGTCTGGCAGGTGGTCGAAACCAACAATTCCATCAGGGACTTGGGCTCCTTATGGTTTTTTATTTGTTTGTTTTCTATGTCATCCTTAAAGCGTTGGCATTTTTTAAAAATCTTCACCCGAGGATATTTTTTCCATTGATATTTTCAGAGTGAGTGGCAGGGAGGGAGGAGCAGGAGAGAGAAAAACATTGATGCAAGAGAGCCACATTAATTGGTTGCCTCCTGCACTCACCCCAGACCTGGCTGGGGATGGAACCTGCAATTGAGGAATGCATCCTTGACCCGGAATCAAACCCGTGACCCTTCGGTCTAAGGGCAGACTCTCTAACCACTGAACCAACCCGGCAAGGGCAACATGTTGGCATTTTGATTTCGTCTGTATCTCTTCATGGTCACAAAGGGGCTGCTGGACCTTCAGGCATTGCATACGCATCCAAGCAAGAGGAAGGGGGCAAGGCTGTGCTTGCTAAATGCATCTTCTGTTTTTATCAGGAAAACAAAGTGTTTCCAGAAGACTCCCAACAGACTTCCTATACTGTTTGGCCACAAATGGTCATATGACCTTTCCCGTAGTATTTGGCCCTAAGTGGTCACATGAAAGGGATGCTGGGAAAATGAGTGGCTGTCTGTCTTTATAGTGGAGGCAGCAAGGGAGAAGGGAGTTGGGAATGGCAGTTGGGTTGCTGGGCATAGTGTCTGCCCCGTTAATTAATAGCTCATGGATTTTCTAGTGGGAAGTTATCAATCTTCTATGAGTAGTGCTTGGTGAGGCAGCTCATCTAGGTGCCCTACCTTTCTTTCTCCAGCCAAGGGGACCAGGTCAGGATATCCAGAATCTTCTACTATGGAATCTCAGTTAGAATTGTGGTTGTCTGCAAGTGACATGACCCAGGGGTTCCACAGTTGCTATATAAGAGGGTCCTGGGTGGTAGGGGGGCTGACTGGTGCAAAGGGGGCAGGGAGGGGCTGGGAGCTGTGTTTGGAAGTAAGCCTCTGGGAAGGTGAAGTTGTTGGAACTGTGTGTTTTTGTGCCCCAAGGCTCTCAGGGTCTGGTAGATACCCTCGGGGTTCTTGGCCTCTGAGATGCCGCGGTTCTAATCCTCAGGATTCACTACCCGCTGCCCCTCCCGTACCAGGGCAAGCCGGACCCCGTGTTCCTTCAGGGCATCATCCGCTCACTGAAGGAGGAGCTGGGCCGCCTTCGAGGGCTGGACGGCCAGGACCCTCGGGACACCCGGGATGCTGAGCTCTGGCACCTGCGGGAGCAGTGAGTCTGGGAGGCGTGGGCAGTTGGGGCTGTGGGCGGGGGCACATCCCATCATGCACTGCGAGGCCCTATGCTCAGCACTGTTGGTAGGAGGGTGGTCCATCATTCACCAGATATTTCTTCTGAGCTCTCCTCTGGCCGCCTTGTGCTGGGTGGTGCTGGGGTCACAGTGGTGACGAGACAATCTTGGCCCTTCCCTCCTCGGACTCCCAGGCCCGTGGGGGAGACAGATCTGTGAAGACGCAGCGTGGGCAGGGTGGGGGATCCCAGAAAGGGGCCCTGACCCGGCCTGGTAAGGGGTGGTATTCCAGGCAAAGGAACAGCATGTGCAAAGACAGGGTGGGAGGAAGTGCTCCATTCCGTGCTTTTGTGCTGGTCCCCTCCCTGTCCCTCCTGTGAGTGCCACCACAGGGGCAGATGGGTGTTGATACATACGCACCGGAGTGTATCACTGCGAAGGGAGACGGTTAGGAAAGGGAGCCTGTGCTATGGAAGGCTGTCACAGGAACCTGACAGGGCCTTGGGGTGGGTCAGAGAAGGGGCTGGGGAAGCGTTCTGGGCAGAGGGAACAGCATGTGCAAAGGCCTTGAGTTTGGTGGGAATGTGGTGAGAACAGGGGACTGAAAGAGGGAAGTGAGCAAAGGCGTTGGGCATATTGAGTGCCTGCTGCGTGCTGTGGGCTGAGGGGGAGTTGGACTGGGGTCTCGGTCTCTACCTGGGGGAGGCCCCCCACATGGGGGGGGCGCTAATAGTAGTAGTAGTAATAATAATAGTAATACCAGTAGCGAATGTTTTTGAGCGTTTAACCGGGTGCCAGGGACTCCGCTCAGTGCTTTATGATTCGATCCTCACAAAGGAGGCATTGCTGTCATCCCTATTTTACAGAGGAGGAAACGGAGGCCCAGAGCGGTTAGAGAACTTGCCGCAGGTCACAGTGATTAATATGGCCAGGCTAGATCTTGAATCCAGGCAGCCAGCATCAAGTCCCTTTGGGTTCCCAGCCACTGTGCATTTTGTTTTTTTGGTAATCCTCACCTGAGGACATTTTTTTCTTCCCTAGATTTTCAGAGTGAGTGGAAGGGAGGGGGAGAGACAGAGAGAAACATTCTTGTGAAAGAGACACATCCATTGGTTGCCTCCCAAACGTGTCCCCACGAACCTGCAACTGAGGTGTGTGCCCTTGACGGGAATAATGCCCTTGACCAGAAATGAACCCTCAACCCTTCAGTCCGGAGGCCTATGGTCTAACGGTTTGACCCTAACCACTGAGCCAAACCGGCGAGGGCGCCACTGTGCACTCTTGGCAGGACTGGGTCCTCAGTGCCGACAGGGAGGACCAACCCTCTCCCTCCGGATGTGAGAGCTCAGGGGGCTGGAGAGCCCTGTGGGTCTCCGGGAGGAGCGGGCTGTGCGGGCTGGAAGCAGGATGAGCTTGACCGTCAGTTCATCGGGAGCTGCCCCCAGGCCTGGCGTGTGCCTGCGTGCGTGTTTCTCAGGATGGCCACAAGGTGGCGCCCTCGGCGCTGAGATCCACGGCTTGACAGTGGCTGCTGCTTTCCAATGGAGTTAGGGAGTTTGGGAAGACTCCAAGATTTATTCGTTCATTCATCCAATATTTAACGAGTTCGTGCTGTGGGTCAGACACATCACCCAGCGCTATTAATGTTTTTTGGGCCCTTAATCAGTGCCAGACCTGGTCTAAGCACTCTTCCTAGATTCCTACAACCTTATAGGTATTTATTATTATTGTCCCACTTCACGGAGAGAAGTGAAACTGCCCAAGGTCACCGGCTTGTAGTAAGTGTAGCGGAGTTGGATGTAGGCAGCCTGGTCACAGCCCAGGTTCCTTCCCACTGGCCAGACAGCCGGTGACTGTCCTCATGGGGGGAGGATCCAGACAGAAAACGGATGATCACGCTGATCAACACCAGAGAGGAAGCCAGGAAGGAAATGTACAGAGAGCCAGGAGAGCAGGGACAGACCTAGCCCGGCTGGGGGCCGGCGGCCCCCTGGGAGGTGATGTTTGAAGGATGAGTGGAGTCCCTCCACCTGGAGAGGGAGGAGGGAGCCGTATTTGCTCAGAGAAGCTTGGCTTGAGCACCGGGCCGGGGAAGGTGGGAGGAGTGGGGGAGGGGCTGTCTGCTGGAAGGGGCTGCGTGGGAAGCTCCTTGGAGGGTTTGGGGGCGCCACAGATTTTGAGAAACATTTTATTAGGAAACATTCCAAGCACACACACACAGAAGTAGGCAGTAGTACAATGTGCATGTACTTGTGCCGCGGCCTCAGTGGTCACCACATTTTGCCCATCTTTGTTTGGTCTATGTTCCCCCCTCTCCCCTGAGAAAAAAATTCCTCTGTAAACAGTTCAATATGTGTCTTTAACATACAGGACATTTAAAATAAAAGCAGAAGCATTGTCTCACATGTCTTCTGTAATTGGCTTGTGTGAATTAATATCCAAATATAAGTACACATTGCAGTTTTTGATGTGTTTCTTTTTTTTATATTTTGATTTTTTACAGAGAGGAAGGGAGAGGGATAGAGAGAAACATCGATAAGAGAGAGAGACATCGATCAGCTGCCTCCTGCACACCCCCCGTTGGGGATGTGCCGGCAACCAAGATACATGCCCTTGACTGGAATCGAACCTGGGACCCTTCAGTCCGCAGGCCGACGCTCTATCCACTGAGCCAAACCGGTCAGGGCGGTGTGTTTCTTAAATCTTTTAATTTATTAGTCCCCCCCCACCCCCCTTTTTTCATGCGACGTATTAGTGGGAGAAGCCAGGGTACTTGTCCTGTAGAGTTTCCTGCAGTCTGGATTTTGTTGATTTTATCTCCACAGTTAAGGTATTGCTCTGTTTTCCGTATTTCTGGTGATGTGGTTATCAAACCTGTCAGCTAATCAGGTTGAGGTTTTTGAAAGACACTTGGTGCTGCTGCGCACCTGCCTCCTGCCGGGCTGCTGGCACTGATGAGATCTGATGTTGAGAGCTGGGCTCCTCTCCTATGAGGCTCCCATTGGCCCGCCTCTCTTGGTGTTTTATGTGTTTTAATATGTTTTATTGATTTTACAGAGAGGAAGGGGGAGAGACAGAGAGTTAGAAACATCGGTGAGGGGAGAGAATCATCGATCAGCTGCCTCCTGCCCGCCCCCTATTGGGGTTCGAGCCTGCAACCAAGATACATGCCCTTGACCAGAATCCAGCCCAGGACCCTTCAGTCTGCAGGTCGACACTCTAGCCCAGCCGTGGGCAAACTATGCCCCACGGGCCTGATCCGGCCTGTTTGAAATGAATAAAACTAAAAAAAAAAAAAAAAGACCGTACCCTTTTATGTAATGATGTTTACTTTGAATTTATATTAGTTCACACAAACACTCCATCCATGCTTTTGTTCCGGCCCTCCGGTCCAGTTTAAGAACCCATTGTGGCCCTCGAGTCAAAAAGTTTGCCCACCCCGGCTCTAGCCACTGAGCCAAACCGGTTAGGGCCTCTTGGTGGTTTTCATTTGCATTTCCCCAGCTACCCCAGGAGGTTGAGCACTTTTTCCTGTTTAGTAGCCACTTGGGTTTCCTCTGTGAGTTGCCTATTCACCTTTCATGTCCTTTTTTTCTTCTGGTCCTCTGTTTCTCATTGCTTTCCAGGAGTTCTTAATATAGTCTGGACATAAGCCCTTTGTTAATTTTGTGTGTTTCAGAAACCCTCCTTCCCTTGGCCTTTTCACTGTCTTAATAATGTCTTTTGATACACAGAGGTTCTTCATTTTTATGTAAACTCATTTGTAAATTTTTCTTTGCAGTTATTAATTTTTATGTCTTAACTTAAAATCCTTTTCTTCCAGTGTCATGAAGACATTCTCCTTCAGTGGTCGGCAAAATACCGGCTCTTCCACAAAATACCGACTTCTGCGCATGGGCCACGAAGTTTCAGTTGCACTGTACGTGCGCGCCCGCACGTGGTGTTTTGTGGAAGAGCCACACTCAAGGGGCCAAAGAGCCGCATGTGGCTGGCGAGCCGGGGTTTGCTGACCACGGTCCTATGTCATCGTCGGTAATTCTTTGTGTTTTGCTTTTCACACTCATGTCCACCTGGAATCGGTGTTTGGTGAGGTGGAGGGCCTTTCCCAGTGCCGTTTATTGAGAAGTGTCCTTTCCCTCCTGCTCAGCCATTGTCGCCTTTGTCATGTTTATACATAGTGGGGTTCTGTGCTCTGCAGGCCATTGGTTTATTTGTCTGTCCTAGTTCTAGTACCATCCTGTGTTAATTACTGTAGCATTGTAATTAGTCTGATATGGGTAGAGCAAGTTTCTCCCTTTTGTTTTTCATTTTCAAGTTATTTTTGTTGTTAATCTTCACCTGAACATATTACCCCCTCCCCCCATTGATTTTTAGAGAGAGTGGAAGGAGAGAGACACATCGATTGGTTGCTTCGCGTTCTTGCCCTGACTGGGGCTGGGGATCAAACCTGCAAGCCAGGAACATGCCCTTCACTGGAAATGAACCTGAAACCCTTTGGTTCATGGGCCAACACTCTAACCACTGAACAACACTGGCCAGGGCTCCATATATTTTTGGCAATTTGCATTTCCATATAAATTTCAGAATCAATAGGTTTTTCAGCACAAGCACAAAAAACTTGTTGGAAATCTGACTGGCATTGCATTGAATCAATAGAACTGTTTAGGGAGAGATCTTTATAAACACTGTAGTGTGTATTTCAATCTATAAACAAGTTTCTGTCTCATATAATGTCTCAATAATGTTGCTCCATCACACTTTAGATCAGGGGTGGGCAAACTTTTTGACTCGAGGGCCACAATGGGTTCTTAAACTGGACCGGAGGGCCGGAACAAAAGCATGGATGGAGTGTTTGTGTGAACTAATATAAATTCAAAGCAAACATCATTACATAAAAGGGTACGGTCTTTTTTTTCAATAGTTTTATTCATTTCAAACGGGCCGGATCCGGCCCACGGGCCGTAGTTTGCCCACGGCTGCTTTAGATGCTTTTGTTAATGGTTTCTTTACTTTAAATGTAAGTCACATTGCCTTTTGTATAATTGATATTTATATATAGTAACCAGTCAAAGGTCTTATTTGTCAGATTCTTTTTGATTTTCAATGTTTACAAATGAGTTTTGCTAATTCTTTCTCAATCCTTATCTTTCGTTTATATTTCTTGCCTCATTGCACTGGCGAGGACCCCCATTACGTTGAGAAGTAAAGATGGGTGGCATCCTTGTCTTGGTATTGGTTGCAAAGGGTAAATTCAGTATTTTGCCCCAAACATAAGCATCTCTCTATATACAGTGGGGCCTTGACTTACGAGTATAATTCATTCCGAGACCGAGCTCATTAAGGAGCTCGTTAAGGAGCTCATTAACTCAAATTACTCTGCGGAGAGACAGCTGGTATCTCAAATAACTCGTTAGTCGGGACACTCTAAGTCAAGGCTCCACTGTATTTCAGATCTTTAATTGAGTTTGATCTTCAGGCCAGGTGATAACCATTGAGTTAATATGTAGTTTAGCAGCTATTGACAGTCAGTGGCTAGATGGGGTTTTAAAGGGCAATGATCTAATTCTCTAATACCTTTTTTAGCGGGGATTCATCCTCTCATCACTACTTTGCTTCCCTGAGGTACATTTCCTACGGGGACGGCATGATTAATGCTTGATTTTTATTTTACTTTATTTAACTTTTGTCAGAATAATTAGTTGGTTGCCTTACATCCTCCATGGAGATCGATGAGTTTTGTCTAGTTTTTACTGTCATTGTGAATGCATAAATTTAAAACGAATTGATGCTATGTTGGTTTCCTATAGCTTTCTTTTTTTTTAAATGTATTTTATTGATTTTTTACAGAGAGGAAGGGAGAGGGATAGAGAGATAGAATCATCAATGAGGGAGAAACATCGATCAGCTGCCTCCTGCACACTCCCCACTGGGGATGTGCCCGCAACCAAGGCACATGCCCTTGACCGGAATCGAACTCGGGACCCTTGAGTCCGCAGGCCGATGCTCTAGCCACTGAGCCAAACCAGTTAGGGCTCCTATGGCTTTCTGACAAATGACCATAAACTGTGGTTTGAGACCACAGGCATGTATTCCGCTACAGTTGTGGAGAGCAGAAGTCTGAAATCACGGTCACTGGATGAGATGAAGGTGTTGGCTGGGCAGAGCTCTACAGAACCCAGTTCTCGCCCCTCCCAGCTGGTGGCTGCCATCTTCCTTGGGCTTGTGGCCACTTCATGCCAATCAGTCTCTGCCTGTAGTGGCCTTGCCTTCTCTTCTAATCTCCCTCCGCCTCTCTCTTATAAGGACACTTGTTGGTTATATTTAGGGCCACTTTATACTCTCCTCATGTTAAGGTCCTTGATTTTTTTTTTTTAATCCTCACACAAGGAAATGCTTAGAGAGAAGAAGGGAGAGAGAGAGAGAGAGAGAGAGAGAGAGAGAGAGAGAGAGAAAGAGAAACATCAATTGGTTGCCTTCCGTGTGCTCCCCGACTGGGTATTGAACACAAAACCCAGGCACATGCCCTGACCGGGAATGGAACTGGCAACCTTTTGGTGCAGAGGATGATGCCCCAGCCAGCTGAGGCACTCTGGCCGGGCAAGGGGCTTGATTTTATTGGACCCAACATAAGGTGACATGCACAGGGCCTAGGGGTCTGGCATGCGTGTATTTTGGGAGGCTGTTTTCTGGCCTGTCAGATGTCTTGGACTTTCTTGTGCTTTTCCAGCCTCAGAACTGGTTTAAGTAATTTTCCCAAGGAGCTGTGGTTTCTTTGAGTGGGAAATTCTTTTTAGAGATCACAGTCTGGTCATGAGGGGTGCTAATTGCCACTGGGTCGACATTACTTTTAGGCCTTGTTAGTGGGAAGAGCCTGAAAGGAGATACATTTTTATTTTATTTTTAAAAAAATATATTTTATTGATTTTTTACAGAGAGGAAGGATGAGGGATAGAGAGTCAGAAACATCGATGAGAGAGAAACATCGATCAGCTGCCTCCTGCACACCCCCTTCTGGGGATGTGCCCGCAACCCAGGTACATGCCCTTAACTGGAATCGAACCTGGGACCCTTCAGTCCGCAGGCCGATGCTCTATCCACTGAGCCAAACCGGTCAGGGCAAGGATATACATTTTTAGAAAGAGAAAAATGATGTCCATGTTCACCTCTTTGATGTGTATGTCTTTTCTCATAGTGAAAATCTTAATTTCTAGTTATAGTAACATAATTCTTTTCTTTATCCTAATGACACCAATATAATTACTAATAAGAAGAGTACTGAATGAAGTTTAAGATTTCTTCGCAGTTTTTTCCTTAGACTTATTTCCTACTTGCTGAAATAAAGTGTGTGTGTGTGTGTTTTGTCACTTGACATAATTCTCCAATATGCCACTAACTCTGATGTACAGTTAGATCTGTTTGAGCCAGTTTCTTTTAAAATTTTAATGATTGTTTTTATTAACATTTATTTACATAAAATATTTTCATAGTTTCAAATTCAAAACTAACAAGGAGGGTACATTCAGAGGTCCAGCTTCTATCCCTGCTGCCACCTCTGCGCCTCCCTTTTTAAAGTTTTGATTTATCCTTATATATTTTTGAAAATATGAACATTATAATTTATTATTTCCCCTTTTCTTTCACATAGAGACATACTAAAATTCTTTCTGTGCTGTTTCTAAACTTAGACCCTGACAGGAATGGAGATCTCCCTGCTCCTTCTTAGGGTGTGTGGTGCACATTTAGTGGGTGTACCATAGACATCCAGCTAGTTCCCTGCTGATGTACATTTGGGTTATTTCCACTCTCTTGTATTACAAAACGTGCTGCGAGTGGTAGCCTGTGTGTACCTCTGTTTCTCAGAGGACTTTGAGCATTTAGTGCCTGATTGTATGCATTTTAGAGGGTCCTCTGGTGAGTGAGCAGTGAGACCGGCCAAGGGCCAGAGGGAGGCTGGGACCCGGGGTTAGGCTGAGGGGAGACCGGCGGATCGGTGGTCTGTTTGGGAGGTAGAACTCAACACAGCCGTGTCCCCCGGTGGGCGGGATGGGCGTCATGTGGCCAGTCCTTGTGTGGGGCAAACGGAGGAGGGGGTGATGGCACCACGGGGGCCGCTGGGGCGGTGGGTTCCCATTTGCGGGGAAGGTGAAACGGTGGTGCGTGCGCACCCGGCAGGAATGGGGAGAAGGGACGTGCCTCTCGGCTCCCCAGCGCCGCTCCCTCTCTCCCCTCCACCCAGGGCGTCGCGCCTAGCCTCCGAGAAGCGGGAGCTGGAGGCCCAGCTGGGCC
>NW_006291250.1:435080-435528 GCF_000327345.1 Myotis davidii
GGTGTGAGATGGGCAGGGCTGGAGGCGGCATTCTGGAGGTGGGGCTGCTGGGAGGGACCAGGGGAAGGGGCGGGGCCTGAGGGTGGGGCGTTGCCCTGCAGGTGGGAATCTGGTGATTTCTGCAGGTTTTTATTGGGGGTGGGGGTGGGGAGTGGGGGATAATTAGGGAGGGGAAACCAGGAGCTGTGGGAGGCTCAGGACGGAGGGTCAGGTGCCGGGGGTCGTTAGGCGGCAGGGAAGTGACACGTGGTGTTTTTGGAAGGGGCAGTGTGGCTCCGAGAGGGGCAGCGCCTGGGAGAAGGTCCTGGGGGGTCGATACATACGCGAGGGCAGGAATGTCTGGAATTGATGGGCTTGAAGGTTCGCAGGTGGGGAAGCCGGGAAGAGGCCTGGGCAGGAGTGGCCATGGCCGGCGGGGAAGGCCGGGAAGAGGCCTGGGCAGGAGTGG
>NW_006291250.1:436153-436462 GCF_000327345.1 Myotis davidii
CTGCCGGTGGGAGGAGGTGGGATGGACGAGAGTGGGGAGGCACGATCCGGTGACGCCAGCCTCCTCTCTCCACACCTCCCGCCCCTCCTAGGTGGCCGCTTGCCCCGTTTTGACCCCACAGCCTTTGTGAAAGCCAAGGAGAAAAAGCTGCGAGAGATCAAGATGAAGTGAGCATCCTTCCCCCCGCACCCCCGTGTCTCTCCCTGGACCTGCTCCTCCGGCCTGTCCCGTGTCCCACCTGTCACCCACCTGTCACCCACCTGTCACCCACCTGTCTCCCACCTGTCACCCACCTGTCACCCCCCTGTC
>NW_006291250.1:436859-438908 GCF_000327345.1 Myotis davidii
TGCTGGAGGCCCACCGTGTCCTCTCCCTCTAGTGGACAGTTTCCGCAGCCGCTGCTCGTCCGCCAGCTCCTGCAGCGAGTTGGAGGATTTCTCCGGATCCCTCTCTAGAGGGTAAAACTTGGGCCGGGGGAAGGACTGTCTCCTGGGGGAGACTGGGAACAGTCTTGTTGGGAAATGGAGCGATGGAGCTTTAAACCGAGGGGAGGGTGAGGTGGGAGAGGCCAAAGACCCCTCCCATCGGCCCCCATTCCTCCCTCTAGCATTCGCCGCCACCGTGGGAAGCGGCCCAGCTCCACAACCTTGAGTGGGTCCAATACGGTGAGTGGCTTTCCTCAGGCCCCGGGGAAGGTGGGGCAGCAGGAAGCCACCAGAGCCCATGTTCCCTTCTCCCCGAGTCCAGGGTGGGGATCGGGCGCCTCTGAAGTCTCTGGACACAGTGCTTTGAGACCACTGGGTTGGAGGGAGGATGGGTGGCGTAGGGGCAGAGGACACTGGTTAAGCGCCAGCTCTGGCCACAAATCGCCCCCCACGACCTGTGTGACTCCAAGATAAGTCCTCAGTCTCTGTGCCTCAGTTTCCAAATGTATTTTTATTGATTTCAGAGAGGGAGGGAGAGAGAGAAACATCAGTGATGAGAGCGTGTCAGTGATCAGCTGCCTCCTGCACACCCACTACTGGGGATCCCGACTGAAACCCGGGCCTGTGCCCTGACCAGAATCCAGTGGTGACCTCCTGGATCATAACCACCGAGCCACACCAGCCGGGCCTCAGTTTCGTTATCAGTTAAACGGGGATGGTAATAATACTCACTTCAGAGGATTTTGGTGAAGATACAAAGTTATAGGTGCCTAATAGGTGTCAGCTCTTATTTTTCCTGAGGGCCTTCGGTTCAGAATTTCTGGTGGGATTTGGGGGGCAGGAGTAGAGGAAGAATACCTGACTCCTTTCATGCCGCCCCCAGTTGCAGAAGTTCACCCCCATGGAACGTGGGCGTCGACCGAAGCATCTGGCCAGTTCTGGGGGCTGGGTCCCCATCAAAGGTGAGCCTGGGACTCCACATCTCCCCCTCACATGCCCCAGAGTCTGCTGGGGTGGTACTGAGGGCATTTATTGGGCCCCAGAGCTCCCTGTGGCTTCAGCCCCTCACGGTCCCCCAAACCCACGTCTGCTCTCACAGAGTATAGCTCTGACTACCAGGCAACCGACATAGCAGAAATAGACGCCCGTTTGAAGGCCTTGCAGGAATACATGAACAGACTGGACACACGGTCATGACCTTGAGAAGGAGCACTGCCCCTCCATCCCTTACCCACCAATGGATTGGTATGGGGGGCGGGGCTGGTGTGTCCTTCCAGCCCCGCCCAGGCCCCGCCCCTCCTGGTGTTCTTGGGGTCTCAGGTGTGTGAGGCCCCTACCCCTCTCCCTCTCCCAGGCATTGCATGCTGGGAGGGAGGGTCTGTGTATTTTGTAAATAAACATATTTACCCTTGGGATCCCTAAGCTTATGACTGAAGGGTAGGGGTGGAGGGGGGAGATATCAGGACTGGGGGGACCTGTGTGCATTTCTGGGCATGTCTGTGACTGGGAGGCAGGTTGGGGTTCAGCCTCAGGAAAAATCTTGCACTTGAAAGCAGTGAAAGTTGGGGGACCTGCGGGGTGACAGTGAGCAGCCCATCCCAGAGGGGTCCAAGCAGAGGTCCTGCAGGGGCGGTGTTTGGCTGTGTGGTGGGAGGGGGGCCTCGCAGCATGGCTCACTGCCTGGGAGGACCCCGAGCTGCTGCCAGTGACATCTGGGCGGCTTGCTGCTGACCCCTGCGCGCTGACCTGAGAACTCCGGGTTCTGAGCTGTGATGCTGCTCTGAGTTGGGACCTCTCGGGTGATGGTTCAGGGTTGGGGCCTCTGGGATCCGAGTACCAGCGAGGACCGCGTGCTGGGAGGTGGGTGAGAGTGGCTAAGGTCTTTGTGGGAGGGAGGCGGGGAGGGGAGGCGTGTGGCGGACACAGGAGCACAGTTGGAGTTGCACTTTTATTGGAGGGAAGGCCAGAGGC
>NW_006291250.1:438971-442302 GCF_000327345.1 Myotis davidii
CCCTGTAGTGTGGCCACTCCTGGATGATATCGTAGAGCCGGTCGCCTGGAGAGAGCGTCTGCTGCACGTCCCGGTGCCCTTTGACCTCATAGTTGGGAAGCAGAGCTCCCCGAGCCACTCCACAAGCCAGCAGACTCTTGGCCGCCCGGATGGCCCGGGGGTGGGGCGACCGCTCTGTGGGGGCAGAGGCAGGAGTTAAGCTGGGGTTTCCTCAAAGGGCAGAGGTAGAGAGGGTAGGGGTTCCGCTTGTGCACTCCCAGCTTTGCCCGCTAGATCCTAGAATCCCGTCTGCCACTCCCCACCAGTGACTTAACCTCTCTGTGCCTCAGTTTCCCCATCTGTGAAAGGAGAGAATAGTGGCACCTGCCACAGAGCTCTGGGACCGTAAGACGAGTTAGTGTGTGTAAAGCCCTCGGAATGGCGCCTGGCACAGCAGGTGCTGGCTGTCAGGGTCATTGTCATTCTCCTCCTGGGTCCCTAGGCCAGTGGTCGGCAAACCCATTAGTCAACAGAACCAAATATCAACAGCACTTCTTCAAAACAGACTCGCCCAGGCCGAAAACCGACTTCTGCGCATGGGCCACGAAGTTCCAATCGCACTGTACATGCCCGCACGTGGTATTTTGTGGAAGAGCCACACTCGGGGGCCAAAGAGCTGCATGCGGCTCGCGAGCTGCGGTTTGCCGACCACGGCCCTAGGCCTTCGGGTCCTGCCCAACACAGTGATCTTGTCAAGCACTTCTTAGGTGGCAGGGCCTGGCCCCAGAACGTTTACATAGATTAGCCAGTCCTCATCCGAACCGTGTGGCCGACAGTTCTCCTTATCCCAAAAGGAGGAAGTGAGACTCGGAAAAGCAGTCACTTGTCCAAAGTCACAGAGCCTGTGGGTGGCAGAGCCTCTTAACTACACACCGTGCTGTGCCCCCCGGGCCGTGGCGCCCTGTCCTGACCGGCGGGACAGCCACTCACCCATGAAGTTGCCCATGAAGGTGATGCCGATGGCTCTGGGGTTCCAGGTGGGCCCGCTGTGGTCACCCTTGATCTTCCAGCCCCGGCCCTCATACACGAGCCCGTCTTCTCCAATCAGGAAGCTGTGTGAGGGGTGAGGGAGACTGAGGAACGAAGGAGGGCTTCCTGGGAGAGGACTCCGCTTGCCCTGCGCCTGCTCCTGCCACTCACAACCCCTCCCCCCCCCTTCTCCCCAGTGATAGTGGCCCCTAGATTGCCAAGCACAGCTCTGGATGCACCTTTTTCATCCTCACAACAGCCCTTGAGTCACTACTGCCCCATTCTATAGATAACCAGAGAGGTAGAGACACCTGCCCACAGACACACAGCCAGTCAGGGCCAGAGGCAGGATTTTCACCCAGGTCCTCATGAGCCCCACCCCCAGGATCTGAGGCCTCGCTCTCTCCTGCCTCCTGGAGGATGTGTTGAGCTCTTGATCTGCTGAGTCCTCATGTGAGGTCCTCTGAGGCAGGCACTGTTGTCACTACCCCCTTGAAGCTGAGGGAGCAGACTTGGAAAGAGAGGTGATGGCCCAAAGTCATGCCGCAGAGGCCCCTGCCTCAGAAATCTCCACTGAGAAGCTCAGAGCCCTCACCCCAGCCTGCCTCCTGCTTCCTGTTGCCTGCTGGGGGTCAGGACCAGGGACTGAAGGGCGGGGCCACAACCAGACACGGACCCCGGAACCCCAGCACCTGCCTCTGAGGGTCCCAATTCTGGCAGGTCCTTAAGACTTTCTCATTCAGCATGTCTTGATTGAGCGAGTCTGACCCGGCACGCTGGAATTAACTAGAAGGTCAGCGTCTTTAGAGAAGCAGAACCTGCCGCCTCAGCCCCCCATGTCGGAACTACCGGATCTCAGGAAGCCAGACTCTCAGAATCTGGCTCTGAAGAGACCAGCAGTATCATAGTGGCCCTCGGGACCGGGCCAGTGCCGGCCCTGCTGTGCCCCCGCGCCTGGCATAGGCGGTGGGTGCCCCTCGAGTGTTTGTTAGAAGGATGTGTCTGATTGGAACCTCCACCGCCACCACCGGGTGGTGCACTCAGAGCCCCAGTTTACAGGTGAAGAACAGAGAGAGAGAGAGAGAGAGAGAGAGAGAGAGAGAGAAGGAAGGAGGATTCAGGACATTTGAATCAGACTCTGAATCCCCAAATCTGAGAAACAGACTTCGGAGGAACATGCTTTCCTGTGCGGTGGTCAGGCCAGAGGCCGCGGGGCCAGGCTCTGGTCATTACTCCCCGGGAACGCGAGAATCCGGACACGTGGAGACAAAACCTCTACGCTGACCCTGTGAATGGTAAACTCTTGAGCTGGATGCTCTCGGAAGCTTCTAGAGTTCTCCACGTGAGGTTCCCAGATTCCTGGGCCTCACCACAGCCCCCCGCTGAAGCCCTCTAAGGGGGACCTGAGGGCCTGCATTTCCGTCAGGCGGTTCGGGTGTTCACCGAATCTCTGAACCTGTCGGGCTCAGCCTGTTACCCTGGAACGGGCGGTGGTGGGCACGGCCCCAGAGGCAGGTCTGAGCAGTCTCCACCCTGCTTCTGCCCTGATTTCCGGGGGCTTCTTATATATCTAAGGAGGCTCCCTCCCTCCCTTGGATCCTGCCTGCCTCAGTACAGCCGGAGTCCTCAGGGAGGGACAGGCCCTGTCACCTGGCTCCTCCCATGGCTTCCCTCGTTGCCTATCACTCCTTCCAGCTACCTCCAAGCCCTGAGCTCTGGCCTTCAGGCCCCATGGGCTCACCCCCGCTCCTGGCATGCCCCTCTGCCTACCCCTAGGTTACTACCTCAGCCCCCGCACCCAGCCCACCTCAGAGCCACCATAACAGGAAGCCGGTCCCCCAGCCTGCCCTTCAGAAAGAGCCCAGCTTCTGGGGTCCCCCACAATCACTCTTGTTCATCACTTCTATCACCATCTGAGGTCATTGTGCTGCCTGTGTTTCTCCCTGCCGGCCTTGAAATCCAGTCGGGCTCATTCCCACCCCAGCATTCAGCACGTGGCCCGGCCCACGGATTTGGGGCTCCCGCTACATGCCAGGGGGTGTCCTAAGTGCTTCGTGTGTATGGGTTCAATGATCAGGTGGACCAGTCCCGACTGCAGAGGAGGAGGCTGAGCGAGGGTGACAGCCTGGCCGGGTCTCAGGCAGCCACAGCAGAGCTGGGGACCGGCACCAGCCTCCTAACACAGCAAGGCCTGTCCCTTCCTCCAGGGACTGAACTTGAGCCCTTCCCTGCCTCCTAGCATCCTGTGCTGCCTGCACGCGCCCAGCCGCCTGTGGTGACTGGGGAGAACCGGGGAGGAAGCTGCGCAGGTGTCAGCGGGGCG
>NW_006291250.1:442354-445682 GCF_000327345.1 Myotis davidii
CCTGGGCGCCCTCGGAGGCCAGGGCCCTCCACTCTCTCCGGGGCACGATGGGGCCGCAGCAGGCCTCGTCTTCTGTCGCCCCCTCCCCGAGGCCTTGGAGGGCGAGCAGGGCCCAGGCGAGCAGCGCGCAGAGCCGGGACATGGCGAGCAGGGCGCGCAGGGTCGGCTAGGAGCGCAGGGGTGCCCGGGGCTGCCTTTTATGCTGGGGCCTCAGGGCGGGGAAAGCCTTGCTTCACGCCCTGGCAGGTTACAGGGACAGGCTTCCTTCTCTGGCCGGGCTGCAACAGGATGCGAGTGGTTGGGCCGGAGGGAAGCGGGGAAGGGGAACCCCGGAGAAAGTCAAGGGGCCCCTCAGCTGAGAGTGGGGGCGGGGAGCGGCGCACCGGCCCCTGGGCCCTTTGCCCGGTGGTTTCTGGAAGACCCAGGGCCTTGCCCTGGATCCTTGCCCGCTTTGTCTCCTCCCCGTGGGGCATTGCACACCTCTCCAGAGAGAGGCCCCAGGCCACTTCCTCCTTCCCGCAGAGACTGCAACACGCTGCCCTTTGTTTTAGTTCTCCCGCCCCCAACCCCAAGCTCAAGTCATGTAACCCTTTCAGCAACCCGCGGAGGTGAGTACTGAGAAGCCCATTTCACAGCTGAGTACACCGAGGCAGGGAGAAGGGAAGTCATGTTGGGGAGACATGGATTCAGAGCCAGGCTGCCTGCAGCTGAATTCTGGCCACATCCCAGTGTGTGGGCTCAGGCAAGTGACCTAACCTTTCTGTGCCTCAGTTTTCCCACCTGCAAAATGGGGATGGGATTTAAAAAGAGCGTCAGTGTGGGATTACATGGGTTGACAGCGTTGGGCCCTCAGAGGATGCCTGACTCATAGTGCCAGGTAAGCACCACTGGGCGTTCAATTCCTATCTGTCCTGGTAGTAAGCAACATGCTTTATGTGGGTGTCCCTCCCAGCTCCACGCTGCACAGGCGGGATCTGTGGGCCGGAGAGGAACCGTAGTTGGCCCAGCTCCAGCCAATGGCTTGGGACCACCTGTTGGGGAGAAGGCTTTCCTGGGGCTTCTGTTCTCACCAGGACCCTTTTCCCACTCCCTCCTAGAGCACGTGGTGGGCTCAGAGCAGATTGCCTAGTTTGCTCATCTTCCTTTCCTGCTACTTTGGGCGGGGGGGCAGGTGGAGAATAAGACAGCCTGGCTGGCATGGCTCAGTGGTTGAGCATCGACCTATGAACCAGTAGGTCATGGTTTGATTCCATCCCTGGTCAGGGCACATGCCCTTATGGGCTCCATCTCTGGAGGGAGGTGTGCAGGAGGTAGCCAATCAATGATTCTCTCTCATCATTGATGTTTCTCTCTCTCTCTCTCTTCCTCTCTGAAATCAATAAAAAATATATTTTAAAAAACGACAAAAGGGTTGGGGCACTGGGTGAAAGAGGTGAAGGGACTAAGAAGCACGAATTGGTAGTTACAAAATAGTCAGGGGGGCATAAATAAAGCATAGGGAATATAATCAATAATATGGTCATAACTATGTAGGAACACGATGTAAAGTATCTGATTGTCTAACCACTAAGCTGTACACCCAAAACCAATATATAAAAAGAGAAATAAAACACCATAAAAAAATGACAAAAATAACACATGCTAGCTTTAAGAAGTTGAATTGATACAAAATGTTAATCACCTGTGTCCTACTTTCTCCAGCTCTGCCCACCTGAGGTCACCCATGAGAACAGTGTGGAATGTTTTCTTCCACCATATTTTCCATGCTCAGGTAGATCATGCTTATACCCACAATATCACAGAATGGCACATCAGGCATCTCTAAGCATTTTTCTTGAATTACCTCATCATCTGCTCCCAGCGGGTTTGTGAGGTAGATGTTATTACTAACCCCCTTTACAGCCAAGGAAACAAGCCCAGAGGCATTGGGCGGGGGCCAGGGCAGAGGAGGGGGCTGTGGCAGCGGCGATGGGGGCCAAGGCCCTTGCACAAATTTTGTGCATTGGCGGGGGCCAGGGCAGAGGAGGGGGCTGCGGCAGCGGCGGTGAGGGTCAAGGCCCTTGCAGAAATTTTGTGCATTGGGCCTCTAGTTAAAAAAAACACACCATACATATCACTTCGCCTTTTGTCACCTAATATTTCATGCACATTACTCCAAGTTACTACATCTAGTTTATTCTTTTTTAAATGTATAATACACAATTTTATTTAAAGTTTCCAAACTTGCAGAATGCTACCTTTTTTGGGGTACATAAAATAGGCACTAAGAAATTAAACAACCAATTTATGATAGTGGTTACCTTTGATGGAAGGAAATAGGACTGAGAAAGGGTATACAGAGGTCACCAATGGCAATGCTTATTTTCTATTTTTTTTGGGGGGGAATGCTTATTTTATTAAAAACCAGATGTACACACAGCCTTTTATCTACATCCTTTCAAGTATTTAATACTTTAAAAAATCAATTTTTAAGAGAATGGTAGCAACGTGGTGAGAGTATAGCTAAGGAACAAAACTGGTCCACTACATTTCCCTCCCCCGCTGCACCCTAACAAATAAAAGTCTTTTAGTAAACCTGTGCCAGTTTCAGATACTTGGCAAATACTTTCAGCAATCCTATATGTTTTGTAGTAGGTCTATTTTTATAGATGAAGCCAGATGTTAAGATATCATTGTTAAATGGTCTATCAAATATTTGAAAGCAGGTATTTAATCAGTTTGTGAACCAGGAAGGAGTAATTCCTCTTCAAAAGGTTTGAACTATGCACTCCATAATCATTCTGTGACAAAGGAAGTTAGTTGTACATTTCAAGGATGGTGGGAAAAATGGTTAAGGGACAGGAATCAATGTAAGGAAGGGTTAGCAATAGCAAGGTCCTCGAGGTGGGAAGAAACAGAACCACAGCGCTGGTGGTTATAATAGCCTTGAACAATACAATTCTCTAAAAAAGTAACCAAGAATTGGCAGTTTGTTAACTGTACAGCAGGAAGGATGAGTAAATTATGAGTTAATATCCCTAAGTTTCTTCCTGAAGTGAGAATTACTGGCTGTCTCAGATTTGGCAGCCAAGGGGCCTGTTGTTAGCCGAATGAAACGAATCCATTGTATCCCAGTGAAATGGAAGCAGGACATCATTCTCAGTCAGAAGTCAATTTGTGCTTCTCCAGGATAGCCTGCCACAAAGGAAAGGTACATACAATACTTTTAGTGACTGTCTTTGGGGAAGTCATTTAACCTATTTGGTCGTCAACATTCACATCACTAAAATAATACTCTCATAGGAACTGAGAAGATTGTATTCAATAAAATGTCTATGAATTTTAGATC
>NW_006291250.1:445959-448203 GCF_000327345.1 Myotis davidii
ACTGTGGTGGGTGGGTGGGGCCTCCCTCTATGGGGCAATTGATCTGGGGGCCCCGTGATCGATTGCCCCACAGAGTGAGTGAGGCCCAGGCCACTGGTGATGCCAGGGCAGGTGGGCGGGGTTGGCCAATGATTGCTCTGCTGAGGGAGGCCCAGGCCAGCCAAGCGATCATCGCACCTCACACCTATCGCCCACAGAGGGAGGTGACCAGTGGTGGGGGAGGGGGTGGCAGCACCACACAGATGGCAAGCAGTGGCAGTAGCAGGGGTGGGGCCGGCTGTCAGCAGCTGGGGGAAGAAAAGCCTGATAGACCCTGATCACTGGGCAGGCCTAGGGACTTTACTAGAGGGTTCCTAGATTGCGAGAGGGCACAGGCCAGGCTGAACGACATCCCCCCTGCCCCCTGTGCACAAATTTCATGCACCGGGCCTCTAGTTGTATATAATAGCCCAAATCCTTCCCTTCATAGGGTAGCTTCCGATGTTATACAAAGTGTGGTCATTTCATCACATCCGTTATGCAATCTCTCCAATCCTCTATCAAGCCCTTACATGTCAAAATGTAACCAATATACACTGACTCTCATAAAGGAAAGATAAGGTCCAAAGTGTTCAGAAAGATTGCAGGTTAGAGAAGGAGCTGATTATTAAATAAAGAAGCATCAGCATGTGATCACGGTTAACATCTGGGAAAGGAACTGAAAACAAGAAACTTAACAATTCAGTTGTTGTCTCTGAAGACAAGAAGGTCCTAGACAATAGGTGGCAAAGGCCTGCGGTGAGCTCTAAGGGGTCAATGGGAGATAAAAGAGGACATAGGTAATACTTTCAACAATAAAGATTAAAAAAATATTTCTTAACAGAGAGCCTGGTGCAGACAATACTTTCCTTCTTACAGGAAGGGAAAAGGCTGAGATTTTAAGGGGTCACCTGTGGCCCTAAATCTTTTCAGCTGAAGCTGAGGTCTTAAGAGAAATAAACGCGCTTTCATTTCTAAAATCTTCATGCTTTCTGGGTGGGGGGAGAGACCCAGCACCCACTGAGCTCATCCCACAAGAAGCCATCACTTTATTGATGATAGACACAGTGCACATTTCGAACCAAGCTGCAGTAACTCTTTTGAAGCACACAAAACAGGGTGCTCCTTTTTAGGTGCTAACACTGTTAATTCCGTAATAGCATTTACAGTCTCATGGCTGTTGTTCTTCAGGGCTCCGGCTGCCTTTGCTCTTGACACATTAGCTTGTGACACGGCCAATTCTATGTCCTTCACTTCCACACTTGTTTCCTCAGCCTCTTCCTCTCCACGCTCCTCTTGCAAGTTGGAGCCTGTGGGTTTTCTTGAATGTTTGAGACAGCTTCACCTTGAACTTTGAATTTCTCGGCAGCTGCTAGCTGTGCTCGCCGAGATAAATCCTCGATCTTGGCTTCCCCCAAACTATGTAGGTATCGGAAGCAGGGCTCTTGTAGACATCTGGCTTTGTGAGGACAAAGAGGATGTTCTTAGATTTCCGTGTGGTGACCCTGGTTACCCCTGTAACCTGTCGAAGACCCAGTTTGGACACAGCCTTCCGTGCCTTCTTTCCACTCCGGCTCTGTTTTGCTTCACTGACTGGTTCTTCATTGATTTCAGCCGCCGCCGCCAGCTGGGCTTGTTGTGTGGTTGCCTGTGTGGAATCTTGTTCCTCGAGCTCTGTTACCGATTCATCACTGTCAGATTCTGTTCCAGACCCTCTCAGCCTGGGGCTGTGGCAAATCTTGGTCTGTAGCAGGGGCGGTTTCTGTGGCTTCACCGTATAGGGCCGATGGGGGCCGGCAGGCTGGGGAAGGACTGTGGGAGGGTCCCAGGGCATGTCCTGCCCCTCTCACCCAGTCCCATTGGCCGGACCCCAGCAACAAGCTAACCTACCGATCAGAGCGTCTGCCCCCTGGTGGTCAGTGTCCGTCATAGCAACTGGTCGAGCGGTCGACCATTTGGACACTTAGCATATTATGCTTTTATTATCTGGGATGGGCATGAAGTGATAGCTCTTTGTAACTTTAATTGGCATTTTTATGAACACTCAGGAGAATGAGTATTTTTCTTTGTTTGCTGTCCATTTGGATTTGAATTTGGATTTATCAATTGCCTCTTCATCTCCCTTGTCCATTTTAAAAATAAATTGGGGTGTTTGCTGTTGTTGTCAATTTGGAAAATGGAGAAAAGAATGCCATAACTGGTATTGCTGAGTTATTGGATATGTAC
>NW_006291250.1:448303-450761 GCF_000327345.1 Myotis davidii
CATGGCTCTATTCACTGAGCCAAACTGGCTAGGGCTGTTCATCTTTTCAAATCATTTTCCTGTTGGGTTTTTTATTTTACACGTTCTGTGTTTCCTATAAGGCCTTAAGAAATCTCTCCACACCAAGATGATAAATCTTTGTCTATTTTTAAAAAATATTTTTTTTGTGTATGTTACTTTTACACCTTTACTTTGGCTAGCATTTATAATTGTATATGGTGTGAGGTAGGGATCTAACTTTGTTTCCAAATGGCTGGTCATTTGTCCCAACACCATTTATTAAATAGTTAGACTTGATTTAAAATTTTATTTTATTTATTTTAATTATTATTTTTTAAAAATTCTCACCCTAGTATATTTTTCCATTAATTTTTTTTAAGATAGAGTAGAAGAAAGAGGGAAGGACAGAAAGAAATATTGATGTGAGAAAAACACATTGATTAATTGCCTTCTGCACATGCTCTGACCAGGGCCCAGGTCTTGGAGGAGCCTGCAACCAAGATATGTGCCCTTGACCAAAATCGAACCCGGGACCCTTTAGTCTGCAGGCCGACGCTCTACCCACTGAGTCAAACTGGCTAGGGAAGACCTGGTTTTAAATTTTAGCTCTACCACTTATTAGCTGGATGATCTCAGGCAACTGGTTAGCATTTGACATAATTGACCACTTCCTTCTCGAAATACTCTCTTCCCTTAGCTGCTGTGTCATAAGACTGTCTTGATTTTCCTTCTGCTTCTCTGGCTGGTCTTTTGTTCTCCCTTTCACTCATTCTTCTCTGTTTGTTATACTTTTCCTGCCAGGTGATCTTATCCAGGCAATGGCTTCAGTCACCACTGAAATGCAGATAGCTTCCAGATTTTTATGTCCAGCCTAGAACTTTCAACTGAATATCCTGTGTGTTCACTGGTGTACTTGACATCTCCACTTGGAAGTCCCAGAGGGACTTCAAATGCAAGATTCCCCAAATGGCTCATGAATTTTTCTTCCAAAATGAATCCTCTTTCAGGAGTCCCTAAGAAAATTATAAGATCACCTTCTAGTTACAAAAGCCATACATCTGAGCACCATCCTTGACCAACCTCTATTCTCTTCCCTCTTGTTTCTTGAACCCAAAACAATGGCCAGTATGTAGCAGGTGCTCAATAAATACCAAATGATTAAATGAATATTCATTTCACCTCTAAGTCATGTTGCTGTTGCCTCCTAAATCTTTTACGAATTAGACCTCTATTGTCTGTTTCCACTATCTTTACCCTGGTCTTGTCACCATCTCCTAGAACCTGGAGTTTGCTCCCCCCTGCTCAGTGACCTCCCAGCATGCATGCACCCTGACCCCCGTGAGGCCAAAGCTAAGATCTGATCACGTATTTCCTGAAAGTCACCTTCAGAAATGAGTCACATTTAAAAAAAATATATTTTATTGATTTTTTACAGAGGGGAAGGGAGAAGGATAGAGAGTTAGAAACATCGATGAGAGAGAAACATCAATCAGCTGCCTCCTGTACATCCCCCACTGGGGATGTGCCCGCAACCCAGGTACATGCCCTTGACCGGAATCAAACCTGGGACCTCTCAGTCCGCAGGCCGACGCTCTATCCACTGAGCCAAACGGGTCAGGGCATGAGTCACATTTTTCTGTGGCGTCTCATGACTCTCAGGAAGGGTCCCGAGCTCCTCACCATGGCTGCCTTCACCCGCCTCACCTCACTCACTCCCTCTTCCTGAGTCCCCCTGCCACCTGCCCTTCTGGCTGCCCTTGAAAATGCTTTGACTGCCTGCCCCTGAGGGGACTTTTGTACACACAGTGCACAGTTTCAAACAGAGGAAGCTTGTGAAATCCAGGAACTTTGCATCTTAGCCTTAAGGTTACAAAACACTCAGTCTTTTGTAAAGACTTGCACGTCAGGTTCCTCATGATAATAAGACTGTAATGATTAGCCAGGGATGGCGGTGAAGTCTTCCCTTGTTAGAATTTTATCTAGTCTGCATCTTATCAGCCTAAAATTGTGACACGCACTTGTGAGCGTTTACTGAACCGTTAGTCATTGGGCAATTGTTCTATTGTCTTTAATCTTGGGATTTTCTAGTAGGAAATTAAATTATATTTACTCTTTGCATGCTTCAGGAAGTTAACATTTTAAATATTTAACGTATCTACTGCCTTTATTTGGTCGTGTTATAGTTAATTCAGCCAGTATAAAAACTCACCAGGTTCTCTTGCAGTTAGCAAACAACATGTGTTTTCTTTGTTGTATCGACAATAATAGGAATAAGATTAAATGGTGATTATGGCAAGGGCAAGTGTAAAACACAATGCAGAATTTTAATTTTTTCCCTTGACGTTCCCAAGCCTGGAATGCTCATCCTGCTTACTTTCCTTTCCCCGGCCTAATTGTCACTGACTATTCTTCCGTGTCACCTCTGAGGAGGTGACAATTCCCCTTATTTGCTTTCCCT
>NW_006291250.1:451802-455509 GCF_000327345.1 Myotis davidii
AGCAGGTCTAAGCCAGCAGGCCGTTATCTCCCGAGGGGTCCCACACTGGGAGAGAGCACAGGCCGGGCTGAGGGACCCCGCCTCCCCCCCCCCGAGTGCACAAATTTTTGTGCACCGGGCCTCTAGTTTATTATAACTGTGGTTATTAACTTACCTGTACAATCCTTTGATTTGGTCTCTCCTACTGTACAGTGAGGTCTATAAGTAGGGTCACGGTATACTTTATTGTCCAAACAATGACACTTGAGAGTAAAAGAGGGAGGAGTATTACTTATTCTGGGTCAATAGGTGTACCTGGACCGTCCCAACTAACCCAGGATGGGTAATTTCCCCGTTTAAAGACGAAGAAGGGCTATCATGTCCCCTCTCCCTTCCTCATTACATCTCCCGTTCCCAGCACATAGTTGGAGACAAATACCTGTGAGTATCACCTATTAAGCCACCCTTACTTTCTCCATCTGTGAAATGGACTTAAGGACAGCCCGCCCCTCACAGGGCAGTTGTAGGCTTCGGGCTGCCCTCATAAGCGTGTTCCTGGACAAGCGTGCAGATGGAGGCCTCCGCGCCCTATTGCTAAGTACGTAAAAGTTAGAATCAAGCTAACGGCGGCTGAACACAATGCGTTTCCCTCTTCACAAAAGCACCTGCAAAAAGGCAAAGCAGAAATATGTGTGCAGAGCAACTGTCCACACCCAGCGACTGTGGATGAGGCACTTGCAGAAGGGATTTCCTTTTCCGCCGGAGGCCGTGGTGCACTCTGGGGGGCCGGTGGGAGGAGGGGAGCAGGCAGCCTGCTCCCACAGTTGTTGCCTTGGTCCCTCTTTTGGTCATTTGGGAAACTCCCATGATAAATACCATTTTTCCTTCTTCTCTATGGGGGAGGGGACTGCTCCCTTTTGCTCCTGTCTGGAGTCTCCTGCCTTCCCCGGGCTAATGCCTCTGTTCACAAGGTGCACTCAGCCACCCTGCAGACCGCGTCCTAGGAAGTTCCTCCGCGGAACGGAGGCGGGAAGACTCCGTTGGAACCTGGAATGCCTTGGAATTTTTTTGTTTTGTTACCCCTCACTGGAGGATATTTTCCCACTGACTTTTAGAGTGAGTGGAAGAGGAGAGAGGGAGAGGAAGAGAGAAACATCAATGTGAGAGAGATACATTGAATTGTTGTCTTCTGCAAGGAAGCTGGGGATTGAGCCTGCAACCCAGGTACGTGCCCTTGACCAGGAATCAAACCCCTGACCCTTCAGTTCACGGGCTGATGCTCTAACCACTGTGCAAACTGGCCAGGGTGGAATTCCTGGAGGCTTCTGGAGAGCAGGCTCCTGGCTCCCAACTTGCAGCCCACCCCTCTTCTTTTTCAAATTCCCTTCCCCATCTCATCATGGGCCCTCCAGTGCACCCCACTCACCTGCCCCAGATCTGTCTACAGACCCTGAAATAGGGGCCCCTTTGGGTTTAGGGGCACATGCCTGCCTGTTCCCCTTGCATCACTGACTCAGGGAAAAGGCCCACGCAGGTTCTGGGAGGAGGCTAGGGGCTGCCTGTTCTGGGAATTCTGGGGTCTTGAGGCCCAGAGCATGGCCAGAGCAAGGGACCCATTTTGCTTCTGGGGATCCCTCGTCCTGTGGGGGAGACTCAGGCCTGAGTCTAAGGGCAGGGTGGATGCTAATTCCTTTCCACACAACTTACTGACCACCTATTGTGTGCTCCGCCTACCTGCTGAAGGTGCTGTGAACAAAACAGAAGTTCTTGCATCCACATGTGGGGAAGACAGACAGTAAATAATATCTACTAAAAATATATACTTATTGCACATGGTTGCCTATTAGCCTGGTGCCTGGCAGGCAAAGATGGCCAGGGAGCATCATCAGCTGTGACCTTGGGATTGGTCCCTGCGCTGGGGAAGGTTGCAGCATCCTTCTTTGCAGTTGCCTCCTTTGGCCGCCAGAGGGCGACGGAGTTTGCTCTCTAATAACAGTATGAAGCAACTTAGAGCCAAGAGTATGGAAGATCAGGCAGCACTTTGGTCCCTCAGATCTATCTGAGTCTATAGCACCGTTTGCCAGGGGCGGGGGAGGGAGAGAGCGAGAGGCTTTTGCAGGCAGAGGGATCAGGGTAGCAAGCCATGGAGTAGAGAAGAGGCAGGGCAGTGTTGTGGAACCATAAGGAACTCGATGTTGCTGGGGTGTAAAGGACCAGGGTGTGTGGGAAGCCAGGTCTGCAGAATTTCTGGGACTTGTCTGGCACGCTGAGGGTCTCAACTTCATGCTGTGGGCACTGGGGAGCCATGGAAGAGCATATAGGATGGGAGTGATGTGAGCCACTTTGCATTTAAAAAAATATATTTTTATTGATTTCAGAGAGGAAGGGAGAGGGAGAGAAACATCAATGATGAGAGAGAATCATTGATTGGCTGCCTCGTGCACGCCCCACACTGGGGATCAAGCCCACAACCCCGGCATGTGCCCTGACCGGGAATTGAACCGTGACCTTCTGGTTCATAGGTTGACGCTCAATCTCTGAGCCACACTGGCCAGGCACCACTTTGCATTTTTGAGAGGTCATTCTGGGGAGCGGAGGGAGATGCAGTGGGAGATACACACTCTTCGAGGGCACCTATGACCACGAAAGCACTGGAAGCCAGTTTTCAACCAGGAGGCAAGTCCTGATTAGTGTGCTCCAGGCTCCAGAGGCAGAGAAGATGCGGAAGAAACCAAGTCCCTGATAGGATTGCCGAGCCCCTGGAGGTAGCCTCTCCTAAGACCAGCCCTCTTCCAAATTCTTGTGCCCTTTGACGCTTCGTAAAGTAGACGGATTTTTACTCGTTTCTTGTGTCAACCCCCCAATTGGTCAGGAGGTTGTCTTTGCTGTATCTTTGAAAGGCTGTGTAGTATAATGGTTGTGGTAGGTTCCCCCAAAGATAATCTCTGGAACCTGTGAATGTTACTTTATATCGCAAATACCACCACCACCACCACCATCACCACCACCACCACCACCACCATCATCCCCTGACAGGGTCTTTGCAGATGTGATGAAGTGAAGGGTCTTGAGATGGGGAGGTTAACGTGGATTACCCAGGTGGGCCCTAAGTACAGTCATATATGAGGAAAGCAGAGGGACGTTAGACTACAGACAGAAGAGAGGGTGACATGAAGGCAGAGGCAGAAGTTGGAGTGAAGCAACCACAGGCTAGAGACCAGCTTCCACCGGAACCTGGAAGAGGCTTGGAACGAATTCTCACCCAGAACCTTCGGAGAGCGCTTGGTTCTGCTGGCACCTTGATTTCAGACTCCTGGCCTCCAGAACTGCAAATTTCTTTCTTTCTTTTTTAAAAAAAATATACATATTTCATTGATTTTAGAGAAGAAGAAAGAGGGAGAGAGAGAGATAGAAACATCAATGATGACAGAGAATCATCATTACTCCCGCATGTCCCCCCTGGGGACCGAGCCTGAAACTCAGGCATGTGCCCCTGGCTGGAATCAAACCCGGGACCCCTCAGTCCACAGGCTGACGCTCTATCTGTTGAGACAAACCAGCCAGGGCAAATTTCTGTTGCTTTTAAACCACTAAGGTTATGGTAATCAAATTAAAATAATGCAAGCTGCCCTGACCGGTTTGGCTCAGTGGATAGAGCATCGGCCTGCACACTGAAGGGTCCCAGGTTTGATTCCGGTCAAGGGCATGTACCTTGGTTGCAGGCACAT
>NW_006291250.1:455812-456407 GCF_000327345.1 Myotis davidii
TGATGTTGGGCTTGTTTTTTTTCGTGTTTTTTTTCTCTCTCTCTCATAATTCCATACGAACTTCAGAATCAGCTTGTCCATTTTTGCAAAAGGCTGTTGGTATTTGGATAGAGATTATATTGAACCTGTAGGTCACTTTGGGGAATATCATCATCTTCACACTATTAAGTCTTCCAATCCATGAACATGGCTTTAATGTCTTTCAACTATGTTTTGTGCTTTGCAGTGTATTGTTCTTCAACACATTTTGTTAAATTTATTCCTAAGTGTGTAAGTGGAATTGCTTTTTCTTTAATCTTTATTGTTCAGATTATTACAGATGTCCCTCCTTTCCCCCCCATTGCTCCCCTCCACCCGGTTCCAACCCCACCCTAGGCCCTCGCTACCCCACTGTCTGCGCCCATAGGTACTGCATACCTGCATAGAAGATCTTTGTCCAATCTCTTCCCACACCCTCCCCACATCCCCTAACCCTCCGAGAATTGTCAGTCTTCTCCATTTCCATGCCTCTGATTCTATTACATTCACCAGTTTATTCTGTTCATCAGATTTTTTATTCATTTGATTTTTAGATTCACTTATTGATAGAGATGTG
>NW_006291250.1:457070-459606 GCF_000327345.1 Myotis davidii
GGGTCTTACTAAATTTATTGGCGGTTCCTAGAAAATTCTTGAAAAACCTTAAAAGTGTGGTTTTGAACTCTATATCCAATAGTTTGCTTTCCTCCATTTCTGTCATTTGTGAGCTATTTCTTTGTCTCCGCATTTTTTATGCTTCCCTGTGTTGATAGAGTGGCTTTCTGCGCTTTGTGTCTTATAGGGCCCAGTGTCTCAGCCTCCCCAATTACCTGAGGTGGACACTCTGGTGCACCCCTTTGTGGGCTGTGTGCACAGTCTTGTTGTAGTTGAGCTTTGATTGCTGTTGGTATCACTGGGAGGAATTGACCTCCAGGCCAACTGACTGTGAGAACCAGCTGTGTCTACAATAGAAGAGTTGCTGTGCAGGACACACCCTCATGGGGCATGACCTGCTTCAGTGGGGCTTTGGTGCTCACTGGTTCTACCCCTTGAGTGTGTCTCTTAAGGATGTGAAGAGTTGTAATCCAGTATGGTCTCACACTGACCAGTGGAGATCCTTTTGGATCTCCAAGGAGGTGCAAAGTCAACCACTGCCTGGGGCCACACAGCAGTGAGATCTGCAGATTTCTTTTCTTTGTATCGGCTTTGGAAGTGCCCAGACGAGGCCCAGCTGTGAAGCAAGGCAGGCTGGTGCTGGTGCAGCCTTGGGCCTTCTTTTGATAGCTTGCGGGTCCCTGACCCAGCTATAGCTTGTGTGACAGGTTTTAGGCTGATAAAGGACAGGCCCTTCATATGCAAAAGCTGCTGTGCACAGCTTGGGTGGGGTTGTAAATTGGGTAGGACAGCGTCTCAGGGAATCTCCAGGGTGGAGCACACAGCAATGACTGCCAGTCAACCCTGCACCGGGGAAGTCCCAACATAGGAACAATGACCCTTGCAAGTACCTCATCTGGTAGATAGCCGCCCCCACATTCCTGCCCTGATGCCAGAGAGACCAGTTTCTTTCCATATGTGTCTTGGTCCCCCTGAGTCTCACCTAGCACTGGAGCTCAGAACAAGTGGGAGCTTGTATCTCCCTCCCGATTAAAAAAGTGGCACACCTGGGTGCCAGCCCGTTCCATGCCTCCACAGCTCCTACCAGTCTCCGTGTGTTTTCTTCTTTACCTCTCTAGTTGTTGTACTTCCACTCAGCCAGCTTTCCCTCGGTTCTGGATGATAGTTGTTCTGTATTTTAGTTATAATTTTGATGTGGTTGTGGGAGGCAGCAAGTACAGGTATTTACCTATGCCGCTATCTTGGTTCTCCTGGAATTGTTTTCTTAATTTAATTTTAGGATTCTTCATTGCTAGTGCATAGAAATACAACTGATTTTTGTGTGTTAATCTTGAATCCTTCAACTTTGTCGAGTTCTTTTACTAGGTCTAGTAGTTTGTGGATTTTTTAAGGATCTGCTATCTGCAAGATCTTTTTATAGAGATAGTTTTACTTCATCCAGTTTGGATGCTTTTTATTTCTTGTACTTGCCTAACTTTTCTGGCTAGAGCTTCCTATACACTGTTGAATAGCAGCCTTGCTGCTGCTGGATGGGGATGAAAATCCAGGTTCCCTAACCCTATGCTTTTCTTGGGACTTCTAACACCATCTGGGGGTGTTGTGGAGGCTCCACCTTACAGCCTGGTAAGGGTGGAAATCCCAGCTCTTTATCTTTTGCCAAAGTGTGTGGAGGTGGCTTCACAGTTTTATTTTTGTTGTGTTTGGCTGGAGCGGAGACATTATTATCTGAACATTTCTTGTCTTGCTAGTCTGTGCCTTTGTCGATCTTTTGGAGCATTAAAAAAAATCTGCATCTGTTGGTGTTTCCCAGTTGTGGCTTCTTCAGCTCTAAGTCTGGGGTATTTTAGGCAAAAGGAAAATGAGACAATGGGTTGTGGTCATAAATAGAGGAGACATGGTGGACAGACGTGCTCGCCTGCACGGACATGGCAGATAGTGGGCAGTATGCATAGTGAGCTGTTGGCCTGACTGCCCAGCACCCATATTGATGCCTATGGCAGTCTGGGCACTGCAGGGGCCCAAAGAGGGTAGCCTGGGCTGGGTGGTGATGGTGATAGCAGTAACAGAAGCAGCAGTTGTGGCAACAGTGGTGGCCACAGTATTGCAGTCAAGGGCGAGAAGAGGGCCCATCATAAGGCAGCACTGGGACCTGTGGTGGGAGGCCAGCTTGTCCACCCATCCCTGGAGCACATCCCTGTGGCGTCCACACCAATAGTAATGCTTTGGCCCGAGGGGCAGGACAGGAACTGCTAGTACCCAGGTCGTATTCTGCACTAGTAATCGTTACAAAATGAAAGTGTGCACAAGCCTTCTTGTTCTGAGACAAGAAAGAATGGAAAAAACTTATTCCTATTTCTCCCATTAAGTACACACATATTTCTTCCAGGTGCATAAGTACCTGGAAATTACATATAAGCAAACATAAAAGAAGCCTGACAAAATCAAGGTAAGAGGCAAACTGGCTGGGGGACTCAGAACCCAAAGAATAAGCAGGTGGCACGGTGTCAGAGGCGCCCTATAAGGCAGAAGAAAATAT
>NW_006291250.1:462190-463277 GCF_000327345.1 Myotis davidii
AGAATATTGTATCTATAAAAAATATTCCTCAGAAATAAAGGGGGAAATAAAGACATTCTAGATGAAGAAAACCTAAGAAAATTTGTTTCCCACAGGTCTACCCTAAAAAGATAGCTAAAAGGAAGTATTGAAACAGAAAGGAAATGATAAAAGAAATCTTATTGACATCAAAAAGGAAGAAAGAACAACACAGAATAAATGAAATAGATTTTCTCATCTTTTGTTTTCTAAGTTATGGTCAATTGATTTTGACAAAGTTGTCAAGGTTCTTTGATGGAGAAAAGACAATCTTTTCTTTTTTTAAAAAATATATTTTTATTGATTTCAGAGAGGAAAGGAGAAGGAGAGTGAGATAGAAACCTCAACGTTGAGAGAGAATCATTGATCGGTTGCCCCCCACATCGCCCCCATTGGGAATCAAACCTGCAACCTGGGCATGTGTCTCTGACTGGAATTGAACTTGGGACCCATCAGTCCATAGGTCAATGCTTTATCCACTGAGCCAAACTGGCTAGGGCAAGATAATCTTTTCAACAAATGATGCTGGAGGAATTGCCATATCCATTAAGATAAAATTAAACCTCAACTTTTAGCCTCATGCCATGCCAAAAGTTAACCTGAAATGGATCACAGGTCTAAAAGATGATGCTAAGCCGTGGTTGGATAGCTCAGTTGGTTAGAGTACTCTACAGAGGGGAGGCAGGTTGAGGGACTGGAATATATTAACCAAAGAACATATATGTATATATGCATAGCTCATGGACACACAATAATGTGGTGAAGGTTTGGGGCTGGGGGCTGGGTGGAGGGTAAAGGGGAGAATTGGGGGACTCTGTAATAATGTAAATAATAAAAACAAACAAATAAAATAACTTCTTGTGGAAAAAAAGTACTTCGTACACTTAGTAGCCAAGACTTTTAAATTAATTAATTAATTAATTAGTTAATTATTTTTTATTGACTATATTGGGTGATCTTGATTAATCTATACTAATAATAGTGGTATATGCAAATTGTCTGGGATGCCATCACAGTAACAGTAATGACTGCACAGCAGGCTGCCTGGGGAGACCAGGTTGGCAGAGGG
>NW_006291250.1:464469-467182 GCF_000327345.1 Myotis davidii
TCCCCAGCCCTGTCCCCCCCACTACCCACGCCCAGTTCCCCGTTCACCATCTGGCAATTGGAGCCTGATGGCCGAGGGAAGGGACCAAGAGGTCGGCTGTTCCTGCCCACTTCCCGGCCCCACCCCCACTGCGGGTTGCTTTCTATGTGTGGGGTGACCATGAACAGTGGGGTGGGGCCTTGGCCTGGTGCTGCCCGTGTCCTTGCCACCCACCCCCGGTTCCCCTTTTACCATCAGGTGATTGGAGCCTACTGGCCAGGGAAAGGGACCGAGAGGCGGTCAGTGCATCTCATAGTGACTGGAAAAGCTCGGTCCTTCCTGGTTCTACCATTAGGGTCAATTTGCATATTATCCTTTTATTATATAGGATTCCAGTTATTTATACATTGTTTCTGGCATGTGCCCTGACTGGAGATTGAACCCACAACCTTGGTGTATCAGGATGATGCTCTAACCAGCTGAGCTATCAGGCCAGGATTAAAGACCTTATAGTTTATCATAGGACTGCTGACCCGCAAATATTACAGTCTTGAGTGTCCTGTGTCTATGCCCCTCAGGATGGTCCAGATAAATTCAGTTCTGGTAGAGGGCTTGCTGGGCAAGTATTCCTTTAGAGAGAGAGATGAGAGAGAACCAGAGAGAGACATGGGTGATGGGAAGCTCAGCAGAGACTGATGCAACAAATGCCACCCCCTGCCCTGCCCACAGCCAGAACTGGACTCTTACCTGGCCACAGATCCTGCTGAGTGGGGCGGCAATGCAGTTGGACTTTGTGCCTGGGACCTTAAACCTGACAGTGGCCCGATTCTGAGAGCCCCAGGACTCAAGGCAGCAGTGCTGGAAGCAGGGCCAGAAGGTGCAGCTGTGGCCACAGAGGCGGGTGTGGTTCAGGGACAGGACGGTGCCCTCATCACAGCACTGCTCCAAGGGGTTGTAGATCTCATCCCCGCACTTGGGTGCTGGATGGCACATCCACAGACCAGTATCTGAACAAGCCAGAGCAGAATGGGCTCCAGGATGGGTCTTAGACCTTGGAAGCCTCCTCCCACTTAAAGTGCCACCTCCTCCCTCCTCCTTCCACCTTTCTCACCTGTGAGTCCTTCTGAGTCTGAGAACAGGAGTTCAAAAATGAAGACGGCAGCTGAGAAGCAGAAGGGGAATGAGAATAATGCTGGAGAGTAGCCTGGTTGCTGTCATTGGGCCCAAGATGATGCCAATGAGCTTCTTTCATTGCTAACAGCTCACAGTGGATTTTGAGACGGACTCTGGGTGGAAGGGAGGGCTCTAGGAAGAGCTAAGATTCTGAAATTTGCAGGTTGGGGGAGAGATTGTAATGCAGTCAGACATGTTACAGGGGGCGGGTTTAGGGGGTGGGAAGCCAATAATAGAGTAGGAGAGCGAATTAAGTGTGAGGTTCAGAGGTACAGTATGGGTGTGATAACACATATGCTAGACTTGGTGTCCTCTTACCAAAGATTCTGGACAACATGGTTCTTGATGACCCTCCAGAGTAGTTGATGGTAGAGCAGCAGGACAACTGGGTGTGGGACCGTAGACTGTGACTTCTATAGACAAGAGAAGGACAGGGCTGCCAGAAAGAGAGGTGCATGAAGAGTCATAGTTGCATGAAAGAAAAAAACACATTAACATTTTAATAAATTGTTCCTGAACAAGTTCCAAGTGATTTCCATCTTCCCAGATATCTCAAAGCCTCAGGGTGAATACTACTTAGGAACCTTTCCAAGTTGTGTTGTGTTTTTATTTGAACATGGCTCCAGGGAAACCCAGTTAGCAAAGACTTGTTGGCACGTCACCCACCAAATGCTGGCTTGTCCTAGACTTCCCACATACTGGCACATAATCCACCTCCAAACCCGCACTATCTATAATTCTTCTGAGTTTTTTAGGGGAAATTATGAAGTTTCAGCATGATCTAGAAGAAGAGCAGGGCCTGCAGGTAGGGAGAATAAAAAAGGAACTGATAGACGTACGATAGACCCTCTGGGATTCATAAAACCGACTGAAAGGGCACCTTGTAGAGTGCCTGGTCCAAAGAAAGGCTCCATCCATGATTCTCACTGTTATTGTATTGTCACCATCACTGTTGTTGCCACAAGATAATAAGTGAGTTATTCCATGGCCCCTCTGTCTCTGCTGCCCCCCACCCCCCACCTCCTGCCATGTCACAGTGAATAGGTTGGGAAGGTGAAAGAGAGGAGGCAGAGACTTTCAGACCTGGTAAAGCTCATGGTTAGTGGAGGGACTCCCTCCTCTTATTAAGTGTATGTGCAGTACTTTAGTATGAGAGGTCCATGCATTTACATGTATTAGCCCTCCTCTCTTAATTTGGCAGGTGTCTGTGTGGGTTGGTATATACATTGGCAGGTTTCCTTAATGTGTCCTCTTCCCCACGCACCTGTCAGGAGTCCCACCTGTGGAGACTCACCTCCCATTTACACAGCACAGCTGCTGGGGGCACAGCCCTGGGGGAACTCTGCTCCTCTTTCCTAAATGAATGAGCTTAGTGCTTCATTCGTAATTCTCAACCTACAGGCAAGGAATTCCTGACTAAAATAGAAAGCCCCCGATAAACAGCACAACTGACTTCGAAGCAAAACCATAAGCTATTCCTAGAGGACTTCATGTCTGTGTAATCAAATAGTCGACATAGAAATCCCACAGAAGCTCCTGTGGAGCCAGAGGCACAGCTGAT
>NW_006291250.1:467437-468486 GCF_000327345.1 Myotis davidii
GTCAGGTGGTTGCAGCAAGGATGACAGGACCCTGTTGCTGAGGAGAGAATGTCATGCTGTGTCTGAGCAGCTTTGGAGCCTGCAGCTCAACCCCAGAAGCACGAGGTAGAAGCCTCAGACCCCGGCATCACTGGGAGACGACAAGGAGAAAGGCTCCTAGGACAGCTTCCCTGAAGAATAGAGAAGCAGTGAGAACAGCATTATGGCAGCTCTTCCTAAGCCTCCCAGGCTCTCCTGTCCCAGGAGGGATAGTGTCCCGCCAAGATTAAGATTAACCACACCCAAATCCTGGCTTATGTGTCCCATGTGGAAACATGAAAAACTTTCCAGTATCACTGAAACTGGAAAGGTTGCAGGATACAAAGTCAACACACAAAAAATTATGTTTTTATTCACTAGCATTAACAATGGGAAACTGAAAATGAAAAAACAGTACCATTTATCCCTCCATTGAAATACTTAGGGATGAGTCTAATAAAACGTACACCATGTATATGAGGAATCTATAATTAATGAATGAAAGAAACCAGACCCCTGATGTTGTAGGAGAGAATTATGAGCCTACTATTTAAAACTATGAAGGAGCCACAGCTAGAAACTGGTAACAGCATTGGACTCTGGATGCAAGTGGGATGGAGGTGGAAGAGGAAAGGGAGACTTTGATTTTTCCTTAAACAACAACAAACATGTGCTGGAAGTTTTGCCTTATATATGCATGTCTCTGGAATTTTAAAAGAATCCAGGTTGGACCAGTAACCAGGAAAGTCACTGCCTGGCATGCTCAGCAGGATGACCGAGGTGAGCAGGAGTGCTGTGGGCAGATGGAGTGGGCCCTCATTCTCTATTATGGGGGCGGGAGGAGGGGAGAAGGGGGAATTGGGAGGAAGCAGGATGGGAGGTGGGAGGGGGAGCTGAACTCTGATGAAGTGACTTTTTAAAAAAATATATTTTATTGATTTTTTACAGAGAGGAAGGGAGAGAGATAGAGAGTTGCTGGGGTCCAACCCCAGCAGGTCCAGGGGTCCCCAAAGGTGTGGACGGAGTCGGCG
>NW_006291250.1:468527-473748 GCF_000327345.1 Myotis davidii
TGTAGCCAGGTTCTGTCCAGGATCTTTTGCCATGTTCTCTCCAGCGAAGTTCTTCTGTCTCTAGGTTCTGTGTAGGTTCTGTCTTCTAAGTTCTGTGATGAAGTAACTTTTTCAGGTGAAGGACGGAGGGCTGCAAGCAGAGACGCAGGGGCGAGGCTTGGAAGCTTTTGGGAATTGCAGGAGAGACACAGAGTGGTGGCCAGCGCTGCTGCCCAAGGAGCTGCAGAGGGAGGAGCAGGGCAGGTCATGAGGCCTTGCTGGGCACCAAGGGAGTTGGGGTTTCATCCCTGAGGCAGTGGGGAGCCCCCAAGGATTTCCAGCTGGAAATTCCAAAGCAGGCCATGTTGCTGTGACACTGAAGTATCCGCCCTCACACTCAGGACTGTCAGTCATCACTGCAGCAAGGCAGTGATTCCCTGGATCACACGTCCACTCCCTATTACTATCTCAATCGTTCACTTGTTTCTCTCTTACAATATTGTTTGTGGGTGTTGGTGACAGATTCCATGCGTTTCTTGCATTTCTGCTCGTCTTGCAGTGGGGCCTGACTGTTTTCTCCTCCACCTTCTGTCCAAGGAAGTTTGTACAGTGAACAGCCGTGGCAGGTGGAGAGTGTGCCCCTCCAGAGCACCGGGTAGACGTGTTTAGCGTCCTGTGTAACAGTGACAAGGTATTCCTCCAGGACAAGGCCAGGGAGGCTTGCTGCCCAATGTGACACATTCACATTTCCTCACTTGTGGACGGTCTCCTGTAACGCAACCTACTGTGTGTGCTAGCATCCCCTGGGCCTCTTCCCTCCCTCTGTGGGAACTGGGACTTGGGGGACAGGTGCAAATTTGTATACTCTGGTCACTCTCTGTTGTCGTGAGTAGGACATTGTCCATTGTCTCTGACAGAATTCTTGTGTCTTCCGGGAGAAGCCAATGTAACTACAACAGGGTACAGTAAGTAGAGTTAATATCGAAGTTCCTTCCCAGCTCCTGACAGATCATTTAAATATGTCTTTATTTCACCCTAGCTGGTTTGGTTCAGTGGACAGAGTGTCAGCCCGAGGATCGAAGGTACCCAGGTTCCATTCTGATCAAGGGCACGTACCTTGGTTGCAGGCTTCTCCCTGGCCTGAGTCCTAGTCTTGAGGCAACCAATTGATGTGTTTCCCTCACATCGATATTTCTCTCTGCCTTTCCCTCTCCTCTTCCACTCTCTCTAATAATCAGTGGAAAAATATCCCTGAGTGAGGATTAAAAAAATAAATAAAATAAATATGTCTTTATTTCTTGCCTTTATTTATTCTTTCTTTCCAAAAGGACTTCTGCAGGTACTGTACTGATATTTCTTGCCACAGGTGAAAGAAAGACAAACTTACATATAAGTGATTTTGCTTTATTTGCAAAATTTATACTGAGTACTTTTCATTGAGATCTAATTTATGCCCCATAGGGTTTACCACTTTAAAGTATATGACTCAATGATATTTTTGCTGACTACATTAAGTAATTCTAAAGGATATAATGAGACTCCCCAGGAACATGGTGTGGGTGGAGACAATTCCCACCGGGTGATGGGAAGAGGTCCAGGTGACCCACACACAGAGGGTGTCATTACAGAAGAAGAACCACAAAGTCGGGAAACGTGAACCTTTCTTCATTGTGTCAACTTTATTGACTCAATCACGGAGAGACTCTTTGTATTCTCCTCTGAAGGCACCTAGCCTAGACGGCCCACTAGATCCTTCTGCAGTGATGGGCATGCGCTTTATCTACATTGTCCAGTGTGGTAGCCACCAGACACATGAGGCTATTGTGGACAAAAAAGTGGTGCTGTAATAAATCACAAATTCCTAACTGGGCAGGTCATGGCGGGTAGTCCCACCCCAGGCCTGTAACTTCTGTAGCCCTGTCCATTGTATCTGATTAACACACCTTTGAGAGGCCAGAAGTAACACTACTTGAAGGCACAACTGCCCTTAAGAAAACACATGATCTTCCTAATTATCCTGTCATTCCATCCCCCCTTGCTCTCTCCCATGTCCATGGGATCTTCCGTACATTCACTCCTGAATTTCAGCTGCATACAAGAAGCTGCAAAACTTATTCTCTGGAGTCTTTGAGGTCTTGCTCCTCAGCATATGTTGTCAGTTTGGCTCAAATAAACTTTATATAAAATTCTCTCCAACAAAATACTCTACAAGTTTGGATGTTTCTTATGTTGACACCATGAGACACTTGAAATGTGGTTTGTAAAACCAAGACACTGAATTTATTTTGTTTACTTTTAATTCACTTAAAGGCAGCATGTGTGCAGTGGCCGCCATATTGGACACCATGCTCCTGAGTGAGATACACTGCTTCAGGGTGCTGACTGTCCCCAAGGCCCCCCAAGGTTGCCTCACCTGGAAAACACTTCTGAGTTTCGGCCTGGAGTCAGCAGGTCCCAGGAAAGCCCTGGGATCCAGGAACTCACTCTTGATTCCAATCGCTCTGGCTCTTCCCAGGTCTATTGCTTCCAAGCCACAGTTGAACCTGTCCCAGGGGATCCAAGCATTGGTCTCAGTCACAGGGAGCTCTCCAATGGGACTGAGCTCTGGACAAGCTGAAGCAAGCCTTCTTTTGGGTTGTACCCGGGATGGACATGGCCCCTGAGTGAAAATTGTGCATGGTGAAGGTGGAGGGGGGAGTCTGAGAGCCTGTGAGAAGTTTGCAGAGCACAATGTGTGATTAAACCAATTTATCTTCATGGGCATGCAGACACCAGCTGTCACTCAAGTCCCAATCTGCTGACCTGGAATTCATATTTATCTTGAGTGAACGACCGCTCCCAGTCTCAGGATCTGAAATGGTAAATACATGGGGAGCTTGGGCTCCTCTCTCCATTGCGCAAACTCTACTTGCAAAATTGGGGTTAGCAACACCAACGGGAATCCTTGGTGCTGAATAATCTCTGTGAAACTCACAGGCAAATCTGAGTGAAGATGCAAATGGTAGACACATCATGGGAGAGCCCCAAGACGAGGCCAGGGCGAGGGGAGAAGTGCGATCATACGGTGTTTTCCAGAGGGAACCCAGTGTTTACTCTCCCACGTTCTCATTTGCAGTATGACCTTGCCACTCCCTATCAACAGATGGAGTCTCATTCTCCTCCCTTTGATTCTGAGTGAGCCCAGACAACTCACTTTCCCAGCAAATGTGGCACAAGTGGTGCTTTGTAACTTTCCGGGCTGAGTGACAAGATCATATTTGTCTATCTTTCTCCCTTGGAACAGCCCTCTGGATGCTGCCCCTTGAGACGTTCCCACGCAGACCCCACCACCAGTAGGTAAGTGCCCAGGGCTCAGGGAGAGGCCAGGTCTCAGTATTCTGGCTGAGTCCCAGCTGCTTGCTGGAAGCATTTGAGTCATCTTAGCCCAGGTGCCAGACACCTGCACAGTGAGCCTCCCGATGATTCCAGCCCCAGACTTGGGTTCACCCAGCCTTCACGTCTTCCCAGCTGAGGCCCAGAGACGTGGGAGCAGAGACACTCCTTTTCCTCTGTGTCCTGTCCAAGCTCCTGACCCACAGGATCCGTGAAAACCCTGAAGTGGTGGTTTTTGCCACTACATTTGTGGTGGTTTCTTATGGATCAACATGTCACTAGAACAGACATGGGTATATGGCCATGAGGAGCTACTAAAACAGAGACAAAAACCACATGGTGTTGACTTGGGGCTGGGGGCTGGGAAGACACTGGAAGATCCTAGAGAAAGTTCAAGGAAGCTGGAAGGGCCTCAGATCAACTCTGGGTGCAAGCTGGGAGGACAGGGAAATTGTTATGGAATCTGAGAAAAAGTAACTCGTACAGAGGCAGAAAGTTTGGCGGCACTGATACCTGAGGTGATATTTAAAACAGTAAATATACTGAGTAAGCTGCTAGATTTAAGAATATTTCTAGCCTTAGCCGGTTTGGCTCAGTGGATAGAGCGTCGCCCCTCAGAGAAAGGTCGAGGGTTTGATTCCAGTCAGGGGCACCTACCTTTGTTGCAGGCCCCATCCCTGGAGCCAGTTGGGTCATGTGTGGGAGGCAAGCAGTCAATGTGTCTTTCACATCAATGTTTCTCTCTCTCTTTCTGTACCTCTCCCTCCTTTCTACTCTCTCTAAAATTCAATGGAAAAAAAATCCTCGGCAATGATGAAAAACAACAGCAAAAAGAATATTTCTAGACAGAATACTGAACGTACTCAGTGGTTTCTTTTAGTCACATCTGATCAGAATCTACATATGTAAAACCCTAAGTGACTGTTCTACTGACTGGTTGCTATGATGTGCACTGACCACCAGAGGGCAGACGCTCAATGCAGGAGCTGCCCCCTGGTGGTCAGTGTGCTCCCACAGCAGGAACGCTGCTCAACTGACTGACTGGGCCAGATGCCCGGCTCATGGCTGGCGAGCCCAGCTGCAGTGGTGCGAGCCTCTCCTGCAGACACTACCCCTGTGTGCCCCTCCCCCATCCGGACCAGGACATCGGGACTGACTGGGCGTGAGCCTGCAGCTGCTTCTCAGTCATGGGCGTACTGGTATCGCCCTGGGATGGGTGTGCAGAGACCACAGTAGAGTGGCAACAAGCCTGCCTACTAAGCAGGCGCAGCAGGGTCAGGATGATCAGGAGTGGGATAAGCAGGAGCGATATGGGGCCTGGCTGGGGCTCGGGCTCCTCCTTGGCTGCCTGCTGCTGCGAGCACTATTACATCCCTCAGGGACGTTGAACTGCCAGTTTTGACCTGATCCCTGCAGGCCAAGCTGAGAGATCCCACCAGTGCACGAATTCGTGCACTGGGCCTCTAGTAGGGATGTAAGATGTAAAAAAGAGAAAATGTCCAGTTTTCCAGCAAATTTTAGGGGATATGTATAGAATTACCAGAACTTGCTGAGTTCACACCCAAAAACTGTTTCTTGGTTCCTGCCTCTCCAAATGGCAAGATTCTCAAATTAAAAAAACAGATTCTTTTTTTCAGACCCAGGGTGAGGCTGTTAGGTTCTCTTTAAGACCTCAGAAATACTAGGGCGATGCCACCATGCCGGGTTCCAACCCCAGCAGGTCCAGGGGTTCCCAAAGGTGTAGACGGAGTCAGCGAAGAAGGAATGACACTGAGACAGCGTTCAGTTGATCAGCAGCCTAGCCAGGATCTCCAGCCAAGTTCTTGTCTGGATCTCCAGAGAAGTTCTGCCGCTCATTGTCTTGTTACAT
>NW_006291250.1:473938-474543 GCF_000327345.1 Myotis davidii
CCTGGGCAACTCCTCTGCCCTTGCATGCTGGCAAAACTGGTGACTCGCTGGGGAAACATCCTTTCTCAGAGAGGTGACCTTGGTTAAAACACATAGCGCAGCGCTAAGGAGCAAACATATTAAGAACAGTATGCTATATACGCCAGGTCCCTTGAAACATATGGTGTGCAGATGTTTCTTTCCTGCAGCGACTGTGTCAAGCAGCAAGGATGGACCGGCTTCCGGCAAAAATAATGACTTCGCGTGTCACCTCTGACACGCATGTCATAGGTTCGCCGTCAATGGCCTCGTAGAAAGGCAGACACACTTTCAGTGCACATGGCACTATCAACTCAGAGTGAGTACAGTGAGAACACAGACATGGTGGAGATGCATCCAAAGGTAATAATTGTTTTTGTTTTTTTAAATAATGGATCATAGTTCCACCTTCACCCTCCACCCCAAGTGCCAGTTGCTTTAGGGAGTAGTTTGTGTTGTTTCGTTTAAACAGTCTAAACGTATAGACAAGGGAGTGGCAAGCAAGTTTTAATGCTGAGCCATTTCTTGGATTGTCAGTTGCTCTCTGGAGCACTGTGTTGAGAAAGATTCTGAGGCTGTATTTGGTC
>NW_006291250.1:474919-475763 GCF_000327345.1 Myotis davidii
ACCATTGGGCGAGAGACAGATCCATAGCACTGGCCACCATGAGGCCTCAACCTCAGCATGAACAGAGAGCTCAGGCAACAGCTGTGGGCAAATGGACTGTGAGAAGGGGGTCCCTCATGACACAAGGGCAAGAGGGGCCAATACAGGACAAAGGAGAGTTCCGGGACAGGGCTTTCTCAGCCCCAGGATGTCAGGCTCTTGGCACAAGACAACTCTACATTTGGGGCATATACCAGACACCCCCAGAAAAGGGAGGTGCCCTTCCTGGGACAGTAGGGTAGAGAGATTCTAGAAAAGGCTGTGTTCAGGAGAGAAGGAGAAAGGCCAAAGAACCAGCAAACAAGTAGTCAGATTAAAAAAAAAAAAAAAGGAAAGGAGATGGGGGGCAAAGCTGGGACATATGGACAGACAAAAAGGAGGCACATGTGATCCTCCCAATGGACAGGTTGTTCCAGCTCAGGGCTGCACATCTGCTGCAGATGGGCACTGGTCAGGTGTGCTAGGGTGAGGTGGAGACAAAGGGCGGTGAGACATAAGTTTGGACTAGATGGTCTGGAATCCACACAGGTGAGTCTGCATCCTGTGGAAATATCTTCTCCCCCAGGTTAAAAGTACATCAGGTCCCTTCCAGGTTCCTGTAAGCAAGTCTCTCCATTTGATGAGGGCTTTAGGTTTAGTTAGATCAGGGTTCCAATGCCTGTACATCGGGGAATTTCCCTCAGAATATACATTTAGTATATTAATTACAAATAGAGTATGTTGTAGAACATGATGAGAGGAATATTTAAACTCATTTTCTTGTAATATTTTGTAACAGGAGTAAATCAACCACTGCTGGGGCTCT
>NW_006291250.1:476186-481014 GCF_000327345.1 Myotis davidii
CAGTCACGCACAATACTTCGAGCAGCTTCTCTAGATATATGCGATAATAGACGGAGAGCAGAAGCATTTTGATGGTGAATGGCATGAGACCGCCGGGCTTCTTCTAGAGCTGTACAAACTACTGGGCGAGTTAGTAAATGCGCCTGATAATTTCCTTCGCTTAAGGGTCCTGGTAGGCAGGAATGAGCTCTAATATGTCCAATATAGAAAGCCTTTTCACAGAGCATTTTAGCAAAAACAGTATGCCTTCTCTATCTCAAGGTCAGTCTCCCAGTTCCCACCAAGTAAACTAAAGGGCATCTAAGAATCTGAAGGTAATTGAATCACATGGGGGCTCCAGGTACAAATGCACATATCAAAGAAAAGTGCAGTGTGGGCTTTGTTTAATGGTTGAACCCCACCCATTGAATTTATGGAATAGTCACAGTTTTAAGAGGATTGTACGAACAGGGCACTGTCAACTTGGACTAAAAGTGACAGACATGAAAAGATACCTATAGACCACCAACATGCTGTGGGCACTCTATCAGCTTGAGTTCTCCAGAGAAACAGAACCTATGGAATCTCTCTCTCTTAAAGGGCCAGTGCACAAAGTTACTCAAACTCGATCCCCCTGAGCTCCAGTGCCAGATGGCTTTAGGGGACTCAGACACATATGTGGAGGAACTGGATTGCCTAGCATTGGGGCAGGAACTCGGGAAAGCCCTGGGAATGCCTAGGTCATGTGTGGGAGGCAAGGTGCTCCCAGGGGTCATTGTTACTGTACTAGAACCTCCTCTAGTGCAGGGCTGAATGGCAGCCATATATGAGTCTCTACCAGCCTGACTCACATTGTTTGCTCCACCTGTGGATTCCCTGAGACCTAGTCCCACTCAATTTGCAGCCCCATCCAAGTTGTTTGCAGCAGCTTTTCCATATGAATGACCTGTTCTGGTTCAGGCTTCAGACTGTGCTAAAATCTCTCAAACAAGCTGCAGCTGGTAACAGTGTGCCGAAAACCTATCAATAAAAGACCCAAGACCTGGCATTAACACCAGCCTGCCTTGTTTCACAGTTGGCACTTCTAATCCCAATACAAGTAGCAACCATCTGCAGATCGCTCTGCAGCTCCTGCTGGGTGGCCCTAGGGGGTGGCTGACTTTGCACCTCCCTGAAGGCCCTAGCGCTTCAGACCATACCATATTACAACTCTACACATCCACAAGTAACACATTCAAGAGGCAGACTCAGTGAGTGCCAAAGCCCCACTGAAGCAAGTCCTGCTTTATAGGGGTATTTCCTGTATAGCAGCTCTCCCATTATAGTTGCAGCCAGTCCTCACAGCCAATTGGCCTGAAGGTCAATTATCCCAGTGACACCAACAGTAATCAATGCTCAACTACAAAAATACTGTGCACACAACCCACACAGAGGCACACCTAGAGTGCCCAGCTTAAGTGACTGGGGAAGCTGAGCCACTGGGCCCTACAGGACACCTATTACACAAAACTACTCTACAATTCCAGGAGACATAGTAGCTCTACCTAATACATAGAAACAAACACAGGGAAGCTGCCAAAATGCAGAGAAAGAAACGTGTTACAAATGAAAGAAATAGAAGTAAACAAACTACTAGATACAGAGTTTAAACCAATGATTATAAGGTTGCTCAAGGATCTTAATGAGAACTTCAGGGGACTTAGTGAGACTTTTAAGAATCTTGGTGAGAATGTCAAAGACATGAAAAAGGACCAGTCAGAAATTAAGCATACACTAACTGAAAAAAAGAAGAATTTACAGAGTTTGAACAGTAGAGAAGAGGATTCCAAGAATCAAATCAATGATTTGAATATGAGGAAGCAAAAAACACTCAATTAGAAGAGCAAAAAGAAAAAATAATCCAAAAATATGAAGATAGTGTATGGAACCTCTGGGACAACTTCAAGTGTACCAACAGTCTCATCATGGGAAGAGAGGAAAGAAGAATGCGGAGACAAAGAAAATGTCACAAATGAAAGAAATGGAAGCAAGCAAACTACTAGATACAGAGTTGAAAACCACGGATATAAGGTTAGTCAAGGATCTTCATGAGAGCTTCAAGGGACTTAGTGAGACTTTCTAAGATCTTAGTGAGAATGTCAAAGACATTAAAAAGGGCCAGTCAGAAATTAAGCATACACTAACTGAAATAAAGAATAATTTATAAGGATTCAACAGTAGAGTAGAGGATTCTGAGAATCAAATCAACGATTTGGAATATGAGGAAGCAATAAACATACAATCAGAAGAGCAAAAAGAAAAAAGAGTCCAAAAACATTAAGATAGTGTAAGGAGCCTCTGGGACAACTTCAAGCATTCCAACTTTTGCATTACAAGGGTGCCAGAAGCAGATGAGAGAGAGCAAGATATTGAAAACCTATTTGAAGAAATAATGACAGAAGAGTTTCCCTACCTGATGAAAGAAATAAACCTACAAGTCCAGGAAGCACAGAGAGTCCCAAAGAAGGGGAACCTAAAGAGGCCCCCACCAAGACACATCATAATTAAAATGCCAAGGATTATAGACAAAGAGAGAATTTTAAAAGCAGCAAGAGAAAAGCAGTTAATCACCTACACGGGAGCACCCATATGACTGTCAGCTGATTTCTTAACAGAAACTTGCAGGCCAGAAGGGAGTGGCAAGAAATATTCAAAGTGATGAATAGAAGAACTTACAACCAATAGTACTCTACCCAGAAAAACTATTTAGAATTGAAGGTCAGATAAAGAGCTTCATAGATAAGAAAAAGCTAAAGGAGTTCATCACCACCTAACCAGTATTACATGAAATGTTGAAGGGTATTCTTTAAGAAGAGGAAGAGAAGAAGAAGAAAAAGATAAAAATATAAACAATAAAATGACAATAAATACATATCTATCAACAATTGAACCTAAAAATCAAAATAAATCAACAAAAAAATCGAATGAACTAAATAAATGGTGAATAAAATAGAATCAGAGGTGTGGGAGCATGGAACAGATTGATGAATCTCAGGGGGAAGGGCGGAGGGGGGATAGAAAAAGATTAACCAAGAGTCTTTTGTGCATATATGCATTACCTATTGACATGGGCAGTGGGGTGGTGAAGGCCTGGGGCAGGGTGGGAACCAGGTGGAGGGGGCATTGTGGGGGAAAAAAGAGGGACATCTGTAATACTCTCAACAATAAAGATTTAAAAAAATAAGAAGAGTATGTGCTTACTTAAGGGCGGTTGTGCCTTCAAGTACTATTACTTCTGGCATCTCAAAGGTGTGTTAACCAGATGCACAAGAATAGACAGGGCTAAAGAAGTTCCAGGCCTGGGGTGCAACTACCCACCATGATCTGCCCAGTTAGGAATTTGTGATTTATTACAGCACGAATTTTTTGTCCACAATAGCCACGTGTGTCTGGTGGCTACCACATTACACAGAGCAGATAAAGATCATATCCATCATTGCGGGAAGTTCTAGAGGCCGTCTAGTCTAGATGCCTTCAAAGGAGACTTCAAACAGTTTCTCAGTGATTGAGTCAATATGATTAAAATGAAGGAAGATTCAGATTTCCCAACTGTGTGGTCCTTTTCCTGTTATGAAACCCTCTGTGTGGGGGTCACCTGGCCCTCCTCCCATCACCAAGTGGGAATTGTCTCCACCAAGATCATGTTCCTGAGGAGTCTCATTATGTCCTTTAGAAATTTTAAATATAGAAAGCAAAAATATCATTGAATCATATACTTTAAAGTGGTAAACATGCTCTGGCCAAAGGGTCATGGATTCAATTCCGGCTCAAGGTCAATGCAGGTTTAATCCCTGGACCTGGTCAGTCACATCAAAGTTTCTCTCTCTCTCTCTCTCTCTCTCTCTCTCTCTCTCTCTCTCTCTCTCCTCTCTCTCTTCCTTTCCCCCCTCCCTTCCACTCTCTCTAAAATAAAATAAAGTGGTAAAAATTATGGTGCATAAATTATCTCTTAATAAAAGTACTCAATATAATGTTGTAAATAAAGCAAAATCACTTATATGTAAGTTTGTTTTTCACCTGTGACAAGAAATAGCCATATGGTGCCTACAAGAGTCCTTTTGGAAACAATGAATAAATAAAGGCAATACATAAAGGCAATGCATAAAAATATGCTCAAATGAGCCCTCAGGAACTGGGAAGGGACTGAGATATTAACTGTACCCTGCCATAGTTTCATGACTTCTCTCAGAAGACACAGTCTTCTGGGTCAGAGACAAAGGACAGTTTCCTATCAGGGCAACAGAGAGTAACCTGAATATCCAAATTTTCACCTGTCCTAGAGGCCCAATTCCCACAGAGGGAGGGAAGAGGCCCAGAGGATGCCAGCACACACAGTGGGTTGCATTACAGGAGACCGTCCACAAAGTTAGGAGGTCTGAATGTTTCACATCGGGCAGCAAGCCTGCCTGGCCTTGTCCTGGAGGAAGACCTTGTCACTGTTACACAGGACGCTAAACACATCTACCCTGTGCTCTGGAGGGACACACTCTCCACCTGCCATGCTGTTCACCGTACAAACTTCCTTGAAAAGAAGGCGGAGGAGAAAACAGTCAGTGCTTCAGTGCAAGACGAGCAGAAATGCAAGAAATGCATGGGAACTGTCACCAACACCAACAAACAATATTGTAAGAGAGAAACAAGTGAACGATTGAGATAATAATAGGGAGCAGATGGGTGATAAAGGGAACCACTGCCTTGCTGCAGTGATGATTGACAGTCCTGAGTGTGAGGGCAGACACGTCAGTGTCTCAGCAACATGACCTGCTTTGGATTTTTTTTAATTTAAATATTTATTGTTCAGATTATTACA
>NW_006291250.1:481924-483443 GCF_000327345.1 Myotis davidii
TCAAAAAAATTCTTGAAAAACCTTAAAAGTGTGGTTTTGAACTCTATATCCAGTAGTTTTCTTTCCTCCATTTCTGTCATTTATGTCCTGTTTCTTTGTCTCCACATTTTTTATGCTTCCCTGTGTTGATAGAGTAGCTTTCTGTGTTAGGTGTCCTATAGGGCCCAGTGGCTCAGCCTCCCCAATTACCTGAGGTGGACACTCTTGGTGCACCCCCTTGTGGGCTTTGTGGACAGTCTTGTTGTAGTTAAGCCTTGATTGTTGTAGGTATCACTGGGAGGAATTGACCTACAGGCCAATTGGCTGTGAGAATCAGCTGTGTCTGCAGTGGGAGAACTTCTTTGCTGGAGACACTCCTCTGGGACAAGACCTGCTTCAGTGGGGCTTTGGTGCTCACTGAGTCTTCCCCCTGAGTGTGTCCTTTATGGATCCGAGGAGCTGCAGTCTGGATGGTCCCATTCTGACTACCAGGCACACTGGCTCCTGGATCTCTAAGGAGGTGCTAATCTAGCCTCTTCCTGAGGCTACCCAGCAGGAGCTCAGCTGTGAAGCAATGCGAGTTGCCTTGGGGCCTTGGGCCAGCTGCAATTTGTTAGGTAATTTTCAGATTGCAAAGGGCCAGGCCTTTCACATGCAAAAGCAGGTGCACAGCGGGGCGGGGGTCCCAGGGGATCAACAGGGTGTAGCAAGCAGCTATGGCTGTTCTCAGTCCTGCCCTCAGAGGCTCTGCTTCTCAGTGTCCCAGTAATCGCTGCAAGCACCTCCGAGAGAAAGCTGCCCTTGCGTTCCGACCAATGCCAAGCAGTCCCACTTCTCCTGTATGAGTCTGGGTCCCCAAAGACTCACCCAGAACTGGAGCTCAGAGCCTGAGACTCCCTCCTGATTGAAAAAGACAACCATGTCCTCAGCCGCCAGCCCTCTCCGAATGTGCGTCTGTACCTCTGTATTTTACTTCTGCACTGCACCTCCTCTGAGTCTTACACCTCCTCTAAGTCTCGCTATGCTTTTCTCTTTCCTTCTACTTGTAGAATTTCCCCTCAGCCAGCCTTCCTGTGGTTCTGGATGATGTCTGTTCCATCTTTTAGTTGTATTCTTGAAGTGGTTGTGCTAAGCAGCAATCTCTGGTGTTTACCTATGCCACCATCTTGGTTGACTCCCTGCTTTGGATTTTAATGGCTCAAAACCACTGGGGGCTCCCCACTGCCTCTGGGATGAAACCCCAGCTCCCTAGTGTGCCCAGCAAGGACTCATGACCTGCCCTGCTCCCCTCTCTGCAGCTCCTTGGGCAGCAGCGCTGACCTCCATCCCCCACCCAACAGCCTCTCCTGCAATTCCCCAACAGGCTTACAAGCCTGGCTTCTGCATGTCTCTGCTTGCAGACCTCTGTCCTTCACCTGAAAAAGTTACTTCATCAGGGTTCAGCTCAGGCAGCTCCTCTTCCCACCTTCCCATCTGCATCCTGCCCCCTCCTCCATCCATGATAGAGAATGAGGACCCACTCTATCTGCCCACAGCATTC
>NW_006291250.1:484628-487194 GCF_000327345.1 Myotis davidii
TTCACGCACCGGGCCCCTAGTATAAGGTAAAACTTCCAGAATGTGTGTGTGCGTTTAAATGAAAAACAAGTTTCTGTCACCTCTTTGACCTCCATCTCACTTGCAAGCCTGAGTCCAATGCCTTTACCAGTTTCCAGCTGTAGCCCCTTCATAGTTTTAAATAGTATGCTCATAATTCCGTCCCATAACATTAGGGGTCTGACTCCACCACTTACACGCTGTGGGATTTTGTCCAATGACTCAACTACCCAGAGCTCAATGTCCTCTTCAAGCTCAGCAAAGTAACAATCCTTTCCATGTTGGGACATATAACTACTCAATCAAGTAATTTGGATTAGTTTGGATTGTTTTGGTATTATTGAGTTTTAATAGTTCTTAAATATATTCTGGATACTCATTCCTTATATGTATTTGTTCCGGAGGGCTGTTTGAAATTGGAATCATATTTTTCCCATTAGAAATAATGTAAATTGAATTAATCTGTTCCAGACCTCCTGGATTCCCTGTGTTAATCTTTCTTATTTACAGGACATGTCTAATGTACTGCTTAATCCATAAATAAACACTAAAAAAATGATAAAAGATATTGAAAAAGACACAACAAAATGGAAAAGTAACCCATGTTCACGGATTGGAAGAATCAACATTGCTAAAATGGCCACGTTACCCAAAGCAATATACAGGTTTAATGCAACCCCATCAAAATCCCAATATCATTTTTTAAAGAAATTGAATGATAAATCATCAGATTTGTATGGAACCACAAAAGTCCTTGAATAGCGAAGGCAATCCTGAGAAAAAAAAGAACAAAGCTGGAGGTATCATACTACCTGACTTCAAATTATACTACAGAGCTATGATAATCAAAACAGCATTGTATTGGCAGAGAAACAGACACACAAATCAATGGAACAGACTAGAGGTCCCAGCTATAAAACCACATGTATATGGACAGATAACTTTTGACAAAGGAACCAGAAACACACAATGGAGTAAAGATAGTCTCTTCAATGAATGGTGCTGAGAAAACTAGAAAGCCACATGCAAAAGAATGTTGCAAAGTCCGATGTTCATTACAGCATTATTTACAATACCCAAGATTTGGAAGCAGCCCAAGTGTCCATTAGTAGATGAATGGATAAAAAACACAATGGAATATTACTCTGCTGTAAAAAGGAAGGAAAATTTTACCCTTTGTGACAGCATGGGTGGATCTGGAGAGCACTATGCTAAGTGAAATAAGCCAGTCAGAGAAAGATAAGCAACATATGATTGCACTCATATGTGGAATTTAATGAACTGAACTACCATGCAAAACAGAGACAGACTCACAGAGAGCAGGCAGACAGCTTTGGTGGTGGCAAGGAGTATTTGGAGTGGTGGAGGAACTGAGAAAAAGAGAGAAAAAAGAGAGAAAACTCATGGACATGGACAGCAGTATGGTGATTGTGAGGGTCTGGAGGGGGTGGTAGGTGGAAGTGGAAGAGAGCATATAGGGGATAAATGGTGATTGAAAAAATAAAGTATAAAAAGCTACTTATCCCTTTAAAAGGCTAAAGATTTATGCGACCTGAAGAGAAACCAGAGTATCTACTTATCCCTTTAATGTCTGTCCCCTGCCCTAGACTAAACCGTTTGCCTTGTTGGTAGCTATGCTCTCTTCGACCATCACAGGGCCCTGCCAGAGCAGATGCTCTCTGTTTATTGACATCATCAGCAGCCGTATCCAGGAAGGAAGTGGAGGTGGACTGGATCCAATTTGATAAGAAAGAGTCAGGAAGACCAAATACCAGGAGTGAATGTGATAAGAGTGTCCAAGATGGTCACACTGACAACTTCCAAACATTGCTGAAATAAAGAATATTGAAATAAATTTAGACAGACCTCTTTATTTTTGCTGTGAATTTACTTCCTGAATGTTGTCTAAGGACCTAGAAAAAGTAAAATAATTTAGGAAAATAATGCTTATGTGTAAGATAACAGTAATAAAACAGTATTATACTGCTTTAAGGACCGAATTCATCAATGGGACAAGACAGAGAGCCCAGACAGACCCACACGTATATGGTCACCTAATTTTCCAAAGGGCACCATTGCAATTAGATGGAGAAAGAATTGTCTTTTTCAGACCCCGAATAGCTGCAGCAATCCTGAAAAAGAACAAAGTAGGTGGGATCTCAATACCAGATATCAAGATGTATTACAAAGCCACTGTTCTCAAAACTGCCTGGTACTGGCACAAGAACAGACATATAGATCAATGGAATAGAATAGAGAGCCCAGAAGTTGGCTCGAACCAATATGCTCAATTAATATTTGACAAAGGAGGCGCAAGAACATACAATGGAGCCAAGATAGTCTCTTCAATAAATGGTGCTGGGAAAATTGGACAGATATATGCAAGAAAATGAAACTAGACCACCAACTTACACCATACACAAAAATAAACTCAAAATGGATAAAGGACTTAAAAATGTGATAGGGAATCATAAAAATCTTAGAAGAATCCAAAGGCAGCAAAATATTAGACATATGTTATAGCAATTTCTTTAGAAATACATACACC
>NW_006291250.1:488499-490556 GCF_000327345.1 Myotis davidii
CAGAGAAATGAGAGGAGATACAACCATTCACCCATCAGAACGGCTAAAATGAGCACCACGTGCCAGCAAGGTGTGCAGCAACGGGGACCCTCTGGGAGTCAGAAAGGCTCTAACCATTTCGGAACCATGTGTTATCTGTGAAAGTAAACATATGGCCACCCTGTGAACTGGTAACTCCCTCTGAGGAGATGTACACATGGGTTCATCAAAAGGCAGGTACAGGAATGTTCAGAGAAGCCTCATTCATTCCAGTCCCAAACTGGGAACAGCTCACATATCCACCAGTGGTAGACAGACAGGTAGATAGTGGTAAGTTCACTAAGTGGAACGAATGCTCCCCAGCGACAAACACGATCTGCTGCTTCACACATAGATACTGTGTCTCTCAGACATCGTGCTCCATGGATAAAGCCAGCACTGAAGGGGACATACTGTGTGGGTCATATTGCTAATTCTACACTGCAGTAAAAAAGAAGGAGCTCTTCCCATTTACAACAGCATGGATGGACCTGGAGAGCATTATACTAAGTGAAATAAGCCAGTCAAAGATAAGTATTAAATGATTTCACTCATATGTGGGATCTAATGAGAAAATAAACCAATATAATGAACAACAGAAACTGATGAACAAAAACAGATCCAGAGACAGAGAAGCATCAATCAGACCGTCAAACCTCAGAGGGAAGGTAGGGGAGGGTGGTTAGGGGGAGAGATCAACCAAAGGACTTATATGCAAGCATATAGGCCCAACCAATGGACACAGACACCAGGGGAGTGAGGGCATGAGTAGGGGGATGTGTGGTAACGTGGGGATAAGGACACATATGTAATAATTTAATCAATAAAAAAATTAAAAAGGCAAAACTAATCCATGATGATCTAACTAGAATATTAAATCTGGGTGTGTGCCCAGGAGCGGTGGAACTGGGATTCGTGGGGGTTGTGCAGGTGAGGCTGCTGAGAGACCAGAAGTTCCAGCCTAATGAGCTGGTGGCTGGGTGTGGCTGCACCTACTGCAGCTGTACAAGCCCCTGCCTGCTCTGCTTAACCCTTCCCTAACAGCCTGCTCCTCTTCTGGGGCCACGCACGGCCTCAGTGTTGAGCAGCCCGCGTGTTTTTAGAAATCAGCCACCTAGGAAAAATGACTTCTACTCATATGAGTCATCTTCTGATCATCCTTCCCTGGAGATGGGAGGTTCCGTGCGCTTCTGGCTCAAGCCCGGGCTCATCTCTGCAGGGTTTGCTGCTGTTAAGGCCCCAAATGCTCTGACAGTCACAAGGGGTATGGTTGCAGGAAGTAGCACCGGACTGTGGACTGCAGATCTGGACACAAGCAGGTTACAGACAGTGAGATAATTTGAACCATACTTCCTTTTTCCAGAATTTAAAATTGTCATAGAAACAGAAGATGAGGTTACACCTGAAATTTCAGAAACCAGAGATGAATCGGAGATTACAGGGAGCATGGGTGAAGTAGCTGAGAAAGAATTGGATCCCATGGAAAAATGAATCCAAGAAAGATATAATTTTCCAGAAGTTTAAAACTAAAATTGCTGACTGAGGTTTAAAACTAAAATAGCCCATGAATCAGGAGAGATTCTCAGACATGGCCGAGGGGGTGCCCCCATCTGGGTCTCTGGTGAAAATATCCCTCAAGGAAAGGTTATTCCAGGTTGCCCCTGTGGTGCCAAGAGGATATTTGGATTCCAGGTCAGGCCTCAGCTGCCCAGCTAAGCAAGGCCCAGACTGCGCAGGCGTGTTGACTGGGCGTCCTGGATGCTTCTGTGCTCAGAGCTGCAGACCCCGTACTGGCTACACAGAGGAATTCGTCTGGAAGCAAGATGTAACAGATGCACCTTAAAGACAATGAAGTAAAGCCTTCAAAATGCTCATAATCTCCTAGACCTTGCAATTCCATTTTTAGGACTTTAAAAAATTTTTTGAATTTATTGGGGTGACATTGGTTAATAAAATTGGTTTCAGGTGCACAATTCTATAATACATCATGTGTACTTTGTATTGTGTGTTCACCACCCACCCCCAGTCAACTCTCCTTC
>NW_006291250.1:492212-496060 GCF_000327345.1 Myotis davidii
CCTATATGCTCACCAAATAAGGTGCAGATTTAAATTGATACCAAGATACCATTATAATTGGTATCCATAGTATGTTCAAATAGTTTAAAAATGTTAGTACATATGTATGTGCACAGAAATAAATCTAGAAAGATACAAAAAAAGAATATTATTAAATCTGGATGGAGTTGCTGACTGACAAGGGGAATGAGAAAGCGTTCTTGAAAGATGTACATGGTCTATATTTTTATGTGAGTGTTGTTTGCACATAAATTCTTCAAGCAGTACATTTAATATTTGTACACTTCAGAAAAATTAAGAAACAATACAAGTTATTTTTTGTAATAAAAAAGGATTTCTCTTTTATATAAAGTAATGCTGCCCTAGTTGATGCCTTTTGCATATGTGACCAATGTGGCCACCTTTCATGTTTATTTAAGAGCCTTTAAGACAAGTAAATCTTGGATAAAATGTGTGAAGAGCAGAGAATGTCTCTGAGGAGTGGAGAGGAGCCCATAAGAGGGGAGAGAGAATGCGGGATTTGGAAGAGCCTGCATAGGAGGAGTTGTGCCTGTACTAAAGGGCCAGTATCCTGCTGTCTTGCAGTGTGTTGATGTGGTTTTGGGCACCAGAGATATGGTCCTGAGGTGGGCTGCAGATACTGGCACCATGAAAATAACCCTATGTATTTTCCTTAATGTTTGATTTTTATTTTTTGTATAACTCTCTCCAATGAAGCCTCTTCCTCCCCTAGCTTCTGCTGGTTTCTACTCTACCAAGGAAGATCCTTGAAGGAAGTTTCAGTCTAAAGTTGCAGATTAGGCCCTCAGGGAAAACCTCTATGCAAAGTGCCATTTTATGACAGACAGCGCTTTCTTTGACTGTGAACAAAACAAAGTCCCTGGCATCATAGAAAATTAGTTCTTGGTGTAAGCAGAGCAAAACAAAGCAAATACATATATATTATGCAACAGAAACAAGAGCAACAAAAATATGTCAGAGTGGAAGGAGGGATTAGGGTGCATGTGGACTGGGGCTATTTCAGACACAGTGGTCAGCAAAGGCCTCCCTGCAGGGGACTTTCTGTCTGTCTCTGGCAGCCTTTAAGATACTTTGTCTTTTATGTTTGCCAACTAAATTATGATGTGTCTTGGTGTTGGCCTTTTTGGTTCATCTTGTTTGGGATTCTCTGTGCTTCTTGGACTTGTTTGTCTTTTTTCTTCCCCAAATCAGGGAAGTTTTATTCAAACAGGTTTTCAATTCCTTGTTCAGCTTCCTCTCCTTCTGGAACCCCTATTATGCGGATATTGTTTTGTTTCGTATTGTCAAAGCTCTCTTAGACTCCCCTGCTTTTTAATTTTTTCCAGTTGCTGCTCTGAGTAGGTGTTTTTAACTTGCTGATTCAATCCTCAATTTCTTCTAGGCCACTGTTGAAATCTTCCATTGTGTTCTTTATTGCAGGTATGTTATTATTCATTTCCTCTTGATTCTTACACATGTTGATGAATTTCGCATCCTGATGTTTCAACATCCTTATAACCATTACTCTGAATTATTTCTCTGACATATTGCTTCCCTCCATTTCATTTAGTTCATTTTCTGGTAATTTCGCCTTTTCTTTCATTTGAGGATTGTTTCTTTGTCTCCTCATCATTGCTGTTCCTTTGTAATTATTTCTATATGTTAGATCAAATTGCTATGTCACCCAGATTGTTTGGATAGGTATTACATAGTTGATGTTTTGTGGGATCCAGTGGTGCAGTCTCTCAGGTCTCCTGGGCTGGGTGCTCTAGGGAAGCCCCCTACTTGAGATATTTGGGTTCTTATGATGTAGCTGGGTGTTGAATGTTATTGTCCTGCTCGTGGATGGAGTCTTCTCTCAGGGTGTCTGATTATGTGGCTCACTCCCTACCACATCATGCCAGCAATTGTGGAGGTGCTGACTGAACAGCACAAAACACAACATGCAAGACATGACACAGAAGTCACAGAACACAAATGTATACAAGTCACCCACCAGAGAAAAGAGAACCAGGAAAGAGAAAAGAGAACAAGAATGATAGAGAGAAAAATAAACAAAAGAAAGAACCTTGGGAGAAAACAACAAAACAAACAAATCAACCAAAAAGCAGAAACAAAAAACACCCAGAAAAAAGGGTGTGGGAAAAATATGTAGATGCAGAGCTTAAATAAAGACAATAAAGTTTGCCCTAGCTGTATTGGCTAAGTGAATAGAGAGTCCACCTATGCACTTAAGGTCCCAGGTTCAATTCCAGTCAAGGGCACATGTCCAGGTTAAGGCTCTGGGTGTGCAGGAGGCAGCTGATCAATGATTCTCTCTCATCATTGATGTTTCTATCTCTCTCTCCCTTTCCCTTCCTCTCTTAAATAAATAAAAAATTTAAAATTTAAAGAAAATAAGGTTAAGAAATTGGAGGAATAGGGAAAGGACCATGGTTTAGAATAGAAGAGGGAGAAAAGAAATGAGAAGGTAAGAAGAAAAAAAAAAGAATATCTACCTATCTCTATATCTCTATCTCTATCTCTATCGCTACCTCTATCTCTATCCCTATCTCTATCTCTATCTCTATCGCTACCTCTATCTCTATCCCTATCTCTATCTCTATCTCTATCGCTACCTCTATCTCTATCCCTATCTCTATCTCTATCTCTATCTATCTATCTATCTATCTATTTATCTATCTATCTATATCTATCTATCTATATAGATACACACACACATATATATGAAAGGAGAGTGGAGGAGAGAGCAGATACGCCTAAATTTAAGAAGTGAAATAAGTTAAAAAATTAGGAGAAGAAAAGAGCAAGAGAAGAGAAAAAATTGAGTAGTGAAGAAGGGGAAATGGAGTAGGAGCAGGGAAGAGGAAATTAGATATATGAATAAACCAACAGAGACTAGAATAATATTACATCAATAAAGCAGATAAAGAGGATCATTTTTGAAAGGGGGAAAAAAGAAAGAAGAGAGAAAAAATAAAATGGAGAAAGGAGAAGATAAATGGGAGGAAAAAAGAGAAAAGAGGAAGAAAAAAGGTATACAATGTAAAAAATAAAATAAAAAAATAAAAAAGTGAAGTGTCAGTTGCTTTAGCTGAGTTTTATTGCCCCATGGGAGGTGGTTTAGGTCCCACTCTTCCGTTCTGTCTGCCAATTCTGGGCTTCCTGTTAGGTACTTAGGTGCTAACTACTCTCAGGCACAGTCTTGGCTTTTAGCCCCTGCTTGAAGCTCCAAGCGATCCACCGATCCTCTTTGTGTCCATCTCCACAGGCCTTGGCTGCCAGCAGGAGGGGTCAATTTGCCCTCTTTGCCTGTCTGCCAGCTGTTAATCTTAATCACTCAAGCGTCTGTTTCTGACAGGGCTTTAGGTGGGGTCAGTGCTGTTTCACTTTCAGGAGTAAGATGGGTGCTCTTTCCTGTCCCAGAGCTACTCCTCTGCATGTGGCCCAAAATATTACTCTGCCCTTGGTTGGTCAGAGATCCTTGTATGGAGACAAATGGGGTCAGCTGGGACACTGGAGTTTTTATCAGTGTGGTTCCCAGAATAGCAGGGCAGACAGCCCGCCTCGTCCAACCCAGTCATTGAGGGTTCCTTAAGACTGTTCAGACCCATAAGCTTGGCCTCTGCCTTCATTTCCTCTGTAAAGCTCAAAATGCAGAGTGTGACAGGCTGTGTCTCCTGTCTTGAGGTTACTGGGAGGGGTAGCTCCTCTGGGGAGAAATGGCTGCTTAGGTTTGGAAGCCAAAGAACCTCCCAGAGCAGGACCCCTGGCCATGCCTCCCTGCCCTGCTTCCCTCCCCTGCCTCTCCTCAGGCACCTCAAGTCCCTGCCTCCCTCCCTGTGCCA
>NW_006291250.1:496331-496903 GCF_000327345.1 Myotis davidii
CGTCCCTCCTGTCACCCTTTCTTGATCTACCTTAGGTCTATCCCAATCTTCTGATATTGCTTAAAATAACAATACAGACAACAGGATATATTTTATTGAAAACTGTTTCATCTGTTGAGAACTAGAGATTACACAGTGAGAGTTGACAATATTTGTTACATCACTTCCCCTCCCCAATGGTAACTGTGTTTACAGCACACTGCTTGCATTTTTCTATAAATGTCAAATATTTATATGCATATAAATATGGGTACATGTAGGCCACAATTTTATCTTAAAAAAAGGAATATATATATATTCTCTCTATATATAAAAGGCTAAGTGACTGACCATCCGTTTGTCTGACCAATTAGCGCAGCCGTGGGCAAATTACGGCCCACGGGCCAGATTCGGCCCGTTTGAAATGAATAAAACTAAAAAAAAAAACACAAAAAAAACCTGTACCCTTTTTTGTAATGATGTTTACTTTGAATTTATATTAGTTCACACAAACACTCCATCCATGCTTTTGTTCCGGCTCTCCGGTCCAGTTTAAGAACCCATTGTGGCCCGCGCGTCAAAAAGTTTGCCCA
>NW_006291250.1:498132-499926 GCF_000327345.1 Myotis davidii
CATCACTGAAGCAAGCAAGCCTCATGTTAGTTTCAAGCTGCCTGGCTGCCAGCCGCCATCTTGGCTGGCAGTTAATTTGCATATTGCCCTGATTAGCCAATGGGAAGGGTATCGGTCGTACGCTAATTACCATGTTTCTCTTTTATTAGATAGGATTATTTATTAATCACTCATAATGTTTTACCAGGAGGAAGGCACTCTTCTAAGTGTCTCACAAATTGACACATGACTGTGCCATGTGATCATGGAATGAAACACTAGTAGCTTTATGCAGTGTAAGTGTATGTAACACGGTCTACTGGGGTGTGCTAACACACCAAGGAAGAGGTAGCTGAGCAGACTCAGCCCCCTGAACACACAGTGTCCCTTGAAAATTGTGCATGGGCCAGGCATAGCGTGACTGAATGCACTGCCCAGCCCCTCCTGTCCAGTAGAGAGCTCATATGGGGTTTCCTGTTTTCCATTTGGTTCTCATCAGAGTGACTTGGGAGTTGGGACTTCTCTGATTTGACCGAGGTCACCCAGAGACCCTCTAGAATGAAATGTGGGCCTTTAAGCTGCAACAAAAGAGCCATTTCAGATTCTCAGACACTTTTCCATCTACCAGCCTGCCCCTGGGAACAGGTGTGGGACCAGATCTATGATGCCAGGGAGAACTGCTGTGTGGAAGAGACCTAGTGCTCTTTGTCCAGAGTCTCTGTGTGGATATAACTGCACCTACTGACCCTGTTTCCAGCTGTGCAGCCTCAAATCCTTTGGTTTTCTGGAGAAGATGACTAAGATGACTTTGAGGAAAAGGTGCCAGGAGAGAAGTCTGACTGCTCCCTGCTCCTCTGCTCCCGTCATGAAGTATTGCCTCAGGTAGGCCCTGCTGTGCTCCAGGCTGCAGAGAGTGTGGGGTGAGCAGGGGACAGTTTAATGTCTGGGTCTTCCAGGCAGAGCACCCTGTTTTGTCCTCCTTTTCTCCACCTCTTGTCCCAGATTCTCGTTCACCTACTCTGCATCTATGTCTCCCTCAAGCCCAGTCTCACAAAGTCCCTCTGTCATTCTAGTTGAAGAGAGACCTGCCAGAGGGACCAGAGCCCATGATTCCTGTAGCTGCCCCAAGAGGAGCCTGGGATCCGCCTGGCCCTGGGATAGAGGGGTGGGGTAGGGTGCTCTGAGGGCTTTGGAGACCACAGCATTCTTTGACCCATCTCATCATGGTGCAATTCAAAATAAAGCAATTCCTAATGCTAATGTTATGCTTAATTAAGTGCTCAATTAAACAAAGAAGTTGGTTTTTGGTCTGCAAGGTGTAGTGACCTGTTTCCTTCTTTATCCTCCTGCTGTGCTGGGTCCTAAGCAAAGGTGTGGTGTGCATTTTGAGGTGGAGAGATTTGAAGCCTGATAGGAGAGTGATGGCATCCAGAGATAAAATTTCTCTGAGTAATGTCACCATTTCTGGGTAGGCACTCTTGCTCATGGCCTTCCTGCTGTGAAATTGTTTGGAAAGACTCCAGACAATTAGCATAGGTTCTCGTAATTGTAACCTGAGCCAATGTGTGCCGTAAAGACAACTTCTGCCTCAAACTGATTGTCAAACTGCAGCAGGAAGGCCAGGGAGGGTTGAGGGGCAGGAAGGAGGGGGGTAAGAGATCAACCGAAGGACTTGCATGCATGCATATAAGCATAACCAATGGACATAAGACACTGGGGGGGAGGGGAGGCCAGGGTATTATCAAGGGTGGGAGAAAAAGGAGGCATATGTAATACCTTTGTAATACTTTAAGCAATAAAAAAAACAACAACCAC
>NW_006291250.1:500583-501192 GCF_000327345.1 Myotis davidii
GAACCCTCTGGTTTGCAGGATGACCCTCTAGCCCAGCCGTGGGCAAACTACGCCCCACGAGCCGGAACCGACCTGTTTGAAATGAATAAAACTAAAAAAAAAAAGACTGTACCCTTTTATGTAATGATGTTTACTTTGAATTTATATTAGTTCACACAAACACTCCATCCATGCTTTTGTTCCAGCCCTCCAGTCCAGTTTAAGAACCCATTGTGGCCCTTGAGTCAAAAAGTTTGCCCACCCCTGAACTAACTGGTACATATGACTCATGCTGGCAATTTTAAAATAAACATTGACTCACGCATGGGTGATACATGTAAAGCTCTCACTGGTGTGAATCACATGTGTGTTTCAATTTTAGAATACTATACTATATATACTATTTTGACATCTAATTTTTTCAGTAACATAATTACCACACAAATCTTTCTTCTAATTAATTTCCTTTCAATGTGCATGAATCTATGCACACACACACACACACACACACACTAATAAAAGAGAAACATGCAAATTGGTGTCACTCTGTTACGCCCACCAGCCAATCAGAGCAACTATGCATATTAACCCAACACTTTGTTGGGTTAATTTCCATATGCAGGCGTGGAG
>NW_006291250.1:501248-501983 GCF_000327345.1 Myotis davidii
AAGACTGAAGAGGCTTGGCTTCTCCGCTGTGGGCGGACCAAAGGCCTGGACCCTGGGTGCTGGAGGAAAACCGGTGCCAGCAGCCAGGGGAAGGAAGGCCTATTGTGCGAATCTTTGTGCAACAGGCTTCTAAAATATATATGTTCGAAGTCTTAAAAGCTCACCAATATTTCTATGGCTGCCTAGATTTCCATTTTATGAATAAATGGTAATTTATTTCATTTGTCTTCTTTAAAAGTCACATGAGTTGTTCCCAATTTTCAATTTTACCCTAAAAAAATGCTGCAATAAATAATCTTGCATCTGTTTTTATGCACATGTTAGAGTGTCCCATCAGAAACAGCACTAGGAGGGGAACTGTGAAGCAGGCTGTGCAAGATGCACTGAGTCATATATAAACGGAAAACAAAATAAAATTGAATGTATGTACAAACTCATTTTCTTATGTAAAAAGACGAGCCAGGGTTGACCCAGGATTTCAGTTCCACCTTTTTAACCTTCAATAAACCTGGCACCAGAAGTCCATGTGGTTTTTGTCCAAAGCTCCTGGGTGCAGGCCCAGCTGAACATAAACAGGGAAGACCTCCCAAAGCTGACCAGAAAGGTAAGGATTGAGGAAGAACTAGCTGTGCCCATGGGAGTTTAATGCATGGAGGTGACTGACTGATGACATGGCAAGGCCAATGCAATTGAAAGAAGTTCGATGCTATAGTTTCCCTAAAAAGGAGAGGCAGA
>NW_006291250.1:502236-508774 GCF_000327345.1 Myotis davidii
GGATATACTGGTTTGGTGTGTAAAGTAGATAAAGGGTCTGTGTAGAGAATGGACACTGGGTTGCAGGGGAGATGTAAACAGCTTGGCCATTAGTTTGATCCTATAATGAGTGGGTCCTAAATAGATGAAGACAGACTCTAAGAGCACACAGCGAGGACACGATCCCAGACGGAAGGACACAAGAGTCACACTGACCAAATGCAGTGTGGGATTCTGACTGGATCCTGAGCAGGCAGCAGACAGTAGGGGGCAGTTGGGAAAATGAAAGTAAGGTCTGTAGATTAGTCACTAGTGTCATGCCAATGCTAGTTTCCTGGTTGAAATAACGGTGTTAGATTCATAGAAGATACGAACACTAGAGGAAGCTGGGGGAAAGATAGTTCTTTACTGTCTTTGAAACATTTTTGTAAGTCTAAAATATTTCAACATAGTAAATTATAAAGTGTTTTAAAAATACTAATAAGAAATTATTATCATATTCAATGTAATATTCATTAAAGATACCATCAGGGCACCCTAATATGCACCCTTGTTCCCTCAAATTACAATTGTGAGCTCCTTCTCTGTCAGTATTGTGTATCCAGGTTCCCTGAGCTTTGGTGTGGCCTGGGGTGTTGTGGCTGAGTCATATACAGATAGTTTCATGGGAAGCCGTCACATGCCACCCAAAGATAGCTGGCCAGTGTTTAGACCAAATCTAAAAGGAAAGTGCTATGCGAACTGCTGAGGTCCCAGAAAAGCTCAATGTACTGTTCTTGGATTCCCAAAGAAATAACCCGGAGGATTGGCTGTGAAAGGTCTGTGTTGAACCACTAAGTCTCATCCTGTCTGTGGATGGGCTGCACTTTGGGCACCAGCAGGTGCTATTGTTTTGTCATGACCCAGACATTCCAACCCAAGGTTTTATAGAAAACAGAAAAAAAAAAAAAAAAAACAGGGCATGCGGAAAGAGGGGACATGCGAAAGCTGCGTGAGATCCAAACACTTTTTTCTTTACTGAAGAGTTGGTCAGGTTCCCAGTGTTTCACATTTCCCTTACTGATGGCCTTCACTGTACTTCCCACTGGGTGTGGGGGGGAATTGGAGCATGAGAGAGGGCCCATGTTCCCATTTCCCACGCACAAAGGCAGACTGACTCTCAGGATGTGATGGACTCTCAGAACAGGGTGCCGTAGCTCTTACCCACCATATGTGCCCCAGAAAAATTGCCAGAGACCCAACCAGTAGCCATTAAAGCCATTCTCCACCCAGTCCATTCCGACTGCAACTTTCCTGAGAGAGACTCATGTTGGGGCCACTGGCAGAGATTTGGCAAGCATCTTTACACAGCACCCTTCCTTCTACACCCAGGATTCCAAACCGTGAGTCATAGAGTCACAATCTCAGTTTCTTTTCTGCACAGTAGTCTTTAAAGAAACAAAGATTTGGTCAGAATGACTGAAAGCACATTCTATAATGAGAAGCAAGATTGTCATACTTATATAGAATCACTCTTCTGAAAACACTTGAATCCCTGAACATAACTGCAAAGAATCTTTCTTCTTTGTTATAATTCATGGCTTAAAAACAGCGATCAGACCTGACTGGTATTGCTCAGTAGATAGAGCACCAGCCTGTGGACCAAGGGGTGCCAGGTTTGATTCCGGTCAAGGGCATTTACCTTGATTGCAGGCTCCACCCCAGCCATGATCAGGGCATGTGCAGGAGGCAACCAATTGATGTGTTTCTCTCACATCGATGTTTCTCTCTGTCTTTCCCTCTTCCATTCTCTCTAAAAACCAATAGAAAAATACCCTCGGGTGAGGATTAACAAAAACAAACAAACAAAAAATAAAAAAATGAAGGTGATTAAATGTTTAAAAAACACACACAGAAACAAAACACAGTGATCACATTCTCCTCACAGTTACAGTGTGGGAAGGCTCATTTCTCCTTCACACAGCACTAGCTGAGGTGGCTTGACTAGGCCTGGACTTGCTTCCAGAATGGCTCATTCATGTGCCTGGGAAACTGGAGCTGGGTGTCCTCTGGGAGCTGTGTCCCAGCATTTGGCCTGGGCCTTCGTTCCTCTCCACATGGCTCCATGGGCTTCCTCACAGCCTGGCAGCTGAGAAGATCATTTGAGGCCAGTGTACCACAGAGAATGTGCTAATACTTGTTGTGAACTCTTTTCCCCAAAATTTACCATGGATTTGGCTTAACAAGTCTAATGTAGACCACCAGGACCTGTCTTATCAAATGAAGCATCATAGGATCTATACTCTTTTCTTCTTCTTTTTTTCATCTAAACTCTAAGGGACCCCACAAGACTTACAACCAGGGCAGCAGTGGGCAGCAGCAGCTCGATCCGGGCTAACCCAGAACCTGTCTCCAAGGCCTGCTTTTCTCTTACTTTTCCTGCCTGTTACTTCTTCTACCTTAAGTCCTCCGTTTGTGTCACTGTCCCCAGCTTTAGTAAACATACTCTCAAAAGCCACCTGGACTCATCTTGTGAAATCTTTCCTACAGGAAGTCAAGAAACCACACATTACCAGCGGGCCCTAGGCAGACACACCTGAGCCCAGACCCACTCAGATGGACAGACTTTCACTGATTTTAGAGAGCGAGGAAGGGAGATGGGGAGAAAGACAGAAACATTGATGTGAGAGAGAAACATCAATCAGTTGCCTCCTGTACATGCCCAGAACAGGGATCAAACCCACAACCTGGGTCTTTCCCTGATTGGGAATCAAACCTGTGACCCTTCGATGCACAGGACAATGTGCCAACCAGGACTGGGGGTCCCGGGTTTGATTCCCGTCAGGGGGCGTGTGCAGGAGGTGGCTGAACGATGTTTGTCTCTCATCGATGTTTCTCTCTCATCGATGTTTCTAGCTCTCTGTCCCTCTCCCTTCCTCTCTGTAAAAAATCAATAAAAAAAATTCACCATAAAGAGTGAATCCTCAACAGCCTGGGCCCCCAACCTTTACCAGAATAAAGGCACAATTCCAAACTCTCTCTCTCCCTCTCTCTCCCTCTGTCTCTCCCAATGACCTCACTGTCTGCCCCAGATATATTATGTAATTTCCAGCTTTAAAAAAATATTTTCCAAGTTCTCTGATGGTTATCACTGAAGGGAATCTTGCTGTCATAGGAAGAACCACAAGGGCTGGTCTAATGGGTTGGAGCTGTCTATCACTACTTCAGCTAATTAAGCAGAGACAGGGTTGAATCATATATGAGTGATAATTCCAATACTGCTGGCAGGACGGGAGAGCAGCAGGTCATTCCCAAAAATCTGCTCTGCAGCCCCCCATAAGCCAACTGCTTATATAGGGTAGGGGGACAAAGATTACATGGGAAAGGAAGAATTACAGGCATGAGAAAGCAGGTAAGGTATAATGGTTAAAGGTTACAGCAATGTGGGCTGGGGAGTTACACAGGGGGGTGCTTCTGGGTGCCTCCAGGTCTAGATCTTTCCATAATGATAGGTAGTTCTCAGGGAAGGAGGATGGACTGCATTCCAATGTTGGCTCCCATGTGCCAGAGCATACAACTCTCAGCCAGGATAGAATGTGCTTTCCCTAATCAGAACAGAACAATCATGGTTAACAGACCATGACAAATATTGCTTATAATTATAACTAGTCCCCACTGTCCATTTTTGTTCCTAACACAGTCACAACATTGGCTATCATCATGGCAAGACCTGCACAAAACAGGCAGGTCTCAGAATCTGTGTGCAGGTGAAGAAGCCTGGGATTAATGTTACAACTTCAAGGCCCATGTGCCCGATGCTTCAAAGACCAAAATTAGAAATGTCAGAGTTTGGAATAAGGGAAGGTTTAATGATTAAGAAGGATCAGCTCGAGAGGAGGGGGTGCCTTAGGGGCTCCCTTAAATCCATCTTAAGAGGGCCTAGAATTCAAGGGAAGGGAGAATGGGAGAGGCAAGGGGTGTGTGATGACTGCAGACATCTGGGTGCCAACAGGGGTTCAAGGAAGAGCAGGAAATCTCTAAATCTCTTTGTTCCAGGTCCTTTGACCCCTGCTCATCTGAGCCCCCCAGACTTGAGGCTTCTGCAAATCTCCATAGAAAGGTTCAAGTAAAATTAGCATATCTCTAGCAGTTATTTTTATAAATTTTATTTGTTGATTTTTAGAGAGGGAGGAAGAGAGGGAGAGATGCATTCATTGGTTGATTCTGACCAGGGATCAAAACTACAACCTGGGCATATATGGATGACACTCTAACCAACTGAGCTACCCAGACAGGGAACTATAACAAGAGCTCTTTAGCATGAAGGCCCTGGGGGGAAATTAATAGAATTAATAGAGTCAGAAAGCGAACATGCACTCTGTTACATTAACACCATGAGGGGCCTATGCTGATTGCCAGCGAATATTCCCAATGTGCTTTATTTTCTACTCTGCCCATTCTCTTAGTCATTGCTCCCTGCATTTCCCCAGGGACTTTATGCTAAAGAGCTCTGCAGGTGAACGGTGATGCTGAGATGAGCTCGGCAAGCAGGATTGAGTTTAGAGAAGCAGAGGTCTACTGCTCGCTCAGGCAAGTAGCAAAACCTCCAAAGTTCTCATGGCTTTTATTTGGGAGTACAGCAAATAACAATGACAAACAGGCATGCCTATGAGATCATCTGAGCTAAGTTATACATTAAACTATTAATTTCCTATATTGTTCAAAGACCTTTACAACCTGTAGCTGTGTACCCTTCCTTGTACTTTCCATGCCCTCATGGACTATTTATCACCCAAGGAAATTCTGCCTCTGAACAATAAATCTTGCGTGCAAGACTTTGTTCTGATGTGGCCCGCTTGCAGGCCCCATCTGTACTTGGCAGAACGTCCTCTTTTAGTTAACTTCTGTTTTCACTTAACCGGCTACAAAACTAATGTCTCTTTCCTTCCACCAGACCATTTGTCATAACTCTTATTATTCTAACTTTTACCCCAATAATACTAAAATGTATAAAAAAGTTTGTCTCCACCAGGTTACAAACCCCACTTGTACTCAGAAAATACCACCCCTATATACCATCACAACCTCCTTTTGTGCCCAGGCCTCATCATCCCTGACCCCCAGAGCAAGGACAATAGGCCAAGTACAAATGTAAAAACTCACCAGGAAAAAAGCTCCAAATGCCTAGCAAGGGGCAAAACTGAAAACACACACACACACACACACACACACACACACACACATACAAAAAAACCCAAAAAACAAAAAACTCATTCCCAGAATAACTACCCTCCCACTAGCCTTCCTGGAAAATAGCCCCTCTCGCATATCAGCCAAATAACTAATAAATTATATACCTAGACTTCCACATTCCTGCAGATTATTAGTAACAACATTCCCCCACCAGGCACAGACTATCTCATCCCAACAGTGCAAGATATTTTTTAACTCATTACCGACCTCTGGCTTAGGGCTATTTACAGGATTTCTCTTCAAATCACATCTATTTGCTTACCATCATAGTGCTTCTAAATTTCACAGATTTCTTATATCCCTAAAATGGTCTCCCTAGTCACCCTAGACCAGTGGTTGGCAAACTCATTAGTCAACAGAACCAAATATCAACAGTACAACGAATGAAATTTCTTCTGAGAGCCAAATTTTTTAAACTTAAACTATAGAGGTAGGTACATTGTTATTAACTTAATTAGGGTACTCCTAAGCTGGCCTTTGTTAAAAACATCCTCAATCTGATTGAGGTATGTTCGCTGAGGTCAACCCCTTCCAACTCTCCCATCCACATTCCTCTTGTATACTTGTTTCGTCTATCTCCTTTTGTTCATCCTCTCTATATGTCCAAACCATCTCAACATACCTTTCTCAATCCTCAACACTACATCTTCTTTCACTCCACAATGTTCCCTAAAATTAACTTAATAAACTTTATTTAAAGTTTTAAGTCAACTTCGTCCTGTATGTGTGCACCTGCATGTGGTATTTTGTGGATGAGCCACACTCAAGGGGCCAAAGAGCCCCATGTGGCTTGTGAGCCGTGGCTTGCCGACCACTGTCCTAGGAGATGTATCCATAAACACATTGCTATGAGAGATGTCTGAGATTTTGCTGCCAATGGTTTCTTCTAGGATTTTTATGGTTTCACATCTTATGTTTAAGTCTATAATCCATTTTTTTTAAATATATATTTTATTGATTTTTTACAGAGAGGAAGGGAAAGGGATAGAGAGTTAGAAACATCGATGAGAGAGAAACATCGATCAGCTGCTTCCTGCACCCCCCCATTGGGGATGCTCCCACAACCAAGGTATATGCCCCCGACTGGAATAGAACCTGGAACCCCTGAACCCGCAGGCCAATGCTCCATCCACTGAGCCAAACCAGTCAGGGCTCTATTATCCATTTTGAGTTTATTTTTGTGTATGGTGTAAGTTGGTGGTCTAATTTTACGTTTTGCATGTATCTGTCCAATTTCCCCAACACCATTTATTGCAGAGACTGTCTTGACTCCATTGTGTGCTCTTGCCTCCTTTGTCAAATATTAATTGAGCATAGCAGTGTAGGC
>NW_006291250.1:509042-510011 GCF_000327345.1 Myotis davidii
GAAGGAGTCTTTAGGGTTTTCTATGCACCATAACTTGTCATCTGCAAATACTGACTGTTTTACTTTCTCCCTTCCAAGTTGAATGCCTTTTATTTCTTCTTCTTGTCTGATCACAATGACTAGCATTTCTAGTACTATGTCAAACAGGAGTGGTGTGAGTGGGCATCCCTGTCTTGTTCCTGTTTTTATGGGAAATGGTTTTAACTTTTGTCCATTGAGTATGATGCTGGCTGTAGGTTTGTCATATAAGGCTTTTATTTTGCTGAGACCTTTTATCAAAAAAAGGTATTGGATTTTGTCAAATGCTTTTTTTTGCATCTATTGATATAATCATGTAGTTTTTATCTTTCAGTTTGTTTATGTGATGTATCACTGCTTGCCATCTGTGGGGCAATCGATCTGGGCTGGGTCCCTGCTCACACCTGCCTTGGCCTGGGGTCACCTGCTCACAAGCTCCACCATCCCGCCATGGTACCGCTCTCACCAGGGCCCCTTGGGGCTACAGCACCTCCACTGCCTCCCACTGCCAGTGTTGCATCAACAATGCCCGCCATGTTCCACACCGCCCCCTGGTAGTCATCACACATCATAGTGAGCAGTCAAACTCTCAGTCAAACTCCCAGTTGATGGGACAATTTTCATATTAGGCTTTTATGATATAGGATAGTATTGGAAGTCTTAACAACAGCAATAAGATAAGAATCTATAAAAGCCAGTGACTGTAACACCATAATGACCAGAACAACCAGTTGCTATGACACCCACTGTGGCCAGTGAAATGGCCTAATCAAGGGGTGGGGCTGACAGGCCAACTTCCTGTGGCCCCTCCCCCCAGCCTGCCCACCCTGATCAGGCTCTCCCACCCTGACCAAGGGCAGAGCCAGCCAGCCAAACACCCCCTGCCCTCACCCTCCCCCCCCCAGCCAGCCCTACCCTCCCACCCCAGGCCTAAAGCCCCTCCCCGCCACC
>NW_006291250.1:510504-514683 GCF_000327345.1 Myotis davidii
TACTAAAGTGATTCATGAATGTCAGCAATGAATGGTAGCAGACCAGTTACAGTTTTTACATGCCAAATGTCATAATATCATTCGACAAGAGAACAAAAGTGGCATGGCAAATATGTATGCCTTACTCCGTGCTGTGTCTACTGGTTTACCTCCTATGATACAGGAGCTGCAAAATCATGTCTGTGATGAGGGCCTTAGAGCGACCAGTAATCCTACTCAGGAAAATATGCCAACACTATTTGTGGAGTCAACTCCCTCCTGATTGGAAAAGACAACGGTGTCCTCAGCTGCCATCCCTCTCCACGTGCGCCGCATCCTCAGTTGCCAGCCCTTTCGGTGTGCACCTCTGTACCTCTGCACTTTATTTCCGCACCTCCTCTGAGTCTCAGTGTGCTTTTCTCTTTCCTTCTAGTTGTAGAATTTCCACTCATCCAGCCTTCCTGTGGTTCTGGATGATGTCCGTTTTGTCTTTTAGTTGTATTTTTGAAGTGGTTGTGCGAGGCAGCAATTTCCGGTGTTTACCTATGCCGCCATCTTGGTTGCTCCTACATATATATATTCTTTATGTATGGTGTTTTGGGATTCTTAGCATATATTCCCAAAAGTGGAATCTCTGGTTCAAACAAACACCTAAGGAAATAGTAGGGATAAACTTAACCAAGGAGGTAAAAGATGTATGTTCAGAATACTATAGAACATTGACAAAGGAAATAGAAGAAGACACAAACAAGTAGAAGCATATACTGCGTTCATGGATTCAAACAATTAACATCATTAAAATATCCACCCTACCCAGAACAATCTACAGATTCAATGTAATTTCTATTAAAATTAAGCAATCTTGAAAAAGAAGAACAAAATTGGAGGGATAACCACACTAGATATCAGACTATACTACAAAGCCATTGCAGTCAAAACAGCCTGGTACTGGCACAAGAACAGGCATATAGACCAATGGAACAGAACAGAGACCCCAGAAATCCATCCATGGCAATATGGTCAATTAATATTTGACAAAGGAGGTAAGAGCAGTTCTGAATGAAGTTTGTTCTCTAGTTTAGTTATAACTTTGATGTGGTTGTGAAAGGAGACAAGTACTACATTTACCTCCATCTTGACCAGAAGTTCACTACCTCTTTAGTTGGTGTAATTGGAAGCTCTTATCAGGCGGTAATAAAATCAATACAATGGGCTGAATTAATTGCCTTAACTCAGGTATGTCACTAGCTAAAGACCTTGACTACAAATATCTATGCTGATAGCCTCTATGCTTCTTGAGTAGCACATGATTTGCCATGCTTTGGGAATAGAGAGGTTTCTTAACTTCCTAAGAGCAACCTATTACAAATGGACAACAGGTTGCAGAATTATTAAGGTCATTCAACAACCCAAATAATGGGTTATAATTATGATATCAGGCTATTCTGAATTGGATACTAAGGAAGCTAAAGGAAATCAATTGGCAGACAGAAGTGCTCAGCAAGCAGCCCTAAAGGATAAAGTTATCCAAATTTGCAAATATCTACCCCACAAAACACATTTTAAAACTGTTAACATTTCAGGAAACTGCCACAGACAAAAAAAAAAAAAGGATATAGAAACAAAAGGAGGAACTTGTAACAGTAATCGACAATTGTGGATTGGACCCAATAAAAGCCCTGCTGGGGACCTGATAAACTGATGTCACAGCGAAATCAATACTATTGGGAACCTCCTCCCACAATGACCTTCAAAACTTATAGCCATGATTCTATTTTCCCTAAATACAACCCTGAAAGCCCACCCATAAGTCCCAGGGCCATTTCCTTTACCCCTGGGGCTTCTGAGATGGATTTTATCCTAAGGCCACCATCTCAAGGATATAATTATGTATTTGTATTAATTTGTATGTTCACACATTGGATGGAGGCTTTTCCTTTCAGGAGAGCAACAACAAAAACCATAAAAGAATTTTTACTGAGAAAATAATCCCCATATGGGAACTCTCTCTGAGTTACACTGTGATGGAGGGACTCATTTTACTGGACAAGTAATTACATCTATTTGTGAAATTTGGCCTATGTTGCAGCACTTTATTTTTTAAAAAATATATTTTATTGATTTTTTACAGAGAGGAAGGGAGAGGGATAGAGACTTAGAAACATTGATGAGAGAGAAACACCGATCAGCTGCCCCCTGCACACCCCCTACTGGGTAGTGCCAGCATATGTTGCAGCATTTTCATTGCATTTATCACCTCTAATCCTCAGGATTGATGGAAAAATTAATGAAACAATAAAGACCTAACGGGTAATATTAACAGATGCTCTTAATCTCTCGTGCCCCAAAGCCACCCCTCATCCTGGTAATCTTCAGCCTGCAATCCACCCCTTTTGGGAGACATCAATGATCACCTTTTGAGATGATAAAGGGTTGCCTACAAGTTTTTCTTTCTCTTGGACCGTGACCAGCACCGCTAGAGAGCAGATGAGTCCTGAGTAGGGGCGATGGAGGATTGAGAAAAATAAAGAGACAGACACAGAGACAGTAGGGAAAACTGGGACCAGGTGGGACACTGCCCTCTGATGGCGAGACAGTGACACAGAACTAGTGCTGTGAGTTTATTATATACAGAGTGATACCAGGAAGTTTTACTAGAGTTTAAGACAAAATAAATTATGTGAAATTGCGGTAAAGATCAAGCTGTAATTCTGCATTCTTGTGGCTACTTTGTAATTGTCACTCCTGGCTGAGTCCACCCCCTGGTGCCTGAGCTAAAGGTCAGGCTGACAACATACCTGCCTCTGGCAAGGCATGTTTCCAGGACGTGACTCAGCGGACAATTAGCTCATGTGCCTTCCCAAGCGCTCTCTACAGTTGCCCTATGAGATCAGATGATGGGACTTAACAGACAACATTATTTAAAGGAGACCCATTAAAGTATTGACAAGGTTTGGTAAAGTCACTGCAGGAAAATGTCCAATTGGTAACCACTTCCTTTACAAGGACCTTCCAGGATGCAAAGACTTGAAGGATCACCCACAGCAACCTGGAGATTTTGTGTATTGGGAGCCATCAAATAAAGATTCTCTACATCCTAGTCAGAAGGGACCATGTTAGGTATTATTAACCAATCTGTTTGCAGCTACTCTGAAGGGTGTAAAATCATGGATTCATGTTTCTTATTTAAAAAAGCAACCACACCCAGAATGGCCAACAGTTCTTGTCTCCTATTACAAAGGACCAAGGAGATCTCTGAGGATGAGAGGAAGAGGACATCTGGGGTATCAGCTATTCCAAGACCCCCAACCCAACCTGCTAAAAGGTTAGACTTTAAGACTATTTATTATTTTTAGATTTTCTAATTTTAGATTTCTTTCTCATTGTATTTTGATATAGAGCTGTCACTGTAAAACTTTGTTGGATTATATATATAGTAGATACCTGGTGCACAAAAATTCATGCACTCGCGTGGGGGGTCCTTCAGCCTGGCCTGTGCCCTCTTGCAGTCCAGGAACCCTCAGGGGATGTCCACCTGCTGGCTTAGAAACGCTCCTTGGGCAGTCAGACATCCCTCTGGCAGCCCAGGACCAATGAGCTAATATGGGATAAAATAGGAATAGAAAATGAAACTGATTTACGATCCTATACCTCTATTCCTGCTACATCTACATAGACATTGTACATCCCCTTCCCCGACCAAACATGGAAAAGTTAGTTTGAAAGGCTGCTACTTCTTCACTAGTTACCCTCTGGCTTTTTCCAATTATATTTTATTATTTTTTAGTTATAGTAACATTCAATATTGTACACATTAGTTTTATGGATACAGCATAGTGGCTAGACATTTATATAATTTATAAAGTGATCCCCTCAATAAGTCTAGTACCCAACTAGCACCATACATAGTTATTATGATACTAGAGGCCCGGTGCACAAAATTCGTGCACAGGGAGTGGTCCCTCAGCCTAACCTGCATCTTCTGCAATCTGGGAGCCCTCAGGGGAGCCCTCTTCAATACACTGACCAGTAGCGGGCAGCTCCTGCATTGACCGTCTGCCCCCTGGTGGTCAGTGTGCATCATAGAGACTGGTCGTTACCAGTCATTCTGCCTTTTGGGTCAATTTGCATATTACCCTTTTATTATATAGGATACCTAATTCTAAATGAGCTAATATGGGATAAAATAGGAATAGAATA
>NW_006291250.1:514983-516312 GCF_000327345.1 Myotis davidii
AATAAGTCTAGTACCCAACTAGCACCATACATAGTTATTATGATACTAGAGGCCCGGTGCACAAAATTCGTGCACAGGGAGTGGTCCCTCAGCCTAACCTGCATCTTCTGCAATCTGGGAGCCCTCAGGGGAGCCCTCTTCAATTCAAGAGCCCTGACGGCTTAGGTCCACTCCCCGTGGTTCTCTGCTCTCTGTGGGGCATGGCCACTCCATGTCCATTCCCCAGAGGCTCTCGATGGCCCAGAGGCTCTCTGCAGTAGGGGTGGGATGCTTGTGTCGTCGCCATGCCTCATTGCTGTGGTGACGATGCAAGTGTCCCACCCCGGCCACTCTGTGTACACGTGCTGCCCAAAGGCCCTCCCTGTCTGGGGTAGAACGAAACAAACATTCCGCCAGGCTGCTCATGCTGCCCGCTGTCAATGGCCAGCCCCCCAGGACTGGGGGACTCTGGTGGGGCTGAGGGGCCACTATCTTGTTGCTATGGGCGCATGCATATTTGTGATGGAGGGATGGTTAATTTGCATAGTCAATGGCCAGCCCCCCAGGACTGGGGGACTCTGGTGGGGCTGAGGGGCCACTATCTTGTTGCTATGGGCGCATGCATATTTGTGATGGAGGGATGGTTAATTTGCATATTACCATTTTGTTATATAGGATTATTGATTCTGTTCCCTATGCCAGTGGTCGGCAAGCCACAGCTTGTGAGCCACATGTGGCTCTTTAGCCCCTTGAGTGTGGCTCTTCCACAAATACCACGTGCAGGCGCACATGTACAGTAAGATTGAAACTTCATGGTCCATGTGCAGAAGTCAGTTTTCGGCCTGGGCGAGTCTATTTTGAAGAGGTGGCATTAGAAGAAGTGGGGGGTGTCGGTCGGTCAGGCGAAGGGAGATGCAGTGCAGGCAGGCTGCGGGATATGCAGCGCGGACGAGGTGCACATGATTCATGCACGAGTTGAGTGAGCCAGCCAGTCAGCAGTCTCATGTGCAGTGGTTAGTGCTAGTCACGTCTGCAAGTCGCACGTGGGTGACAAAAGTACCTACTCGAAGCACAAAGTTACCTGTATTTTTCCAACCAGCTGCAAATCCTACATTTTCAAGCATGAACCTTATCAAGAGTAAATTGAGAAGTCGTCTTATTGATGAGAACCTGGAATCGTGCCTAAATTTAAAAACAACAACATACAAACCTGACTTACACAAACTTTCCAAGGAGATGCACGGCCATTGTTCACATTAGTGTTTGTCAGTCATTGTCATGAGTTAATTTTATGGATATTGTAAAGTATATTCTAAGGAATTTAATTTCATCAATAAATAATATCGTTAT
>NW_006291250.1:516397-524967 GCF_000327345.1 Myotis davidii
CGATCGTACCTCAATAAGATTGAGGACGTTTTTAGCAAAGGCCAGCTTAGGAGTATCCTAATTAAGTTAATAACAATGTACCTACCTATAGAGTTTAAGTTTAAAAATTTGGCTCTCAAAAGAAATTTCAATCGTTGCACTGTTGATATTTGGCTCTGTTGACTAATGAGTTTGCCGACCACTGCCCTATACTGTACTGCATATATCATGAATATTTTGTTACTACCAATTTGTCCTTAATCTTTTCATGTTTTTCACTCAGCTCCCAAATTCACCCCTTCCCTCTGGCAATCATCAGTCTGTCTTCTGCATCTATGAGTCTGTTTCTGTTTTGTTTGGTCTCTGTTGTTCTTTAGATTCTACATATAATTGAAATCATATGGCATTTGTCTTTCTCTGACTGACTTATTTCACTTAGCATAATACCCCATAGGTCCATCTATGCTGTTGCAAATGATAAGATTTCATTCTGTTTTATGGCCAAGTAATATTCAATTGTATATATGCCACATCTTTTTTATCCATTTTTCTATTGATAGACACTTAGGTTGTTTCCACATTTTGTCTATTGTAAATAACACTGCAATGAACGTAGTGGTGCAGATATATTTTTGAATTAGTATTTTGGATTTCATCAATAAATCAACAAACAACAGTGTTGGTGAGGATGCAGAGAAAAGGGAAGCTTCATGCACTGTTGGTGGGATTGCAAATTGATGCAGCCACTATGGAAAACAGTATGGTGGTTCCTCAAAAAGTTGAAAATAGAGCTATCTTTTTTTTAATTACTGCTCTTTTTAAAAAATATATTTTTATTGATTTTTTACAGAGAGGAAGGGAGAGAGACAGAGAGTCAGAAACATCGATGAGAGAGAAACATGGATCAGCTGCCTCCTGCACACCCCCTACTGGGGATGCGCCCGCAACCAAAGTACATGCCCTTGACCGGAATCGAACCCGGGGCCCCTCAGTCCACAGACCGAAGCTCTATCCACTGGGCCAAAACAATCAGGAAAGAAAATAGAGCTATCTTATGAGCCAGCAATCCCACTTTTGGGAATTCATCTGAAGAAGTCCAAGAGACTGTTTCCCCCACTATTAATAACGTAGTCACATACTATGAGTCAAATATTTGCTATTGGATTACTGTTATCGTTTCTCTTTTTATTATGTAAATGTTATAATAAATGAAGAATGAAGAGGCACAACAGAAACAATAGAACTTGGATCACGACAGCCTGTAGATTAGAAATGATCCAGAGAGGTTTTCATCATTAACTGTCAAATCTATGCTGACTAAAGCCCAATGGGGAAGTCATTCTTGAAACAACATCAATTGTCCACATTCATATCCCAGGTTGCTCCAAAGCCTCTTCCTCCTCGTTGGTCAAAATAAAAATGCTGAATACCATCTAGCATAACTGCAATTAACCTCCTAGGAATGAGCCCTCCCAGGTTCATGGGACCAGACAACGATCAAATTGGTCATCAATGCATCCCCCGACTGATTTATGACCAAAAGGGGAAAAGGAGAAAGGAAATGGTGCTCCAGCTTCGGCTTCATCAGTAACCAACGGAAAGCAATGAGCTTTCCTAGATTTTCTTACTAAGGCACAAGTCATGAGTGTGGTCACATATCTGCTAGAGTTTCAAGAATAGAGACTAATGATTACATACACCGTAATGAAAATCATGTCAAATAATTTTGAAGTAATTTAATATGATTGCCACCATAGCACTATTTACTTGTAATTTGCATTACCATATTATTAATTTGTAGTTTACATTATTTATTTATAACATATGTATTTATAATATGTGATGTAGTACCTGATGTTTATGATACTTCATTATTTATTTTTAACATATGCATTTATAATACTGTAACTTAAATATAGTATTTTAAATATCAAAGTTGCTAAAAGACTAGACCTGAATTGTTCCCACCACAAAAAGCAATGATAATTATGTGGCATGATAGTGGGATATGTAACTGCATCAAATCAACACATTGACCACCTTAAACTTACACAATATTCAATGTCAATTATCTTATCCTAGAGGCCTGGTGCCTGATATTCGTGCACAGAATAAACTGGCAGTCAGATATCCCTCTCACAATCCAGGACCACTGGCTCCTAAATACTCACCTACCCCCCTGCCTAATGCCCCCAACTGCCCTCTTCTGCCAGCTGGTCGCCCCCAACTGTCCTCTCCTGCAGGCCTGATCATCCCTAACCCCCTGCCAGCCTGATCTCATCCCTAACTGCCTCTGCCTCGGCCCCCCACCACCTTATTTGTGGAATCTAAAGAACAAATCATTAGAGTGTCTTTTTCATCATGAAAATGAGGCCCTAATGGCCACAAGGTTTTCTCACGCAGCTAGTTAACTGGGAGAGAGCCTGGACAGGTTCAACAAGGGGCAGGCATTTATAACCTAATGAAGTTGCCTCTCCGCGGGGATACAGCACCACCCTCTGGTGAGGAGGTAAAAGAACACCAGGAGGGACTAGGTGGGGGCTTGTTGGCTAATCTATGAGCAACCTGAAGTTGCTTCTGAGTGTCTGGTTCTTTCTTTCCCTTATAAGAATTAGGAAAATCTGCCGAAACTGGTTTGGCTCAGTGGATAGAGCGTCAACCTATGGACTGAAGGGTCCCAGGTTCAATTCCGGTCAAGGGCATGTACCTGGGTTGCGGGCACATCCCCAGTGGGAGATGTGCAGGAGGCAGCTGATCGATGTCTCTCTCTCATCGATGTTTCTAACTCTCTATCTCTCTCCCTTCCTCTCTGTAAAAAATCAATAAAATATATTTTTAAAAAAGAATTAGGAAAATCCCACAGAAATACACAAATAAACTAAGTTAAGGTGTGAAGGAAATCTTCCAGCAGGAAGATTTGAGTGCTGAGGCAGGCCATTCCCACATGTTTAAGAGACCAACTATTACAAAACAGGTGAGTAAATAGAGATATAGGGAGAAATATCCTTGGACTGTAAGTGCCTCACCTGGGAGTTGGCTACCTTTTAACATTTGTATCCAGACTATGACCCAAATTCATGGCTAAGACTCAGGAGAAGGGAAATATGCTCCAGAGGAAGACCTCCCTAACAGTCACCAGCTTGCCTGGAGTGTGGTAAGATTCTTCCATCCTTTGGTTAGTTTTGCTTAAAGTATTGTACCTTGAGTGAATTGAAAATGGGGAGTGGGGAATAATGCTGGAACCCCTAACCAAGATGCAAGTTTTCTTTTAAAAAATATATATATATTATTGATTTCTTACAGAGAGGAAGGGAGAGGGATAGAGAGTTAGAAACATCAATGAGAGAGAAACATCGATCAGCTGCCTCCTGCACATTCCACACTGGGTATGTGCCTGCAACCAAGGTACATGCCTTTGACCGGAATCGAACCTGGGACCCTTGAGTCCACAGGCTTACTCTCTATCCACTGACCCAAACTGGTTAGGGCAAGATGCAAGCTTTCTTAATGCTAACACAATGACTGGGCTGAAGCTGCTTGTCACTCAAGGATTGGTATCAATGTGTGAGGGAGGAGTTAAGAAAGGCACTTGCTTTTATCAACATTATCCACCCAAAGGTGGTCAGAAGCACAGCTGTGATTGAACAAGGTAAGTCTATTGCTCGATGCGGTGATGGAGACCATGAGGAACTATGGGGTGTCTAAGAGGTTAGAAAGAGCTTAGTATAAAGGATTTGGGCTTATACTGTGATATGTTATTTTGAGGAGGGCTTAAAAAGTGGGAATATTCTCTGAGTTGGATGCTATCAGGAAGCTGAGATAATTCTGTGACTGAGTGTTTTTATTATTAGGAAGAAGTAAGACTAGAGTGAGGTTAAAGCTGTGATTGGTAAGGAAACAACAGTCACTCATCTTAGCGAGGACAGGAGTTGTTTGGCTGTTTTATGGTTTGCACAACGTTTATGTTTTTGTGTAGACATGATTCCAGAGTGTCCTGATGTTTGCCCTTTTCCGTCACAGTGACAGAGTGGCCTTGCCTGACGCGGATGTTCTGTGACACTGTTGATGTTCATCACAGAACACCAAGGCCTGGCTGGGAGATCCAGGCCAGCTCCTGGATGTCAGGGATGTTTTTCTCTCTCTACCTTTCAAAATTATTTTAAAATTAGCGAAAAAGGTCTTTTCCAAACAGTGTTAGAAATAAAGGACATGAGTCTCAAATTCAGTGGAATTCCTATTTGATTTTGGGAGACTTTCAAGTCTTGAGTGCTTATCTGTGTCAAAAATTAGAGACACAAGGATAGCAGAAAATTTAAAGATTGAGTATAAATGTACATGTATTTCCAACAACTTCCTTATAAATCAATTACATACACGGAGTGGCCAGATTATTATGACCACCTGACCTTTGTAGGCAAATTAGCCATACTCTGCATCGTATGGGATATGGAAGCCGAAGTCCTGTTCGAACACCTTTGCTGTCTGCAGTTACCATGATAAAACGTCTCCAATTCTCACAGGAACACAAGGATTGAACAGTTGAGCATTGGAAAAATGTCATGTGGTCTGATGAATCATGTTTCCAGTTGCATCATGCAGATGGCAGAGTGAGAATTTGGTGGAAACAGCATGAAAGCATGCACCCCACATGCATGAGTACAACCCTTCAAGCTGGTGGGGGGCAGTGTTATGGTTTGGGCATGTTTTCCTGGCATGATTTGGGCCCTTTAATTCATGTGGAACGTCTGAATAGCACAACATACCTACGTATCGTTGCTGATCAAGTTCATCCGATCATGTTGATGGCGTCTCCCAATGGAGATGGCTTCTTCCAACAAGACAATACGCCCTGCCATGGTGCTCATATTGTGTAGGAGTCCTTTCAAGAACATGAGGGACACTTTACCTTGCTTAGGTGGCCCCCACAATCACCAGATCTCTATCCAATTGAGCATTTGTGGGACGAAGTTAAAAGAGCCATCAGGCAGCTGGTTCCACAACCTTCAAATCTCACAGAACTGGACAGTGCTATTCATCAGGCATGGTGTCAGATTCCTCGCATCACCTTTCAACATCTCGTGGCGTCAATGCCAAGAAGAATCGCCTCAGTATTGAAGGCAAAAGGTGGCCCAACAAAGTACTGATGGGGCGGTCATAATATACTGGCCACTCAGTGTATATAGTTTTAGTTAAAAATCAAAGATATCCTTGATTTCATTTTTTTGCCACTCTAAATACTGTCTAAACATTATCAAAGGACAATAGTCACTCATTGTTCTCTGCTGAAATGGAAGTAGTTTCACTAGACAGATAAGAACTTTGCCAGATGGGCAATATTCATCCTTTTCTTAATTTGACCAGGTGTCAAATTATAAAATCTTAAATTTCAATTATGGCCAGCCTACTACAGCTTCCATTGCTCATGAGCAGCTGGGAAATTTAAACTGTACTGGTTCCTTTAAAACAGCTTCTTGGCTAGAAGAAGGACCTAAAGTATATTGTAAATATCCATACTTTCAGATGTCTGAGAATCTCATAAATTTAGCAAAAAGTCCCTGACATAAGCAAAATCTATAAATTTTAACAAGGGGCATCCAACATGTTTAAATTTCCTATGCAAAATTTCCCCATGTATTTTCTTACATACAAACTGCACAACCAGCTACAGTACTAGTTAGTTAGATATTAAATAAATATTGCATGCAAGCTGGCCTTCTGAAAATAGAAAGTGGCATATAGAATGGCTAGCAGCCTTTGAGCTGAGTTAAAGTTTGAGACTCCTTCGCACAAACTATTCTGAAAATATGTTCTAGAAAAGTTGAAAGAACCCAAACTGGTAATTGTACACAAAATAAAGAAAAGCGACCTGATGCCTACATGGAAAAGTTGAAAGACACATTGGAGGGAAATCCAGAAAGGGACATGTTCCTGAGACTGTCTTCAAAGTCATGGGTGCTTCCTCCCCCTCTCACCCGCCGGTTTATTGCCAGAGACCCACGGTCCATGGAAATCAGTTCACATTACGTGATGAACACTAAGCAGGGCGTGTGACAGGAGCACCACAGGACTCAGAGTTTTATAAGAAGAAGGGTGGAAGAAAGGGAGGACAATGAGGGATGGAGGGACAGAGAGTGAGAAAGAAAGAAGGATAGAAGGAAGTTAAACTCATAGCATTGCAATCCCCCAAAGAAGGTGAGGAAACCGTTAATAGAGAAGAAAGGACTGCCGAAACCGGTTTGGCTCAGTGGATAGAGCGTCGGCCTGCGGACTGAAAGGTCCCAGGTTCGATTCTGGTCAAGGGCTTGTGCCTGGGTTGCGGGCACATCCCCAGTGGGGGATGTGCAGGAGGCGGCTGGTCGATGTTTCTCTCTCATCGATGTTTCTGACTCTCTGTCTCTCTCCCTTCCTCTCTGTGGAAGGTCAATAAAATATATTAAAGAAAAAAAATTTATTAAAAAAAAAAAAAAAGAAAGGACTGTGTGACAGAGAGAAAAAAATCTGCCCACCTTGCTGATGCAGATGAGGACAAGAATGCAGAGGAAAGTATTTTGTTGTCCTTCCATCATTTGTACAATAGATGGCGCCCAAGTTCACGTCAAAATGACTCCAGTAGAATTTTCCTGCTTTGCTTATTTTTATTTTAATTTTTTCATTTACATTCAATATTATTTTGTATTAGTTTCAGGTGTACAGCATAGTGATTCGACAACCATGTACTTTACAAAGTATTATTTATTTGTATCATTTATTTATAATACTGTATTTTATTTTCTTAAGAAAAACAATTTTCAGTATAAAATGATATATGCAATAAATATTAATATTTCAAGAAAAACAATTTTAAATATAATAAAGTTACATGCACTAAACATTATTATTTCAAGAAAAATGAGTTTAAATATAATATTACATGCAATAAAAATTAATATTTCAAGAAAGAAGATTTTAAATATAATATTACCAAAACTATACTAAGTATAATATCATAAAAGTTGTAGGAAATATTAAAAATCTACAAACAAAGGGATTACTTCTGTTATGTTCTAAAATACCTTTTTTCTCTGGCTCTATTTTGGTTCATCAGTTTATGTTGTACATTATATTAAAGAAATGAGTGAGATAATGTGATATTTATCTTTTCCTGACTGGCTTATTTCACTTAACATAATGCTCTCCAAGTCCATCCATGCTGTTGCAAATGGTAAGAGTTCCTTCCTTTTTTACAGCAGTGTCATATTCCATTGTATAATACTGTACTTTAAGTATCTATATATATATAAAAGGCTAATATGCTAAATGTCCCTCCACTGACTGACCAGTCACTATGATGCACACTGACCACCCAACACAGGAGCTGCCGTGATGCACAATGGGGGAAGCCACTCAACACAGGAACTGCCGTGATGCACACTGGCCATTTACAAAGAAATGGCACCACAGACCTGGCACTGACAAAGCAACACTTGGCTTCCCCTAGGTGGGATACAGACCCTGACACCACCTCGGAAAGACACCTCACCAAATCGCAGTCAACACTGCCATGACCCCATGGTGCAAAATGCAGCCCACAGCCCAGCCCAGCCTGAAAATGGTTGCTGTGGGCACTGGTTAATGAGGTCACATAGCAACGCCTGGTTTCCTCTCCCTAGTGACTAGCCTCCTTGGTGTTACTTCAGCCCAGGAACATGACTTGCTTTATAGCCAGGTGCAAACATTTTACACCTTAACCAAATGTTTGTGAAGCGTTTTCATGCCTCATCTCATTTGATCCTCACAGAATTCCTGGAGTAGGTAGATAGGAGACTTGGTAGAATCCTATTTTATTTTCACTAGCCGGAAAATGGAGATTTAGAAAGTTTAGAAACTTGATCCAACTGAAAAGAAGTAACAAATGGTGGACCTTGAAAATGACTTCAGGTTTTCTCACTGTGCAGAATATAGTCAAACGTTGCTGCAGTTAAATATTTCACCCTTTGTTCTCCCTTCATGATCTACAATAATAATCTGCTTTGTGTTGATATTTACTGCTGAGTTGCTGAAAATTACCTGTATGAGAAGTTGGTGTGCTTCACTGGGCTGGAAAAAGTTTAGGTCAATCAGAAAACAGACCTAATTAAGCAAATTTATCTATCTATCTATCTATCTATCTATCTATCTATCTATCCACAGACACACATATCCTGTGGGCTGTTTATCTGGAGAGCCACATGCATGTGTTTCCATCTGTAATTGTCTATTGTTAATCTGGCTGACACTGCTATTATAGAGAAAGGGTAAATAGTGATATTAAAATGTTTCTTCTAATTAATTTCCTTTCAATGTGCATGAATTTGTGTACTGGGCCTCTAGTAGTATTATAAACATCACTAGAGGCCTGGTGCACAAAAATTTGTGCACTTGGGGTGGGGGAGTCCCTCAGCCCTGCCTCTTGCAGGCTGGGACCCCTCGAGGGATAACTGCCTGCTGGCTTAGGCCTGCTTCCCAGGGGATTGGGCCTAAGCTGGCAGTCAGACATCCCATTGGCAGCCTGGGAGCCCTCAGGGGATGTCCACCTCCCAGGGGAGCAGGCCTAAGCCACAGTCGGACATACT
>NW_006291250.1:525225-527717 GCF_000327345.1 Myotis davidii
TGTTTTTTATTTTTCCTCACCTGAGTATATTTTTTCCCCTGATTTTTTGTTTTTAGAGTCAGTGGAAGGGAGGAAGAGAGAAACAAATTTTGGTCATGTTTATTGAGTATATTTGACTCCCTGAAGCAAAAATAGGAACATACATAATAAGGTGGAAAAAACAGAAACATGAATAGGACATGTTTATCTGAGGACATGCACTCACATTCAAACAAAGGGTCATGAAAGAAGACAGAAGAACAATAGGACCATAAGTAATGAATGTACTGACTTGTCCTTACCTCTTCAATACTGTACTTAATAATTTTTCTTTGCCTCAACATTTCTCTATTTAGTGGGTAGAGAAAGTTTGGCAAGAATTATAAGATTATGCCTGATGCTACTTCTGTTTAGAAGTAGATTCTTGTCTACTCATCCAGGCCCTATATGGACTTAAAGGGATTCTAAAGACTTGGGCTTCCTTGTGGATAAGATGGGAATTTTGAAGTTTTTTCTCTGGCTTCTCTCAGGATTTTCTGTAATTTGAAAATGATGTGTCTACGTGTAGGTTTGTGTGGGTCTTTTTTGGCATTTATCCTGCCTGGTATTCTCTGAGTTACCCAGTTCTGTGGTTTGGTGTCTGACGTTAATTTAGGGGAAATTCCCAGTAATTATTGTTTTAAATGCAATGTTCTTCTGTTCCTTTCTCTCTTCCTTCCCTAGCATTTTCATTATAAGTTTGTTACACCTTTTCTAGTTGACCTTCCTTGGTTCTTGGATATTCTGTTCTTGTTTTGGGGTTGATGTATTTTTCCCCAGTCCTTTTCCTTTTTGCTTTTCAGTTCAGGAGAGGCTGTTGTTGAGATGTCTTCAAGCTCGGAGGTTTTCCTCAGCCATATCCAGTCTACGAATAAACCTGTTGAAGACAATCTTTATTTCTGCTAGAATATTTTTTATTTCTGGCATTTATTTTTTGTTCTTAGAATTTTTATCTCTACTTATATTTCCCATCTCTTTTTGCATGTTGTCTACCTATCCATTAAAAGTATTAGCATGTTAATCAGAGTTGTTTTAACCCGGTCATATCTGAGTCTAGTTCTGATGCTTACTCTATCTCTCATTAAAAATTTTTTTGTTTTGTTATTCCTCACCTGAGGATATGTTTCTATTGATTTAAAAAAAAATATTTGCGTTGATTTCAGATAATTTCAGAGAAGAGAGAGATAGAAACATCAATGATGAGAGAGAATCATTGATTGGCTGTCTCCTGAATGCTCCCCACCAGGGATGGAGCCTGCAACCCGGCATGTGCCCTAAGAAGCAATCTAACTGTGACGTCCTGGTCATAGGTTGCTGCTCAACCACTGAGCCACCATGGCCAGGCAAAAGACTAGATCTTAGTTGTTCTCACCACAAAAAGAAAATGATAATCCTGTGACATGGTATACGTGTTAGATAATTCTACAGGGGCAATCATATTGCAATATATAGATGTATCAAATTAATACATTGAACACCTTAAACTGACTCAAGGTTATGAGTCAATAAAATCCATCATCACCATATGATTTGGGGTGGATGAGAGCTAAAAGCTCTTTTCTCCAGAAATAGCTCTGTCTAGGCACATTTTTCAGTTAAACTGTTTTTTCCTTCATGAGAAGTGTAAACAGCTTCAGCGTAGTCTTTGTGTTAGCATTAAGAAAGTTTGCATCTTGGTTAGCGGTTCTAGAATGTTATTCCTCACTCCCCATTTTTCAATTCACGCAAGGCACAGTACTTGAGGAAAACTAACCAAAGGATGGAAGAATCTTACCACACTCCAGGCAAGCTGGTAACCTTTAGGGAGGTCTTCCTCTGGAGTATATTTCCCTTCACCTGAGTCTTAGCCATGAGTTTGGGTCATAGTCTGGATACAGATGTTAAAAGGTAGCCAACTCCCAGGTGAGGCACTTACAGTCCAAGGATATTTCTCCCTATATCTCTATTTACTCACCTGTTTTGTAATAGTTGGTCTCCTAAACATGTGGGAAAGGCCTGCCTCAGCACTCACATCTTCCTGCTGGCCCTAAAAGCTTTCCTTCACACCTTGATTTAGTTTATTTGTGTATTTCTGTGGGATTTTCCTAATTCTTATAAGGGAAAGAAAGAACCAGACACTCAGAAACAACTTCAGGTTGCTCAGAGCCTGGCCAACAGACCCCCATCTAGTCCTTCATGGTGTTCTTTCACCTCCTCACCAGAGGGTGGCGCTGTATCCCCGCAGAGAGGCAACTTCATTAGGTTATAAATGCCTGCCCCTTGCTGAACCTGTCCAGGCTCTCTCCCAGTTCACTAGCTGCGTGGGAAACCCGTGTGGCCATTATGGCCTTATTTTCATAAAGAAAAAAACACTAACTGAAAAATAAATCTAGACAGACCTATTTCTGGGGAAGACAGCTTTTAGCCCTCCTCCACCTCAAATGCTGGCAATGATGACTGATTTTATGACATACTAGAGGCCCAGTACATGAACT
>NW_006291250.1:527948-529979 GCF_000327345.1 Myotis davidii
GCTGTGGGCTGCTGGCCTGATCACCCCCAAGGCTTTCATTAGTATAGATATGATCCTTCACAGAAAATTTCACTAACCTTGCTTTACAATAAGGGCTTGACAATTGAATCATTGGGGCCAGACACCAAGATTTCCTTTCTTTGAATAGTGGAGGGAATAATTATCTTGTCTTTAAGTTGCCCTGAACATCAATGAGATAATAACTTAGAAAAGTATTAAAGCACCATATAAAGACAACTGTCTTTTTCATGTACTGAGAAGACAATAAAGTGGTAAAATGAAAAACACTATTTTTATTCTCCCCCTTCCTTCCTTTACAGCCTTTATTTAAACTTTGAAATTTATAAAACTTTCACTCCTATTTTCATTTCTTTAGATTCAGTGTTACTTTGCATTAGTTTCAGGTTTTATATTAGTTACAGAATAGTGGTTAGACAAACATATACTTTACAAAGTGTTCCCCAATATTTCCAGTACCCACCTGGCCTCATACCATCATCACAACACCGTTGACTATATTGAGTGACAATAGGTTTACAGGTGCCTTCCAATCTTTCTTTTGTGTTGCTCGCCCTTCCTTTTCTTTCTCACTTCTTCCCTCATTTTCTTTATATAGTATTTCAATTGCCCTCAAAGCTCAGCGAAGGCACTGGGACACGCTTAATCCATTTCACAGATCAGGAAACTGAGGCCAATTCCAGTTGGCTGTGGAACTGGACTCAGCACGCAGGGAGCCCTCATAACCTCGGGGCAAACAGAACAAACCTCCGACCTCATTCTCAAGCACCTCTCCATCGTGGACGCTTCACATTCTTTCCTCTCCCCAGACCCCACCCCCCATCTTCTGGGGAGCAGGTGGTAGGCTTCTCATTCACTGTGCAGGCGCTCACAGACGTGGAGTGCTGCGGAGCGGGAACTGGGGGTGGGGCTGTGTGGGCATGGGCTTGCTTTTGGGCTGAAGCAGGAGTCCCGGCCTCTCAAGTGTGCAGGCCACCGGGGTGAGGCCCGGTTAGTGCTGGGAGCTTCGCAGAACTGTCGCAGTGGGGTACCTGGCAGCTTGGCGCCCCTCCACTGAGGTGGTGCTGCCCCTCAACCCCTGCCTCAGGGCTACGGGTCCGTGCCCCTCCGCCTGGGTGTCCTTCCACTCCCACAGTCATCTCCTTTTGTTTCACCCGCGTCTTAGGGCCACTGCAGAAGCTTGCTGTCCGTTGGAGAGGCAAATCCCGCCTGCTGGCCCCCTGTCCCTGCCTGAGCCCCCTCCGGTGCACCCCAACTCGGCGCCGCTCTGCGCCCCTTGGGCCACCCGCTTCCTGGCGGGCAGCTTCCCCCGAAGCCGTGGCACTAACCCGGGAGCCGCCCCTCAGGCGGGCCAAGAAGGACCAAGCCCAAAGGGAGTGAGTCTTGAACCCCCACATCCCATTATCTGGATGTCCTCCCACACCTCCTCTCTGTTTCATGTCTTGAACGGGCACTGGGTTCGGGCACCCTGTGTCCCAGCCACATGGCCTCCGGGCGGCCTGATAGAGTCGGTCTCCGTGAAGCTGTGGATCTGTGGCCGGAGGCCTGGCCAGGGTCTCAGCAGCCCCATGCCTGCAGAGAGGGCTGTTGGAGGAGGACCAGAGCCCGTCCCTCATTAGCTCCCCAACTCTAGAGGAGGCACCACAGGCTTATGTCCGCTGGCTGCCCAGGCCTGCCCACCTGAGCCTGCTAAACTGGTCGTTACCTTATGGTAATGACAATTGGCATATTCCTCTCTTATTATATAGGATAATTGACATTGAACATTGTGTAGGTGTAAGGTGTTCAATGTGTTGATTTGATACATATCGCAATATGATTACCACATTAGCTAACAATTCTATCATGCCACATCGTTATCATTGCTTTTTGTGGAGGGAACAATAAAGATATTGTCTTTTAGCAACTTTGATGTTTATACTACTACTAATGGCCCAGTGCATGAAATTCGTGCATGGGTGTGTGTTTATCCCTCAGCCCAGCCTGCTCCCTCTCCAATCTAGGATCCCTCTC
>NW_006291250.1:530404-534535 GCF_000327345.1 Myotis davidii
CGAAACCTGGCATGTCTTTGATGAAACTTGAACCCACGCTGCTTCAGTGCACAGGCCGACACTCCAACCACTGAGTAACACTGACCAGGGCTACCGCTGCTTTTTTATCCACTTGTCTATTGATGTGCATTAGGGTTGCTTCCGTAGCCTGGCTATTGTGCATAAAGCTGCAATGAGCATAGGGGTGCATATATTCCTTCATATTAGTGTTTTATGTTTCTTCTGGTCTATACACAGAAGTAGAATCTCTGGGCCATAAGGCAGTTCTGTCTTTAATATTTTAATGAACCTCCATTCTGGTTTCCACAGTGGCTGCCCCAGTCTGCATTGCCACCGATAATGCACCAGGGCTCCCTTTTCTCCACATCCTCCCCAACACGTGGGTGGTTGATTTATTGATGGTAGCCATTCTGACAGGTGTGAAGTGATATCTCATTGTGGCTTTAATTTTCATCTTTCTGGTGATTAGTTATGTTGAGCATCTTTTCATATGTCCTCTTTGGAGAGGTGTCTATTCAAGTCCTTTACTATTTTTTAATTGGATTCATTGGGAAGTGTGTGTGTGTGTGTGTGTGTGTGTGTGTGTGTTGATATGTATGAGTTCTTTATAAATTTTGGGTGTTAACCTCTTATCAGATGTATCATTGGTGAATATGTTCTCCCATTCAGTGGTGCTCTTTTCCTTTTGCTGATGGTTTCCTTTGCGGTGTAAAGACTTTTGAGTTTGACATAGTCTCATTTGTTTATTTTTTCTTTTGTTCCCCTTGCCCAAGAAGATATATTACCAAAAATATTACTAAGAGACATCTTGAGGATTTTACTGCCTATGTTTTTCTTCTGGGAGTTTTATGGTTTTGAGACTTACATTTAAGTCTTTAATACATTTTTAGTTTATTCTTTGTGTGGTGGTATGGTTTCTTTTGCGGGCGTAGGGGCATGTTTCTGTCCAATTTTCCTAGCACCATTTATTGAATAGATTGTCTTTACCTCATTGTACATTCTTGCCTCCTTTGTCAAATATTAATTTACCGTAAAGTCATGGTTTTATTTTTGGAGTCGCTATATTCCATTGATCTATATGTGTCTTTTTATACCAGTACAATGTTTTTTTAAAATTTATATTTTTATTGATTTGAGAGAGAGAAAAGAAGAGAGAGGGAGAGAGAGATAGAAACATTGATGAAAGAGAAACATCAACATCAATTGGCTTCCTCCTACATGTGCCCTGCTGGGGACTGAGCCCGTAACCCAGGCATGTGCCCTGACACAGAATCAACCAGTGACCTCTTGGTGCATTGGTCAACTCTCAACCAATGAGCCACACTGGCTGGACAGTACAATGTTGTGTTGATTTCTATGGCCTTACAGTATAGTTTGTTATCAGGTAGCGTGATGCTTCAACTTTGTTCTTTTTTGTCGTGATTGCTATGATATTTAGAAACTTTTAAGGTTTTATATCAGAAATGTTATTTTCACCATTAATTTCAGGGAAAGAAGTTGTCAAATAAGAAAACAAAACAAATGACATGTGGTGAATGAACCTAAGTTCTGTGAGTCATGAGGGAGACACATTGATGCTAAGGCTTTTGGAGTGACCCAGGGGAAGAGAATTTCAGACACGAGAACTAACAGGAGCAAAGGCCCCGTGGACGGGAGAAACTGATCATATAGAACAGACATGGGCACTGAACTTGGGTGAGGGAAGGAGGGGCAGTCAGAGACAGTTCCCTCAGGATGAAGACCCGCTCGGGTCAGAATAGTGAGCAACTCTGAGAATTTGCTGGGTCCTGTGTCTGTTCTCAGCCCTTCATAGGCATCCAGCCTTTTAATCATCTCAACTACCCCATGAGTTTAGGAATTGTAGGGTCCCTGCTTTCCAACTGCGGAAATGAGGCACTTAGAGGCTATAGTAACTGGCCCCAATTCACCTGGACCACGCTGGCAGCATCTGACAAAGTTGGGATTTGAATCCAGGACTGGGTGTTTGGGCCCAGAGTGAAGCCCTCAGTACTGTGCTGTCCTGCTCAGGGCCTGATACCAGCACAGAAGCAGGCCTGGTCCCGCACAGTGACTCGGTCCTCTGGCCCAGGAGTCTGCCTCTTCCTCTCTGTTTCTCATAACTCGCTCACACTTGGTATCCCTCTCCCTCTTTAATCACAGACATCAGGCATCAAAAGAATGACAGGAAAAAAAGAATAACAATAAGTGTTGGGAGCTGGGAATGAGGAGCAGAGAACAATAAACTTTGCCCATCACAGTGAGGCAGAGGCTCTCTCCCTCCTCTCCTCTCCAGCTCCTCAGGGCAGCTCAGACCCTTCCCACCTCCCATAGGAGCTGCAGGTGCAGGAACCACAAGGTGGCTCTGGGGCTGGGTCATCTCCCCCCACATGGAGGAATATCCACCTCCCCAGCCTCACTCCTTGTTCCCTTGATGAGAGAAGAACCCTGACCCAGAGGAGAGAGAAAATACTTAGGCTGACTGAGGAGACACTGATTGCTGTGGGCAGGGGGTGGCTTTAGGAGCAGAGAGAAGTTCCTGTGTAATCATTTCTCAGCAAGTTGCCATAGGAAATTCAGAAAGAACACATCTAACCTCAACGGAATCTAGAACATGTTTTTATCACTTGAAAACTATGCCACCCACCCATTTACTCTCATATCCTAGGGTGTGTGCTTTTAGCCAGATATTCCAAGGTTCCAGTAAGATGGCTGGGTTGTCCCTCATAAGCTGCAGAAAATGAAAGAGATGGAGATGGAGTCGTTTAGGAGAGATTCAAACATGGAAGGGATGAGAGGTGCAGGACTGGGATCCATATTCAGGAGGGCCCCAGCCTCCAGAGTCCATCCCTGTCTTAGCCCCCTTGTCCTGTTGTCATCTTGAGTGAGGCAGGTCCTTACTTGGGACAGACTCTGGAGATGGGAGAGGTAGGGCACCGTGACTTCATGCCTAGAACCTTCAGTCTCACAACAAATCTCTTCTGGGGTCCAAAGGACTCAGGACAGCAGAGCTCAAAGCAGGGCCAGAACGTGCAGCCGGGGCCACAGAGGTTGGTCCGGTTGAAGGACAGGATGGTGTCACGATCACAGCATTTCTCCATGGGGTTGTACATCTGGTTCCCGCATCTGGGTGCTTGCTGGCACAGCCACAGGCCGGAGTTCATGTGGGCCCCTGGAGACAAATTGCTGGTGACTTCAAGGAGAACAGGGCACTATCCCCATCCTCTGAATCAGGATCCTCTTTAAACCACTTCCCAAGGGCAGTCTCATCCCTCTTCATTCTTTCCACCCTGCACTCACCTGACTTTAAGCACAGGAGGAGGAGGAGGAGGGAGGCTAATATGCAGATGAAACCTGGAGAAGAAGGAAGGAGGGTTAAGGCTGAGGCTTGGGTTGTGGACCTCAGGGAGGGCAGGCCCAGGCCAGTGTGAAGAAGGCACAGTTCCAGATTTGTTTTAAAGATTTGAGTTTGGGATCATCTCTGCATAGGGTCTAGTTTCCGACACAGATAAGAGTCCAGGAATCTGGGCCTGAACAGACTGGATCCGTTGAGGGGAGAGAATGGGGGGGGGGGGGGGGAGCGGAACTCTTTGAATCGTATGTTACAATTGTAAGAATGCAGTGAAGTTTCCCAGTTGGGGAAAGGCAGAGCAGGTGTTAAAGGTATCAGTACAGTGATTTGAAAGTATGAAGGAAGCTGAGGTTATATGGGGAGAGAATTGGGATGCATGGTTGCTTTTGGGGATATGTTTTGGCCTGACTAGGTCTTGGATTTGGAGCTCTCCTGTATTTCAGCTTCTGGGCACCATGACTGCAGATGAAGATTGAGAGATGAAGTTCAAAAGGATGGACATGAATGTTTTCATAGATGCAATAACATGACTATAATATAGGTTAAAGCATAAGTTACCTAAAATGATACAGAAAAAGCATTTGACAAAATCTACATTTTCAGAGAAACCAAGATGGCGGCATAGATAAACACCAGAGATTGCTGCCTCACACAACCACTTCAAAAATACAGCTAAAAGACGGAACGGACGTCATCCAGAACCACAGGAAGGCTGGCTGAGTGGAAATTCTACAACTAGAAGGAAAGAGAAAAGCATACTGAGGCTCAGAGGAGGCACAGTG
>NW_006291250.1:537194-537611 GCF_000327345.1 Myotis davidii
AACAAACTGGTGCATCCATGTTCATAAACTGGAAGACTACAGAAATCAACAAATTGATCCTACAACTTGCATTGAAATGCAAAGGACCTTAATTACTTCAGAGGATTGGCAGCAAGAGAGAGCACTTCACCTTTTCCATTGAAATCGCAAGTTAACCAACTCGAATTCAACAAAGAAATCGCTGCTCAACACAGACTCTTGAAGAGAAAACCAGGGATTGAACCATCTAAAGGTGAGCAACCGAGAATAAACAGGGAGAGGAGAAGGGAGGAAAGTGCAGAAGGTCCAGAGAAGCAGCCCTGCAGCTGGAAGCTCATGGCCTGACATGGAGAGGGAGGGAGCGGGATGTAGCAGGAATTCCCTTTGGCTGGAAGGAACAGAGAGCTGCAGGGGCAGCCCAGCAGGACCAGTGGCAGG
>NW_006291250.1:543268-544208 GCF_000327345.1 Myotis davidii
ATTGCTGTGGGCAGGGGGTGGCTTTAGGAGCAGAGAGAAGTTCCTGTGTAATCATTTCTCAGCAAGTTGCCATAGGAAATTCAGAAAGAACACATCTAACCTCAACGGAATCTAGAACATGTTTTTATCACTTGAAAACTATGCCACCCACCCATTTACTCTCATATCCTAGGGTGTGTGCTTTTAGCCAGATATTCCAAGGTTCCAGTAAGATGGCTGGGTTGTCCCTCATAAGCTGCAGAAAATGAAAGAGATGGAGATGGAGTCGTTTAGGAGAGATTCAAACATGGAAGGGATGAGAGGTGCAGGACTGGGATCCATATTCAGGAGGGCCCCAGCCTCCAGAGTCCATCCCTGTCTTAGCCCCCTTGTCCTGTTGTCATCTTGAGTGAGGCAGGTCCTTACTTGGGACAGACTCTGGAGATGGGAGAGGTAGGGCACCGTGACTTCATGCCTAGAACCTTCAGTCTCACAACAAATCTCTTCTGGGGTCCAAAGGACTCAGGACAGCAGAGCTCAAAGCAGGGCCAGAACGTGCAGCCGGGGCCACAGAGGTTGGTCCGGTTGAAGGACAGGATGGTGTCACGATCACAGCATTTCTCCATGGGGTTGTACATCTGGTTCCCGCATCTGGGTGCTTGCTGGCACAGCCACAGGCCGGAGTTCATGTGGGCCCCTGGAGACAAATTGCTGGTGACTTCAAGGAGAACAGGGCACTATCCCCATCCTCTGAATCAGGATCCTCTTTAAACCACTTCCCAAGGGCAGTCTCATCCCTCTTCATTCTTTCCACCCTGCACTCACCTGACTTTAAGCACAGGAGGAGGAGGAGGAGGGAGGCTAATATGCAGATGAAACCTGGAGAAGAAGGAAGGAGGGTTAAGGCTGAGGCTTGGGTTGTGGACCTCAGGGAGGGCAGGCCAGTGTGGAGAAGGCTTAG
>NW_006291251.1:0-215 GCF_000327345.1 Myotis davidii
CCCAAATAAACAAAATGAGAAATGAAAGAGGTGTGGTACCAACTGACTGCACAGATATACAAAGGACTGTAAAAAATACTACCAACAACTCTACTCCAACAAACTGGACAACCACGACGAAATGGACATATTCATACAAAAATACAAGCTTCCAAAACTCAAGCAGGAAGAATAAAAATATCTGAATAGCCGAAACCGGTTTGGCTCGGTGGATA
>NW_006291252.1:0-1065 GCF_000327345.1 Myotis davidii
CCCCCTGGTGTCCTGAGTGCCCCCTGCAGCCCATCTTTGAAATTTCCCTCAGGGAGTTTTGTGTCTGGGCTCACACTGACTTCCCCTCACTGTGTCTCACACAGTAATACATGGCCATGCCCGTGTCCTCAGCTTTCACGCTGTTCAATCGCAGATATACCATGTGCTCTACATTTTCCTGGAGATGGTGAATAGGCACTTCACAGAGTCTGCATTGTATTTCTGTCTTCCATCATTCCATATAACCGCCACCCACTCCACCCTTTCCCTGGAGCCTGGCAGACCCAGTTGATCCAGTAGCTATTGAAATTAAATCAAGAGCCCGCACAGGAGAGTCACAGAGACCCCCCCACCCCCACCCCAAAGGTTGCTACAAGCCTTCCCCAGACTCCACCAGCTGCACCTCACACTCGACACCAGCAAACACAAAGACGTCCTGATCAGGAAACTCTCACATGTCCACTGTTTCTCTCACTCATGACCAGTCACATACTCAGTGTTTCTTGTTTTCCATTAATTACCTCTTAAAAGAGCCACAGGGAAAACCCAGCTGAGCTTCAACCCCATGGTGAGTCCTCTATGTTCAGTCCTGAACAGGGAATGAGAACACCTGGGGATCCCAGGGCTGGACTCCTGTCCCAGAGCTGCAGGGTCAGGATGGGCTGGTTTTTATGAGCAGAGGGAGCCCTGTTTGCAGGTCCTCCTACTATATAGGGAGCTCTCATATTGGACTCTGACGTAAAGGACAAGGTTCCAGAGTGTGACATGTTCAAGCATGCTCTTTGTTAGGAATTACTCCTCACACCCAGGTTGGTGCCCTCCCCACTAGACTCATCTGCTATATGAGACCAGTACTTAGACCTAGGAGAGAAATTTTCATAAAAAAATATAACGTTTAACTTGAGAGATGTCTTTGACAGTCTCCAGTAATGAGAACCAAGAGAAATCAACCCTCACAACCTGAGAAAGAAGAAAGAGTGCAGGAAGTTCATGTTCAGGAGGGAGGAATTTGCATCCAATTCCACTTCCACTACAAAGGGATCAGAGGATAAACTAGGACCAGAG
>NW_006291252.1:1925-3535 GCF_000327345.1 Myotis davidii
AGTAGTTTATTATAATCCTTTGTATTTCAATAGTTTTAGTTGTTACTTCTCTTTCATTTTATTTTATTTGTGTGCACTGTCTTTATTTCTTGATATGTCTGTTTAAAAGTTTGTCAATTTAGTCTATCCTTTCAATTAAACTCTTGGTTTTATTAATTTCTTTAGATTGTGTTTTGTTTATTTCTGCTAAAGTCTTTATTCTTTCCTTCCTTCTACTCACTCCAGGCTTTTTATCCCAGTTCTTTAGATTGTTATCTTTGTTCCTATTTCCTGAGGTGGGCTTGTGATGGTGTAGATTTTCCTCATATAATTGCTTTGTCCCACAGATTTTGGGTTGTTGTGCTTTCTTTTTCATTTGCTTTAAATTGACCCTGATATTTCCTTTATCTTATTGTTCAGTAACATATTCCTTAACATCAATGATGTTATGTGTTTCTCTGTTTTTATTTTCCTTTTGGTGATTTCTAATGTCATACCAGTATAATCAGAGAAGATGCTTGATATGGTTTCAGTCTTCTTAAACTCATTTAGACTTGTTTTGTGTACTAACATGTGGTCTATCCTAGAAAATGTTTCATGTGTGCATGGAAAGAATGTATATCTTGCTGCTTTGGGGTGGAAGATTTGGCTCTGAAGATTTCTATTATGTCATTGAAGATCTGTGTTTTCTTGTTGATTTTCTGTCTGGAAAAATCTATCCATTGATGTCAATGGAGAGTTTAAATCCCCTACTATGAACATGGTACTGTTGATCTCTCCCTATATGTCCTTCAAGATTTGCTTTTTTAAAATGAATTTTTATTGATTTCAGAGAGGAAGGGATAGAGAGAGAGAGAGAGATAAAACTTCAATCATGTGAGAGAATCATTGATTTGCTGCCTACTACATACCACCTACTGGGGATAAAGCCTGAAACCTGGGCTTGTGCCCTGAGTGCCAATGTAGCTCTGACCACTGGTTCATAGGTCAGTGCTCAACCACTGAGCCACACTGTCCAGGCTCAAGATTTTCTTTATATATTTAAGTCCTCCATTGTTAGGTTTATAAATGTTTACCAGAGTAAAATCCTCTTGTTGGATTGCTCCTTTTATTATTTTGTAGTCTCTTTCTTTGTATCTTACTTTAGTCTTTGTTTCAAAGTCTATTTTTGTCTGATGTAAGTATTGATATTCCAGGTGTGTTTTTTTTTTTTTTTTCATATCCATTTGTATGAAATTTCTTTTTTCATCCCTTTACTTTTCTCTGTGTGTATCTTTCATCCTGGAGTATGTCAGTTGTGGATACCATATATGTGAGTCTTTCTTTCTTATCCAATTAGCTACCCTATGTCTTTTCATTGCAGCATTTAATCAATTTACATTTAAAGTGATGATTGATTGGTACACATTTATTGCTATTTTATGTTTTCACCTCTGTATTTTTTCTTCTCTTTCTTTTCATCCTCCTCCTCCTCCTTTTTTTTTCTAGCAGACCTTTAACATTTCTTGTAATACTTGTTTGATGGTAACAAACTCCTTTAGCTTTTCCTTGTCTGGGAAACTCTTTGTTTTGCCTTCAGTTCTAAAAACCTTGCTGAGTAAAATAGTCTTGGTTGTAGGTTCTTGCTTTTC
>NW_006291253.1:0-459 GCF_000327345.1 Myotis davidii
AATGAACTCTCATTTACCATTTACCATTGCAATGAAAAAAAAAGATACATAGGAATAAACATAATTAAAAAGGTAAAAGACTTGTACTTGGAAAACTATAGAATATTAAAAAAATAAATAGAGGAAAATACAAGCAAGTGGAAGCATATACCATGTTCATGGATTGGAAGGATTAACATAATTAAAATACCCATATTATCCAAAGCAATCTATAGATTCAACACAATCCCTGTTAAAATACCATTAACATACTTCACAGAACTAGAACAAATATTCTAAAAATGTATATGGAACCAAAAAAGACCCTGAATAATCACAGGAATCTTGAGAAAGAAGAATAAAGTTGGAGGGATCACATGCCGAATATCAAACTTTACTACAAAGCTATTGTAAGCAAAACAGCCTGATATGGGCACAAAAGCAGGTATATAGATCAGTGGAACAGAACAGAGAGCCCAG
>NW_006291254.1:0-465 GCF_000327345.1 Myotis davidii
AAAATGACCCATGTGCATTTGAGAAGAATGTATGTTCTGTGTCTTTGGAGTGAAATGTTCTGAAGATGTCAATTAATTCCATCTGATCTATTGTGTCATTTTTGATTGATATTTCTTTGCTGATTTTTTGTTTAGAGGATTTGTCCAGTGGGGTTATTGGGCATTAAAGTTCCCTATTGTGACTGTATTGCTGTCCTCCAGAAGTTTTTTTTTTTTTTTTTTTTTATGTATTTGGGTGCTTCTATATTGGGAGCGTATATGTTTACCAGACTTATATCTTCTTGTTGGATTGTTCTCTTTAGTATTATTAAGTGGCCTTACTTATCGCTCTTTATGTCCTTCACTTTGAGATCTCATTTGTCAGATATAACTATTGCTACCCCAGCTTTTTTGTTCATTTCCATTCACCTGAAATACATTTTTTCCATCACTTCATCAGTCTGTGTGAGTCCTTTGTTCTGAGGT
>NW_006291255.1:0-454 GCF_000327345.1 Myotis davidii
TAGTGGTTAGTCAATCATATACTTTATAAAGTGATCCCCCAATATTTCAATTACCCGCTAGGCACCATACACAGTTATCCTATCTAATAATAGACAAACATGGTAATTAACCATACCTCTGACATGCTTCCCATTGGCTAATCAGGGCGATATGCGAATTAACTGCCAACCAAGATGGCAGCCGGCAGCCAGGCAGCTGAAGCGAACAGGAGGCTTGCTTGCTCCAGGTACGGAGGAAGTCAGGGTTCCCCGCCTGCCACTGCTGGGCTCTGAGCTGCACTCTAAGAAACAATGTTGCAATTATAGAAGCTAAACACACCCCATCCTTTCAGCCAGCCAGTCGAGCTGGAGTTGCAACAGTGTTTCAATTATAGAAGCTAAACAAAGCCCAGATACCTGCTTTCAGCAGCAGAGGCAACACAGCTGGAGCTGAGCCGCAGAGCTAAAGCCGGCT
>NW_006291256.1:0-247 GCF_000327345.1 Myotis davidii
GCCGGCAGGGGAGGGCAGTTGGGGGCAAGCAGGATGGCAAGGGGGGCAGTTGGGGGTAAGCAGGACAGCAAGGGGGGCAGTTGGGGGCAAGCAGGTCGGCAGGCAGAGTGGTTAGGGGTGATCAGGCAGGCAGGCAGGTGAGCAATTAAGAGCCAGCAGTCCCCAGGATCGGGCCTAAACCAGCAGTCGTACATCCCCTGAGGCGTCCCAGATAGGAGAGGGTTCAGGCCGGGCTGAGGGACACCCC
>NW_006291257.1:0-270 GCF_000327345.1 Myotis davidii
CAATACAGTCTATGAAGTAACAATCCTGCCTATCAACTAACAATCCTCTCTGAGAATCACAATACTGTCTTTATGTAACAATCCAGTCTATGAAGTAACAATCCTGTGTACGAAGTAATAATCCAGTCTATGAAGTGACAGTCCTGTCTATGAACTAACAATCCTCTCTATGAAGTCACAGTACTGTCTATGATGTAACAATACACTCTCTGAAGTAACAGTCCTGTCTATGTAGGAACAATCCTGTCTATGATGTACCACTACAGTCTA
>NW_006291258.1:0-228 GCF_000327345.1 Myotis davidii
ATAGAGTTGTTCATAGTATATTTTTTACAATCCGTTGTATTTCTGTGGGGTCTACTGTTATCTTGCCTCGTTCACTTCTGATTTTGTTTATTTGGGTCCTCTCTCTTTGCTTCTTGGTGAGCCTGGCTAGAAGTTCATCAATCTTGTTTATCCTTTCAAAGAACCAGCTCTTGGTTTTGCTGATTTTATGTATTGTTTTTTGGTCTCTGTCATTTATTTCTGCTCTGA
>NW_006291259.1:0-457 GCF_000327345.1 Myotis davidii
TCTTTTTATAAATTGGAGTGGCGGCCACCTCGCTGCACTCCCTGCCTCCGCGTCCACGTTCCCTCTGGGCTTTTCAAAAGACCCATGTGATTGCCCTGACCGGTTTGGCTCAGTGGATAGGACGTCGGCCTGCGGACTGGAAGGTCCCAGGTGCAATTCCGGCCAAAGACATGTACCTTGTTTGCGGGAACATCCCCAGTGGGAGATGTGCAGGAGGCAGCTGATCGATGTTCCTCTCTCATCGATGTTTCTAACTCTCTATCCCTCTCCCTTCCGCTCTGTGAAAAATCAATAAAATATTTTTTTTTAAAAAGACCCATGTTGTCGTCTTTAGGGTCCCCCTACCCCGCTTCCCATAATCCAGGGGAAGCTCCTCCTCTCAAAACCCTTAATCACGTCAGGTGCCGGGTTATGTAATTTCTGTTGGTTCCAGAGATGAGGACCCAGCCAGGCCCGT
>NW_006291259.1:4824-5363 GCF_000327345.1 Myotis davidii
CGCCTGGAAGGGCATGGCCCTGCATGGAGTCTCCATTCCAAGCCCTGAAGGTGGCTCTTGTCACCTCAGACAAAGGGAAGAGGCCAACACCTTTGGGCCCTCCCAAGGGTCCCCATGGGCACTGACCTGGCCTGCAGGGGTCTCTATTGGGGGACACAGTCCTGCTGGCTCAGTGTCGGCCACCACTACGGGCCCAGGGCTCAGTCAGAACAGATTTCAGAGAAAAGAGGCAACAGGCCCTTCTCCTCAATCTCCACCCAGGCATCTGGCTCCGCCCACATTGTCTTACTGCTGAGCCCAGGAAGTCAGGTGCTCTGGCTGTGATTCCAGACAAGTGAGGGGAGGGAGGGAGGGGGCACAGACCTGAGCCCATCCTCTGGAGAGAGAGCCCTGCGGGGCCACCCCGTGTCCATGCCAGCAGACACAGCCCCAGGCCCAGGCGTGTCCCACTCCAGCCTTCCCTCCAACACCAAGTTCTAGGTCCTTCTCTCTCCTTGGAGCTCTGGACTCTGAGTGACTCAGACCCTCAATCTTACTCC
>NW_006291260.1:0-339 GCF_000327345.1 Myotis davidii
AAGACTATCCACCCTCTTCCTACGGTAGAGTCCTATCCATCCCGAGTACAGGGGGCTTACCTAAGGGGTCCCTGTTTCGGCACCATATGCTGGGATGCAACCCCAGCAGGTCCAGGGGTCTCCAAAGGTGTGGATGGAGTCAGCGACGAAGGAATGACACAGAGACAGCGTTCAGTTGATCAGCAGCCCAGTCAGGTTCTCTAGTCAGGTTCTAGCCAGGATCTCCAGCGTAGTTCTGGTTTGGTTCTCCAGCGAAGTTCTGTAGCCAGGTTCTGTAGCCATTTTCCCTCACTAGGTTATCCAGCCAGGTTCTTCCCAGGTTCTCCAGCCAGGTTCAGT
>NW_006291261.1:0-468 GCF_000327345.1 Myotis davidii
ACTTCATAAACTGCATTGTTACATCATAGACAGCACTGTGACTCCATAGAGAGGATTGTTAGTTCATAGTATTGTTAGATCATAGAAAGGATTGTGACTTTATAGAGAGAAATGTTATGTCATAGAATGGATTGTTACATCATAGACAGTACTGTGAATTCATGGAGAGGATTGTTAGTTCATAGACAGGATTGTTACATCATAGAAAGGGTTGTGACTTCATAGAGAGAATAGTTACTTCATAGACAGGATTGTTACTTCATAGACTGTATTGTGACATCATAGACAGTATTGTGACTTCAAAGAGACGATTGTTACTTCATAGACTGGATTGTGACTTCATAGGATTGTTACATACTAGACTGGATTGTGACTTCATAGACAGGATTACTTCATAGACAGGATTGTTACTTCATAGACAGGATTGTGACTTCATAGACAGGATTTTTACTTCAGAGAGGGGGTTGT
>NW_006291261.1:591-1987 GCF_000327345.1 Myotis davidii
CGTCATAGAGAGGCTTGTTTCTTCATAGAGAGGATTGTTACCTCATAGACTGTATTATTACATCATAGACAGTATTGAGACTTCATAGTGAGAATTCTTATTTCATTGACTGTATTGTTACATAATAGAAAGTATTATGACATCACAGAGAGAATTGTTAGTTCATAGACTGAATTGTGACCTCATAGAAAAGATTGTTACTTCATAGACAGGATTGTAACTTCATAGACTGTACGTTTACATCATAGACAGGATTGTGACTTCATAGAGAGGAATGTTACTTCATAGACTGGATTGTGACATCATAGACAGTATTGTTACTTCATACACAGCATAGTTACTTCATAGACTGTAGTGTTATATAATAGACAGGATTGTGATTTCATAGGATTTTTACTTCATTGACTATTGTGACTTTATAGACTGTATTGTTACTTCATAGACAGGTTTGTTATTTCATAGACTTGATATTTACTTCACATAACGTGTTGATACCTTATAGACAGGTATTTGACTTCATAGAGAGACCTGTTACTTCATAGACTGGATTGTGACTTCATAGAGAGGATGGTTACTTCATAGACAGGATTGTTACATCATAGACGGGATTGTGACTTCATAGAGAGTATTGTTACTTCATAGACAGGATTGTGACTTCATAGAGAGAATTGTTGCTTCATAGACTGTATTGTGACATCATGGACAGTATTGTGACTTCATAGAGAGGATTGTTAGTTCATAGACAGGATTGTTACATCATAGAAAGGTTTGTGACTTCATAGAGAGAATTGTTACCTCATAGACTGGATTGTGACTACATAGACTGTATTGTTACTTCATAGATTGGTTTGTTTCCACATAAAATGTTGTGACTTCGTATTCAGGTCGTGACATCTCTGAAGATTGTTTTTTCATAGAGTGTATTGATATTTCATATAAAGGATTGCGACTTCATAGACAGGTTTCTTACTTCATAGACAGAATTGTTACCTCCAAGAGAGGATTGTGACTTCATAGAGAGAATTGTTACTTCATAGAGAGGATTGTTACTTCATTACAGGGTTTTTACATCATAGACAGGATTGTTACCTCATAAGCAGGATTGTTACTTCATAGACTGTATTGTTACATCATAGACAGGATTGTAACATCAGAGAGAGAAATGTTACTTCATAGATTGGATTGTGACGTCATAGAGATGATTGGTACTTCATAGACATTATTGTTACCTCTTAAACAGGATTGTTACATCGCCAACAGGATTGTCACTTCATAGAGAGGATCGTTTCTTCATAGACTGCATTGTGACTTCACAGAGAGGATTGTTACTTGATAGATTGGATTTTGACTTCACTGAGAGGATTGTTACTTAATAGACTGTACTGTTACATCATAG
>NW_006291262.1:0-961 GCF_000327345.1 Myotis davidii
TCCCCGAGGATCCATTGATTTGTAGGGAGCATGAAACAGAGAGGGAAAGACAAAGAAGTGTCCATGTGAGTGAAACACCTGCACCGGGGCTAGGGAGGAAGGAACCTGCAACCAAGGTACGTGCCCTTGATCTGAACCAGAATGGAACTCGGGACCCTTCGTTCCACAGGCTGACGTCCTATCTACTGAGCCAAACCGGATAGGGCTGTAATTCTCAATCAGAGGGAATCTTTTTCCAGTTTAAATCAGTCCTTCAGTCTGTGTTCTTCAGCTCATTCCCTTTTGCCTTTTCAAGGATTTTGCCCCAGCAACCACCCCCAATCTGCCCCATTTTTTCAACCTTCCTTCTTTGGTTCTTTCCCATGAGAAGAGTTAAACAAGCTTGACTCTCACACCCCTCAAAAGGACTAGTATCAGAAATTCAACAAACAAGTGTTGACAACGATGTGGAAAGAAGGCATCTTGTACACTGTTGGTGGAATTGTAAATTGTTGAAGTCATTATGGAAAACACTATGGAGATTCCTCAACAAAACAAAAATAGAACTACCATATGACCCAGCAATTCCACTTCTGGGTGTTTATCTGAAGACAACAAAACACTCATTTGAAAAGATATGTACACGACCATGTTCATTGCAGCATTATTTACAGATAAATGGATAAAGAAAATGTGATATATTGTATATGCATATATTACTCAGCCATAAAAAAGAATGAAATCCTCCAATTTGCAACAACATGGAAGACCTAGAGGATATTATGCTAAGTGAAATAAGTCTAACAGAAAAAGACAAATACTGTATGATTTTATTTATAGGTGGAATCTGAAAAGATAAAACAAATTAACAAAACCAAACTGCAACAGACTCATAGATACAGAGAAAAACTGATGGTTGCCAGAGGGGAGGTGGACGAGAGGTGGAGGTTGGGTGAAGAAGGTGAAGGGAAACAAGAGATCC
>NW_006291262.1:18695-19492 GCF_000327345.1 Myotis davidii
GAAAGAGAGAGGGAGAGAGAGAGAGAGAGAGAGAGAGAGAGAGAGAGAATGGAGGGAGTGAAAGAAGGAAGAAATTATGCTTCTGTATCAGTTTATGAAGATAGATTCTGAGCCACACAAATGTCATCCTTTTGTTGTTACCCTCATTTTTCAACTGCAGTCTCTTTCTGCCGGCTTCTAAGATTATTCACTAGTTTGACTCTAAGAGACTACTTGGTTCTTGTGATTTAATTAAAAATTAAGGACTTTTTTCATGCTGGGACTAATTTTCATTCTTTATTTTTTTAATATATGTTTATTGATTTCAGAGAGGAAGGGAGAGTAGAGAAAGATAGAAACATCAAGAATAAGAGAGAATCAATGATCGGCTGCCTCCTGCACACCCCCCATTGGGGATTGAGCCCACAACCCCGGACTGTGGAAACATGACCTCCCAGTTCATAGGTCACTGCTCAACCGATCTGACTAAAATGTTACTAGATGAGTTAAGAGATAAATTTGAGATATGTTCTCAGAAATAGCATAAAAAGACAAATTAAAAAACAAAACAAAATGGGAGAGAAAAGATGAGAGAATTAGAGAATAAAGAGATCAAACAGCCCAGCTGCTGTGGCTCAGTGGTTGATGGGTCAACCCATGAATCAAGAGGTTTCTGGTTCAATTCCCAGTCAGGGCTTGATCCCCAGTAGGGGGCATGCAGGAGACAGTTGATCAATGATGCTTATCATTGATGTTTCTATGTCTCTTTCCTTCCCTATGAAATCAATAAAAACATTTTTTTAAAAGGAGATCAAACA
>NW_006291262.1:19568-20136 GCF_000327345.1 Myotis davidii
AAGAAAGACCAGGTAAGGCCTATCCAGTTTGGCTCAGTGGATAGAGCATTGGCCTGTGAAATAAAAGGTCCCAGGTTCCATTCTGGTCAAGGGTACATGCCTGAGTTGTGGGCTCCATCCCCAGTGGGGGGCTTGCAGAAGCCAGCCAATCAATGCTTCTCTCTCATCATTGATGTTTCTATCTCTCTCTACCTCTTCCTTCCTCCCTGAAATCAAAAATATATTTTTTAAAAAAGGAATTAAGAGGAAAAGGGAATATAAAATAAATTCACATAACTGAAGGACACAAGGTCTCCAGATCAAAAGTGCCCAGTACAATGGTAGGGAGTAAAATCCATAGCAATACACATCATCATCAGGTTTGAGAAAACCAGGGACAAAGAGCAAATTGAACATTTAAAGAAAATGATATTCAACTCAGAACCCTATATCCAGTTAAACAGTTGATTGTGAGAGGAAGGAAGAAAAAGACATCCTATCTAATAAAAGAGAAACATGGTAATTATCCGTACGTCCGCTACCCTTCCCATTGGCTAATCAGCAAGATATGCAAATTAACTGCCAGCCA
>NW_006291262.1:21080-24115 GCF_000327345.1 Myotis davidii
CTCAGCTCCCTCCCCATCGGCCCTGCCCTGAGTGTGACAACGGGGAGTGCCCCAACCCCCTGATTGGCCCTGCTCTGTGGGTGACAGGGGGCAGTGCCCCAACCCCCTGATTGGCCCTGTTCTTGGCGTGACAGGGGGCAGTGCCTCAACCCTCCAATCGCCCCTACCCTGAGCGTGACTGAGTGTGGCATCGTGACCCCCCTAATCCCCCTGCTCTGTGCATGACAGGGGGCAGTGCCCCAAGCCCCTTATTGGCCCTGCTCTGTGCGTGACAGGGGGTGGCGCCGCAACTTCCCTATCGACCCTGCCTTGAGTGTGAAAGGGGGCAGTGCCCCAACCCCCCAATCGGCTGTACTCTGAGCATGACTAGGGGTGGCATCGCAATCTCCTGATCCACCCTGCTCTGTGCATGACAGGGGGCAGCGCCCCAACTCCCCAATAGGCTCTGCTCTGAGCCCGACCAGGGGCTGCACCTAGGGATTGGGTCTGCCCTCTGCCATCTGGGAGCAGGCCTAAGCCAGCAGGTTGTTATCTCCCAAGGGGTCCCAGACTGCGAGTGGGCTCAGGATGGGCTGAGGGACCCCCTCTCCCCGCGAGTGCACAAATTTTTGTGCACCAGGCCTCTAGTTCTCAGATATAGAAGGTCAGAAAAACTTTGCCTCTTTGCACCTGTTACTAGGATGGCTCTGTAGGATATGTTCCATTTTAAGAAAGAGCAAGTAAGGGAGGAAACAGGGTTCTAACACTGAAGGGAAGTGGAGAAAACTACCAAGTGAAGAAAGCAGTGTTGTCCAAGGTTGACAGCTGTGTTGCAGGTTAAAGAGGTGCCGATCCAGACTGGAGCAAGAGGGAGCAGGGCCCTGGGAGAGTGGACGAGTGTGGACGTCATGGGAAAACAGCAGAGAAGGCCTGGAATGTCCACACCCACTGAAGAGGGGTTGACAGCTCTGGCTGACACTCTGGGTGATGAATCAGTGCATGAATAAGCACGTGGAAAGCTAAACAAACAGAAAAACAATGACTACTACCAACAAAAAAATTTAAGAATGGACACTCCCAAATTATGCTCTGATATTATACTCACCTGTGAGTGTGAATGCTTATAAAGGGGAACAGGTCAGGAGAAACAAGGTGGTGGTGGAATAGGCAGATGCGTCCCAGGCCTTGTCCCGGAGCAAATGGAGTAAGCAGCTGAAACTAATAACACCCACCCCGAATTGGTGAAGTATACTCAGCTCCTGAGACAGTTTTCAGCCAGGAAGGGGAGAGTTCCCCTGGAAAGGTAAAAACCAGGGATCTGGGCAGGAAAGTTTGCCAGACCTCTGAGGTGAGAGGGTCAGAGGGAGACCACACGGCACACAGCTGGATCTCTTGGGACAGACACAGCCCCTGACTGTGGAAAGGAGATCCGAGGGAATGTTGGCGCCGGGGGATTTGAGATCTGGGTTCCGTAATTACAGACGACTGAGCCTAAAAGGGGCAGCCTGAAATGCTGACCAGACCATGCAGTGCCGGTAAGAGAGGAGCTTACAGAGACTCAGCCTTCCCCGTTTCTGTGGCCGACGTTTGTGTGTTTGTTTTCACTGAACCCCGTTCATAGGACATTTCAGATACAGACACTCACCTGTGCTGAAGAGAGGGAGAAGGTGTGGACGAGTGGAATCTGGGGAGAGGCTGGGGAAAGAAGAGGGGCCAGGTGAGGTGGCAGCAAATTGAGTGCTGAGTCACCCGGAGCCCAGGACCTGGGCAGCCATTTTCTCCTAAAGTTATAACCCCACCCCTCTCTCTAGCCCTCAGGCAAGGAATACAGCCACACCTAGATTCCACCCTGAATGAGATGAAGGATTAAAATAATCTGATTAGTCCCTGGGAGTTAACAGGGTCTGGCCTATAGAGGGCCTTTCAGTCCCAGCAACAACAACAAGAACAAAATCACAGACATTTCAGAAAACTGGGATCTTCAGCCAGCCAAAGGAATGACATTTCTATTTTTTATTTTTATTTTTTTATTATTATTTTGTTAACTTTTTTTTTGCTGTTTGCTTTTTTCTTTGTTTTCCCTTGTTTTTTGTTCGTTCCTTTATTTCCAACTTCTCTTCACATTATTTTTTTCAACCACGTGAGCAGCAGACACGTGAGCGGCGCGCTCTTGTCCAGGGAGCATCAGCCCCATGAGCAGCCTGCCTCGAGCCTAAGAGCAGCAGCCTCATGTGGCCTGCCCCTGTCCAAGGAGCAGTAGCTGCGTGAGCATCCCACTTCCCCGTTCAAAGAGCAGCAACCATGTGAGCAGTCCAACCTGTCTGAGGAGCAGCAGCTGCAAGTGCAGTCTTCCTATGTCTGAGGAGTGGCAGCCCTGCACAGCCTGCCCCCATCCAAGGAGCAGCAGGTGCGCACAGCCTGCACCCTGCACAAGTCCGAGGAACAGCAGGTGTGTGAAGAGCCCGCCCCCTTCCGAGGAGCAGTAGTTCTGCGAGCTGCCCGGCCCCATTTAAGGAACAGCGGCAGCCCACCCCGGTCCAAGGAGTAGCAGCCATACGAACAGACCACGCACTTCCGAGGACTACACAGTATGCACCAGTCTGAAGAGCAGAGCCACAACAGCCTGCACCTGTCCTACGAGCAGCAGCCGGTCCTAGGAGCAGTAGCCCCACAAGCAGCCCACCACATCAGAGGAACAACAGCAGTGTGCAGACATCCCGCATTCAAGGATCAGCAGCCACGTGAACAGTCCACCCTAGTTCAAGGAGTAGCAGCTCTGTGTGTAGCCCGCCCCCATCCAAGGAACTGAAGCCTCAAGATCAACACATTCTCTGTCTGAGGAACAGCAGCTGTGTGTGAAGCCTCCCCCCACCAGCCAGAGGACCCAACACAGCTGTGAACAGCACCCACCAGAGGAGCTGCTGCCAACTAAGGAGCAGCTGCTACCACAACAACCTGAGGAGCAACAACAGCCCGAGGAGCCACTGCCACATCAAGGAGCAGCCCCTGAGTGACTCAACATGTAGATATGTTGGTGAGATCAAACATGGGTAGAC
>NW_006291263.1:0-465 GCF_000327345.1 Myotis davidii
GTGCCTTCTTCCTCTGCCCTGTCCCCTCAAAGGAGGATCCCTATACCCCTGCCCATTCTCCTCCATGACGAGTCCCCTTTCTCCCTTGCCCTAAGCCTCCATGGATGTGTCCCTCCTCCCTTCCCATTTCCCTCCATGAAGGGTGTTCTCTCAACACTTCCCTTTCCTCTCCATTGAGATGAATGTGCAAGGGTGCCAGGAACCTAACCTTTGATGGGCTGGACCGGGGTAGAAGGGGTACCCTACATGGAATGAGGACAGGAGGAACACCTTAGAAGGACAGGGCCCTGGGGAAAAGAGACCCTACATGAAAGGACAAGGAGGGAAGACAGAGGACATTCCATGGTGGTGAATGAGCAGGGGTACAAGGAACCCCCCACCTTTGAAGGATCATGGAGTATAAGCAACTGGTACGGGAATCACCTCTTTGAAGAGATCTTTGTACCCCTGCCCATTCCCCTCTCT
>NW_006291264.1:0-396 GCF_000327345.1 Myotis davidii
AACACTCATCATAGCCACTCCAATCCCAAACTATTGGACCACTAACTTAACTCTCACCTATACCAGACTTCAACGCACCCTATACAACATCTCTCTCTTTAATACGGAAAACACTACCTGTTTAACAAATACCTCTCAAACCACTACGCAACTAATACTACACCCTCCTACTGTGCACAGTCTATAAGTTTACCCCCTCCCTTAGCCTGCCCTCCACCGGGTATTTTTCTCCTCTGTGGGACTACAGCCTACACCTGTGTCCCCCAGGGCCTGTCACACTCGCTCTGCCTTTATGTCTTCCTAACCCCCAATTTTTCTATCAGAACAGAGGGAGAACTTGAATCCTCTCTTGGTCTTCTCAGATCTCGCCACAAAAGGGCGGCCCTTGTTCCCCTC
>NW_006291265.1:0-416 GCF_000327345.1 Myotis davidii
TTAGCATAATGCTCTCCAGTACTATCCATGCTGCTGCATATGGTAAGAAGTCCTTCCTTTTTATGGCAGCACAGTATTACATTGTGTAGATGTACCATAGTTTTCTAATCCACTCATATCTTGATGGGCATTTAGGCTGTTTCCAAATCTTGACTATTGTAAATTGTGCTGCTATGAACATAGGGGGTCATATATCCTTTCTGATTGGTGTTTCTGTTTTCTTGGGATATATTCCTAGAAGTGGTATTACTGGATCAAATGGCAGTTCCATTTTTAAATTTTTGAGGAAATGCCATACTGTTTTCCACAGTGGCTGCACCAGTTTGCGTTCCCACCAACAGTGAAGGAGGGTTCCTTTTTCTCCAATTCCTCTCCACCATTTATCATTTGTTGATTAGTTGATGATAGCCATTCTG
>NW_006291266.1:0-502 GCF_000327345.1 Myotis davidii
TAGGAACGCTTCTCTTCTACCTTTGTTAAAAGAAAGGCCAGACTCGAATCCTTTGCCAGTCCAAGTTTTGAGTTCCCTCCTGGAAGTCCCAGAGACGGTGAATACCATCTCGAAGCCATTCCTCCAGATACAGGACAAGTCCCTTAGAGATCCTTGATAACCTACACCAGTAATCCATTCACACAATCCTCCCAAACTTAAAGAGGAAGGAAAGAACCATTCAATGTCCTCCAAGAGGATTTCGGCGAAATGACAAAATCGACAGACTGAACACATTGGACTCACAAACAAAAACAAAAACCAAAAAAAACCTCACAAACAAATCTAAATCCAAAACAAAAAAGGCTCACAAAAATCCAAAACCAGAAAGGCTAGCAAAGACAAAACAAACCAGACAAATGCAACCTAACGTTGCCCAGACCAGGACCCCCAGACGCTGTCACGATGGGCGTCGGACTCTGAGGTTCCTCTGCGCCCAGCCCTCTTTTGAGTCCACTACCAG
>NW_006291267.1:0-784 GCF_000327345.1 Myotis davidii
TATACTTGGATTGTCATAATTTCAACTGATTCACACAGACTACGGGAAAGCCAATCAGCCTTAATTGGAAATATTAACACTATTCCCTTCATTCCAAGGCTTTATACACGAATTCTGAGTTCAGGAAACCTGAATTCCTAATAATTGAAAGCACATTTCAGTGAAAACGCCACCTGAAGTAGCTGGAATTGTCAAGATTAACAGTATTTTCATCAATTCACAGCCTTCCACTGGAAACCTCCTTAATTGAATAAGGCAGTAAGTTTAGTCAAAATCTTTTGATGCGTACATGAAGTGTTTCCTAAACGTTCTTAATCATTTCTGGGAACTATCATTGTGTATTTTAACAGTTTTAGCCCAATTAGACAGTTTTCTTAGAAGTATATACTTGGATCGTCAGCATTTTAACAGATTCACAGAGACAACGCCTAAGCCAATCAGCCTTAATTGGAACCGTAAACACTATTCTCTTCATTCAAAGCTTTATACACAAATTCTGAGTTCTGGAAACCGGAATTCCTAATATGTGAAAGCACATTTACATGCAAACGCCACCTATAATAGCCAAAAATGTCAGTATTACCAGTATCTTCATCATTTCACTGCTTTCCCCTGGAAATGTCCTTGATTGAATCAGGCAGTAAATGTATTAACAATCTACTTACAAGTACGGGAAATGTTTTGTACTCGTTCTTAATCATTTCTGGGAATTATCATTGTGTATTTTAACTGTCATAAACCAATTAGACCTTTTTCTTAGATGTATATACTGGAATCCTCTGCA
>NW_006291268.1:0-1307 GCF_000327345.1 Myotis davidii
ACCTGCAGCTACCAAATGCAAACCTTCAATCATATCTGGCTCTTACCACTCTCTCAGCCTCAAAATTAGAAAATCCAGTTGGCCACACATATAACACCAATCCAGAATCCAACAGCTTATATCACCCCCATCGTCAACCTCATGGGCCACTTACCGTCTTGCTCACCACAGCAACCTCCATCCTAGACTTTCTACTACCTCCCTCACGGCCATTTGGTTTGTTATGCTCCAGCCACCCAAAGTCTAATGAGACCTGGGTCAGATCACCTGCCTCTGCTCCCATCACCTTCAGACCAGACTCCAAAGGTATCACAAGTTCCACTAGACCTCACACCTGTCCCAATGATACCAGTTCCTATTTTAAAAAATGGACACAAGCCCCAGCTTCTTTGGCTCAGTGGTCAGAGGACCAGCCTGTGAACTGAAGGTTCCCGGGATTTGTTCCAGTCAGGGGCACATGCCTGGGTTGTGGGCTTGATCCCCAGTGGGGGGTGTGCAGGAATCAGCCCACCAATGATTCTCTCTGATCATTGATTTTCTATTTCCCTCTCCTCCTCCCTTCCTCTCTGGAATCAGTAAAAACATATTTTTTTAAAAAGGACACTGGTTGGTTCCTGAATGAACCCAGTCTTCACTCTGAGCATTTGCACATATAGGAACCTATGACTGGTGGACTTTTCACATATGATTCCACTGTTTGGCAAAAACAGGGATCATTTCAGAAAATCTTAGACATGTACTAAGAGTTCAGGGCTTTGTGTCTCATCAATGTCCGAGATACAAGGGCTAAAACAGAGGCAAGACAATCCCAGGATACCACTATCACAGAAGCTGTAAGAGGGTGAGGCCCTGATATCAGTTATACAAAACAGAACCCTTAAACCACTCTGCATTTGCAGGAATCTGTGTTCAGAGAAAGATCTGTTGAGACACTGGCCACCAACCCCAGGAGCCATGGGGTCAGACTGCTCAGTACCGTTTCCCAGCCAATGGGGCCATGTGTCCTGAAAATGACCACAATACTTCAAGACTCAGTCCTCAATGCACACTCTTGCTAGTTACCTTATCTTTTATACGACTTCTGCCTCCTGTCCCCAACTGCTATCATCTCTCCTCTAGTCTGTTCCTCTTCTGAGCTGCTTTGGGAAAAGTTTAAAGAACTACTTCACACAACGTCCCTCTTTTGGTCAGAACCTTTCATGTCCCCAGTTTCCTGAGAATGAAAGTAAAACTCCTCATGAAAAACTCAGCCTCATCCTCTTTGTTGCCTATGGACACAAAACAAGTCCTAGGTTTCCCAAATCCTC
>NW_006291269.1:0-374 GCF_000327345.1 Myotis davidii
GGAATCCCACCGTTTGCCGAGGCTGGAAGGAGCTGGGAAGGCGTTATGCGGAGTGAATTAGGCCTGTCAGACAAGTTACCCCAAGATCCCCCTTCGATGTGGAATCTAAAGAACAAAATGGTCCTGGCTGGTTTGGCTCAGTGGATAGAGCATCGGTCTGCAGACTGAAAGGCCCCAGGTTCAATTGGGGCCAAAGGCATGTACCTTGGTTGCGGGCACATCCCCAGTGGGGAGTGTGCAGGAGGCAGCTGATCCATGTTTCTCTCTCATCGATGTTTCCTACTCTCTATCTCTCTCCCTTCCCCTCTGTAAAAAATCAATAAAATATATATTGAACAAAGTGAATGACAAGCACACTCCTAGGCACGGGGAAC
>NW_006291270.1:0-415 GCF_000327345.1 Myotis davidii
GCCTGGGTGAGAGGCTGAGGGATGTTTTCAGGCTTCCGACAGCCCATTCAGGGTGGGGGAGTCCCGCTGGGGAACCTGGCCAGCCTGGGTGAGGGGCTGATGGCCGTTTTCAGGCTGGCCACGTCCCCCAGCGACCCAAGCTCCCAGACTCTCCTTTTCTTTCTGCGATTTATTTATCTTCTGTAATTGAAACTTTGTAGCCTTGAGCAGAGCCCAGAGCCCACCACAGCAGGTGGGAAGCTTGGCTTCCTCAATCGCCAGGGGCAACCCAAGCCCTGCTCACTCCAGCTCCATGGCTGCTGCCATCTTAGTTGGGTTAATTTGCATAATCGCTCCTGATTGGCTTGTGGGCGTGGTTTGTAGGCATGGCTTGAGTGTAGCTGAGGGATGGCTAATTTGCATGTTTCTCTTTTAT
>NW_006291271.1:0-804 GCF_000327345.1 Myotis davidii
CTATATTACTAGTATTTAATTTAAAAAAAATGGTCCAGCGGCTGCGGGGGCGGCAGCAGCAGTGGCGGATACCACTGGCAGGCAGTGACTAGGAGTGCGCGGTGGCTGGACTGGCCCATGGCGCCCACTGCTGCCTGTGCCTACTTCTGCTGCTCCTGCTGCCGCTGCCGCCGCCTGCACCGCTGCCCTTATCGCGCGCTGAGGACGCCTCTAGAGCCAACTGGGACCGCTCCAGTCTACTGGAACCGCAGCAACCCCAGGTTCCACTCCGGTGTGGGGGACGACCTGGGGACTGCACGGTGGATTGAGCATCAGTGACTCCCTGGACATCTATTGCCCACACTACGGGGCGCCGCTGCCTTCAGCTGAGCGCATGGAGCACTATGTGCTGTACATAGTCAATGGCGAGGGCCACGCATCCTGCGACCACAGACAGCGCTGCTTCAAGCGCTGGGAGTGCAACGGGCCCGCAGCGCCCGAGGGCCGATCAAGTTCTCCGAGAAGTTCCAACTCTTCACGCCCTTCTCGCTGGGCTTCGAGTTCCGCCCGGGCCACGAGTATTACTACATCTCTGCCACACCACCCAGTGCTGTTGACCGGCCCTGTCTTTGGCTAAGGTTTATGTGCGGCCAACCAACGAGACCATGTATGAGGCCCCTGAGCCCATCTTCACCAGCAATAATTCGTGTAGTAGTCTGAGCAGCCGCCAGCTCTTCCTCAGCACTGTCCCGGTACTCTGGACCCTTTTGGGCTCCTAGTTCTGGCCTACATGATGACCAAATCCAAGACCAAATAGAGAAGCCT
>NW_006291272.1:0-1894 GCF_000327345.1 Myotis davidii
ATACACTCATTCTCTTTCTATCTCCTCTATACTCAATCATGGCCATTTGCTCATTCATTCAATTCCTTTACCGTACTTTCTGGAAATAAACTCTGCCTCTTCAGATTCAGTTGCCCCCCTTTTTTTCTGGGTGTTTGTTGTTTGCATTTTTGGGTTTATTTGTTGGTTTTGTGGAGTTATATATCCATATATGTATATTTTCCCCTTCTTTTTTCTTCTTTTTCTTTTCTCTCTTACCTTTTTCTTTTCTTTTCTCAATATCATTTTTGTGCTCTTTTCCCCCCCAATTTCCTTTTCTCTGGTGGTCACCTTTATTTGGGATCATAGGTGTCATAAATACATTCATTTTTGTTTCCAATGTCTCATGTCTTGTTGAGCTTTATTATGTGCCTTGTGATCAAAACGGTGGAGAGTGAGCCACATAACCAGACACCCTGAGAGGAGCAAAAATGTGGAGATAAAGAAACAGCCCCCATACAAAAGAAAAGGAAAAATCACCAGAATAGGAAGTAAATGAAATGGAGGCAAGAAATTTGTCACAGAAAAAAATTCAAAGCAATGGTCATAAGGATGCTGAAAAGGATGAAAGACAAATTCAACAACATGTGTAAGAATCAAGAGGAAATGAAGAAGAACCAAGAATAAATGAGAATGGCATAGCTGCAATAAAGAACACAATAGAAAGCATCAACAGTAGACTGGGAGGAGGTGAAGACCACATCAGCGAGCTAGAAAACAATGTAGGAAAAAACAACCAAGCAGAGCAGTAACTGGAAGAAAAAACTTAAACAGCTGGAGGAGAGCCTAAGGGAGCTTTGGGACAACACAAAACGAAAGAAAATCCTCATAATAGGGGTGCCAGGAGAAGAGGAAACAGACCAAGAAATGAAGCAATATCTGCATAATAAGGGTGCCAGAAGAAGAGGAAACTGAGCAAGGAATACAAAACCTGTTTCAAGAAATAATGACAGAAAACTTCCCTAGTATTGGGAAGGAAAAATGCTCACAAGAAGCCTAAGAAGCTCACAGAGTCCCAAAAAATTTGAACCCAAAAAGAGCCACACCAAGAAACATCATAATTAAATTGACAAACACCAATGATAAAGTAAGAATCTTAAAGGCTTCCAAAGAGACAGAAAGTTACCTATAAAGGATCTCCCATCAGACTATCAACTGATTTCTCAACAGAAACACATCAGGCCACAAAAGAATGGAATGAAATATGCAACTTGATGCAAAGCAAGGGACTGAACCCAAAAATACTATACCCGGCAAGGCTATCATTCAAAATTGAGGTGAAATCAGGAGCATCACAGACAAAAAAAGACTAAGGGAGTTTATTACCACCAAGCCAGCAATACAAGATATGCTAAAGAGACTTCTGTAAAAAGAAGAAATAGGAAGGGAAGAAGGAACACCGGCATAAAGAATAAAAATGGCGACAAACAAGAAGCTATCAATAATAACGATAAATGTTACTGGATAAAATGCTCCAATAAAAAGACATAGGGTAGCTTAATGGATAAGAAAACATAACCCATATATCTGCTGTCTATAAGAAACCCACCTCAGAACAAAGGACTCACACAGACTGGTAGTGAAGGGATGCGGAAAAAAAATTTTCAGGTGAATGGAAATGAAAAAAAAACCTGGGGTAGCAATACTTATATCTGACAAATTAGACCTCAAAGAGAAGGCCATAAAAATGGATAAGGAAGGTCCCTTAATAATACTAAATGGAGCAATTCAACAAGAGGATATAACTCTGATAAACATATACGCACCCAATACAGGAGCAACCAAATACTTAAAAACACTTCTGGAAAATATCAACGGAGAGATCAACAGTAATACAATCAGTGTAGGGGACTTTAATACCCCATTGACACCACTG
>NW_006291273.1:0-408 GCF_000327345.1 Myotis davidii
GATTCCAAAATGAATACCATCAATCACAGTGTCTTCTCACCCTCTGATGGAAGCCAGTGTGTTTATCACCTTCCCCAAGGACTGGACATATGCTGTCCCCCACTCATCCCCTTACATTTCTCCATCCCTCCCATTCTCCCTGCCCCTCAGGGAAAGGGGACTGTAAACTGTTCTGTGATGTTCACACTACCTCACTGATTTCTGATCATGACACACATGCTCCTATTTTGTTTTATCAGATGTTAATCGGTTTCTCACAATATCATGGTGACACTGTGACATTTTATCCTCAAATCCCTGTTTAATTGGAAGGTTAATCATCTAACTGATGGCTTCGTAGGACAAAAGAGAGTGGCCACCCCTGCCTGGCAGGGCAACTGTCTGCATCCGGACCCCCAACCCTGGCCC
>NW_006291273.1:1868-8975 GCF_000327345.1 Myotis davidii
TGCCACCTCACATCCTCAGAATGGCTGTCATCACATCCACAAACAACAAGTGTTGGCAAAGATGTGAAGAAGAGTGAACCCTCATGCACTGTTGGGGGGAGTGCAGATGGTGCGGTCACTCTAGAAAGCTGCGTGGAGGGGCCTTAAAAAAATTACAGACCAAACTGCCTCATTACCCAGCAAAATCCCAAAACAAGGATGTGAAGAACTGCACGCACCCTGTGCTCCCTGCAGTGTCACTGATAATGGCCGCACCATGGATGCACCCAGGTGCCCTGAGGGACCCAGAGGGGATGGTGCTGAGTAAAGTAGGTCAGACAGAGAAACACAAACACCATAACATTTCACTCAAATGAGGAATGTAAAGGACAAATTAAATAAGCAAACAAAATTGATAGGAACTCAGAGTACAAACTGATGGTTTCCAGAGGGCAGGGGGTCAGGAGAGGGAGTGAAAAGGTCGGAGGGATAAAGTACTAAGTGCTGCTTCCCAACAAGTGACGGGAAAGTGAACGCACAGCACAGGGAAGCCAGACAATAGCCTTGTGACAGCCCTGTGCGGTGCCCGGGGGCCCAGACACCAGGGACACTTTGTAAAGCACAGGATTGTGCACCCGCCATGCTGTGCACGTGAAACCGATACAGCATAATATTAAATGTAAACTAAAGTTGAAAAATAAAAGGTTTTATAAAAGCAGAGGTCCAGCTTATGTGGCCTGGGAGACCGAGGTGACCTCACCCAGGCCCTGTGTGACCCCTGCTCCCTGCCTTGGCCTGGATGTTTATTCTCTGACCCCTGACACCTGAGGAAGCTGAGTGTTTCTTCCTGGAAATCACACTGTGTGGAGCGTGTGGCCTCCAGGCTCCGGGCGCCTCCCCAGGAAGGACACGGCTCTCAGACACAGGCTCCCTCCCTCCCGTTCTATTCCCATGACCTCACCTTTTCCTCTCTCTGTGTTTTGTTGTTGATTTTGGAATGACATGTGATAAATGGCAATTGATTTGGACCTAGACCTTATAGACCCAAATCCCATTAAATCCATAAGCTCTTAACAAACATATTTGAGAATGCCAATGAGATTAGAGAACAGCAAATGAAGACTTCTGAACCCCATAATAGAGTGAAAAGCTCTAAAAACGGTAGTTTGAAACCCTTGTACTAAACACAATTACAAAAAAGACAAAAACATCTTAAACACCTCAAGAGCCAAGAGCAAGTATCGCCAGTGTAACATTTCCTGAGTAAATGAGAACCTGCAGAAGTCACCAAAGAACACAAGACACTTGCTCCCCGACATCGTCATATTTTCCTGGCAAAGGCAGAGGGAAAAGCCAAGATAAGTCCCCTGGGGGCTGGGACTCTGACAGGAGCCCCTCCCAACAGCCACAGAGACAACAACATCCATGAATTTCACCCTGAAGAATCAACAAGTGGAATCATGACCAGGTAGGAGCTGACGAACTTTCTGGGGAACATTAAGCCTCAACTTGGCTCCAAATCAGTGGTTCTCAACCTTCTGGCCCTTTACATACAGTTCCTCATATTCTGACCCAACAATAACGTTATTTTCTTGGCTACTTCATAACTGTAATGTTGCTACACCATGAATTTCACCCTGAAGAATCAACAAGTGGAATCATGACCAGGTAGGAGCTGACGAACTTTCTGGGGAACATTAAGCCTCAACTTGGCTCCAAATCAGTGGTTCTCAACCTTCTGGCCCTTTACATACAGTTCCTCATATTCTGACCCAACAATAACGTTATTTTCTTGGCTACTTCATAACTGTAATGTTGCTACTGTTATGAATCGTAATGTAACTATCTCATATGCAGGATGTTCTTAGGCGAAGGGTTGAGACCCACAGGTTGAGAAACGCTGCTCCAAATGCTCATGCACCAGAAATGAACCCAGCGGCCAGGCAGACAGCGGGAAAGCCAACAAGCAGGCTCCTTTAAGGTCTGGGACCGTAGCGTGTCATTCACTTTAGTGCGGGCCCCGAGTAACCTGAGGAAATAACGGGTCAACCCCAGCAGCAGAGGTGGGACCTGCTCATCCTCCTGCCTGGGGAGTGGCCTCAGGGAGATCACAGAGCCCTCCCAGGAGGCCTGGGTGGGGGAAATGGGCTGGAGGACATATGCTCTGGGACCAGCAGGGGGCGCTGGTGCACTGGGACTGAGAGCTCAGGGCTCTGGGCCAGGCAGCTGGGAACACACTCTACTGGCCCCTGCACACCTGGGCAGGCAGGTCCTCACTCAAGTGTGACTTCCCTGCACCTGGGGCCCAGGAGGCACATGAGCCCTCAGCTCTGACACCCACACTTGTCTCCTATCCCACCCCTCCCTCATGGAGTCGTTGTCCAGGCTTCATTCACAGGCAGAGAGAGAGAAGCAATCACACAACAGAAAGTAATTTTGGTGGAAGAACTGTGACCTATGAAAAATTGAATTGACCGTGCCAGTTTAATGCGTAGATGATTGGCTAGTGATTCCAACATAAACACCATCAATCACAGTGTCATTTCCCTCTGATGGACGCCAGTGTGTGCATCACCTTCCCCAACGACTGGACACATGTGGTCCCTGCTCATCCCCTTACATTTCTCCATCCCTCCCATTCTCCCTGCCCCTCAGGGAAAGGGACTGGAAACTGTTCTGTGATGTTCACACTATCTGACTTATTTCTGATCATGACACACATGCTCTATTCTGTTTTATCAGATATTAATCGGTTTCTCACAATAACCTGGTGACATTGTGACGTTTTCTCCTCAAACCCTATTTAATTGGAAGGTCCATCATATAACTGATGGCTTCCTGGGACAAAAGAGAGTGGCCACCCCTGCCTGGAGGCGCAGCTCTCTGTGTGAGGACCCGCAACCCTGGTCCCCTGACCATTACTCCTGGTTCAGGGCTAGTACAGATGGACAGAGGACTCACCGCTGGAGCGAGGACTGACTGGTAAGATCACCGAAGGAAGACAAGGAGGGGTTTCCTGAGGAAGGAAGCAGCGTTTCCAGGGGTGGGGTTGGATTTGGAATAACTACATTGCTGGGCCAGGAGGGGCCGGACACTTCCACTTCATCCTTCAGCCTCAGACCCTCGAGGGAAGGAAGTTAGGACTGAGGTCACCAGGACACCAGGGCACTGACTTGGTGACAGAATCAACCCTATCCTTCAGCGTCTCAGTCCCCATGCTGCCTGGACTGTGTGAGGTCCCGGCATCTGTCTCTTTTGAGTCTTTCCCCAGGGGACAGCAGGGTGCCCCTGGGGCAGGACTAGAGGGGGAGCTGATTTGCATGAGGCACCTTCTCCCCTAATGGGTGTGGGAGGCATGAAAAGGCCGAGGACTCCCCACTGCAGCCCAGGAGCCTGAGGAGCCACATCCTGTGAGTGTCCCCACCATGCTCTGGTCCCTGATCGCTTCTCTGGCTCCATCTCTGGGAACAAAGCCGCCCTCACCATCTCGGGGGCCCAGGTCGAGGACGAGGCCGACTATCACTGTGCTCTGTACATGGGTAGTAATGTTTACACAGTGATGTGAACCCATGGGGAAGTGCAACCAAAACCTCCTCATGGGCTCAGACTGACTCAGCCTTAGACGCAGAAAGAAGAGTGAGGGTGGAAATGGCCAACACATCATGGGAAGAGGACATGTTCCATGACCCCATTTTCCTGTCCAGGAATTTTTGTCATGTCCCTCCTCAGTCTCTCCCAGGGTGGGTCCATCTTGTCATGTGACTCCTGCAAGAACGGGCTTTCCCTCTTCCTCTCCGCCCATAGTTACAGGGATGAGGTTAGCTCCCAAGTGGATCAACCTACATGAGACTCAGAAATCTTAGCAGTACCTATAAGACTCCCCTAACTTAAAGAGCAATAACAAGATATTCTCATTTATGAATTCGACTGTGGAGACAAAATAAATGTTTATTTTGGCCTTGAAATGGCGCATTACCTGGCGCTTGTTAGAAATGCCAATTCCCATGATAGACCCACTGAGACAGAAATGTGTGTTGCCCCAGAATCTCTCTGTCCACAAGCTCTCCAGTAAAAGGCTCAACAGGAATGCTGGAGAAGCTCCTCTTTTTCCACTGTAACCTTCCTTCCTCCACATCAAATAATCAACTCAAAATGCATGAAAGATTGAAATGTAAGAATCAAAACCATAAAACTCCAAAAAAAAACGTAGGCACTAAATCTCTGACAGTAATCTTACCAACATTTTCTCTAATGCATCTCAGACAAAGAAAATAAAAGGAAAAATAAACCAAACGGACTACATCAAAGGAAAGCGTTTTTGCACAGCAAAGGAAACCACCAACAAAACAAAAAGACAACCTACTGAGTGAAGTGGGTATTCACCAAGGATCATCCCATGAAGGGGTCCATGTCCCACATTTATAAAGAGCTCACACAACTCCACACCAAGAAGAGAAAGCAAACCCACAAAACAATCCAATTAAAACATGGACAGAGGACCTGCACAGACTTCTCCAAACAGAACACACAGCGGCCAACAGACAGAGGAAAAGATACTGAACATCACTGACCATCACAGAAATGTAAATTAAACCCACAATGCAATGCCCCCTCACATCCTCAGAATGGCTGTCATCACATCCACAAAAAGCAAGTGTTGGCAAAGATGTGAAGAAGAGTGAACCCTCATGCACGGTTGGTGGGAGTGCAGATGGTGCGGTGACTCTAGAAAGCTGTACGGAGGGGCCTTAAAAAACTACAGGCCAACCTGCCTCATTACGCAGCGATGCCACATCTGGTATTTATGTGAAGAAACCCCAAAACACTATATTGAATATATGCATGAGTCCCTATGTTAACTGCAGCATTATTTACAATGACGAAGCTATAGAAGCAACCCAGGTGCCCACCAAGAGAGGAGTGGATAGAAAGTGGTGGTACAGGTAAACAATGGAATATTACTCAGTTATAAAAACAACACTGAAACCTTATGACACCATAGATGGACCTGGGGAGTATTATGCTGAGTAAAGTAAGTCAGACAGAGAAGCACAAACACCAGATGATTTCAGTCATATGTGGAACGTAAAGACCAAAATAAATATACAAAAAAAATTGGTGTGGACTCAGAGTCCAAACTGATGATTTCTTGCCGGCAGGGAGTCAGGAGACTGAGTGAAAAGGTCGGAGGGATAAAGTACTAAGTGCTGCTTCCCAAACAGTGACGGGAAAGTGAACGCACAGCACAGGGAAGCCAGACAATAGCCTTGTGACAGCCCTGTGCGGTGCCCGGGGGGCCCAGGTACCAGGGACACTTTGTAAAGCACAGGATTGTGCACCCACCATGCTGTGCACATGAAACCAATACAACATAATATTAAATGTAAACTAAAGTTGAAAAATAAAAGTGTGTGTGTGTTTCTTTAAAGCAGAGGTCCTGCTTATGTGGCTGAGAGACCCAGGTGACTTCACCGAGGCCCTGTGTGTCCCCTGCTCCCTGCCTTGGCCTGGATGTTTATTCTTGAACCCTGACACCTGAGGGAAGCTGGGTGTTTCTTCTTGGAAATCACACTGTGAGGAGCGTGAGGTCTCCAGGCTCCGGGAGCCTCCCCAGGAAGGACACGGCTCTCAGAGGAGGCGCACTTCCTGCAGGTGATCACGAGGCCTCTCCCTCTTTCCTCTCTGCATTTTCTGTTGTTGTTGGGATGATGTGTGATCAGGGCTAGCTGATTTGGCCCTAAACCTTAGACACCCAATTCCCATTCCATCCATGGATATCCTCACACATATACTTAAGGCCAAAACGATTGGAGAACAGAAAGTGAGGACTTCTACATCCCATGAGGGAGAAGAGAACTCCACAGCGGGGAAGAGTCCATGAATATTAACACAGTTTTATGTCAAACCTTGTCCTGAACATAACGACAAAACTAGAGAATCACATCTTAAATAGCTCAAGAGCCGAAAGCAGGTATGGCCAGTGTACCGTTCCAGAGTAAATGAGAACCTGCAGAAGTCACCAAAGAACACAAGACACTTGCTCCCCGACATCGTCATATTTTCCTGGCAAAGGCAGAGGGAAAAGCCAAGATAAGTCCCCTGGGGGCTGGGACTCTGACAGGAGCCGCTCAGAATGGCCACAGAGACAACAACAACCAGGAATTTCACCCTAAAGCAGCGGTTATCAACCTGTGGGTCGCGACCCCTTTGGCAGTTGAACGACCCTTTCACAGGGGTCGCCTAAGACCATCCTGCATATCAGATATTACATTAAGATTCCTAACAGTAGCAACATGACACTTATGAAGTAGCAATGAAAATAATTTTATGGTTGGGTCACAATATGACGAACTGTATTTAAAGGGCCAGAACGTTGAGAACCACTGTGTTACAATGAACCTACTGCATGTAACTGTTGGCTTCCTAGCACACAGGCGAGTTGCCATCATGTGGGCAGTGCAGCCCTGTGTGTCGCACACTCAGCCTTGGTCTACACCCCGCTGTTACTCGGTCGGGACTGTGTCAGGGGGAGACCCTGTGCCTTCACTCCCCAGACACCAGCGCTATGATTTCCCCGGGGACTGACTCCCTGTAGGAGAGAGACCTGCCTGCTAAGCTCCTTCACATAACACAGGCGGGGGAGTCACTGAAGAAGGAAGAGCATTTTCCCAGGAATGGGGTCAGATTTGGGATGAACTAGATTGTGGGCCCCGGAGGGGAACACAGTTATCCGGTCATGTCACCCACAGCCATTTCCAGAAAATGGACTGGAAATTTAGGATTGAGGTGACCAGGGTCGTGGGGCACTGATTTGGTGACAGAAGTCAGGTTTCCTCCTTCAGTGTCTGAGTCACCTTGTAGTCACTGGTGAGGTCCCAGCATCTGCCCCTTTCACTAAACCCCCAGGGGACAGCAGGGTGACCCTGGGGCAGGACTAGAGGGGAAGCTGATTTGCATGAGGCCCGTCTCCCCTAATGGGTGAGGGAGGCATGAAAAGGCCCAGGACTCCCCACTGCAGCCCAGGAGCCTGAGGAGCCACATCCTGTGAGTGTCCCCACCATGGTCTGCTCCAGCTCCTGGCGCACAGCTCAGGTGAGAGGAAGGGCCTCTGCATCCTTGGGGGACATG
>NW_006291274.1:0-1286 GCF_000327345.1 Myotis davidii
AACAACATAACCCACAGTCAAAAGTGGAATCGTGCAGCCCCGCAAGGAATTGGGCTCCCTCCTCTATTGTTTCAGGGTGCATCACCTGAGAATTGCCACTGCCAAGTTACTACAGCTCAGCAGCTCCTGCATTGAACGTCTGCCCCTTGGTGGTCAGTATGCATCATAGCGACTGGTCAGACAGAGGGAGTATATTAGCCTTTTATATAGAGAGATACTACATCAAACAAAGCTTCCTCAACCTTCCCTTCCCTGGAACATGTGTAGATTAGATGTGCTATATTTTGGGGCATCTCATGCAGATTAAGTTCAGTCTCACTGTGTGTAGTATTTAGAGTACAACCCCTCTAAAACTCTATTTCCAATAATGAAATGGAATTAACAACTTTTTTAGATGGATTCACTAAATAAATATATATTCTAGAGGAAGTTAAATTAAAGTGAGCATCACCATACAGTGTAATTTGCTTACTATATAGTCCACACTCTTTTGTTTATTGTTTTAGGGATACCACTCTGCGAGGTGTGGCAATGTCTCACGTCAACAATTTTGAAAGGGTGTAATAATGGAATTTAGGATTTGCAGGCCATACCAAGTTTCAAGCAATATTTCTCTCATATATTAAACTTAAACACCAGTCAGTTTATGAAAAACATTTTATGGAAATCCGCAGGAAGAGATTCAGATTAATTTTCTTGGCTACTTAATGGTTCTCAATATTTTCCTTCTCTCATACTTCAGGTTGTGAGGGTCTGTCTCCTGTTAATACCATGTTCCAAAGTGACAATTCACTGTTGATACTTTTCAGTGATTTTACAAAGAAATGTACAATTATTTAATTTTTTTTCTCTCTCATTGCAATGTCCTCACCTTTGGACACAGACATATATTTAAGCTAAGCATTTTGACCATCTATGATTAATGCATGGTTCTATGCTTAGAATAGTCTCAGAGATCAGTCCAATCATTGTATTTAGTATTTTACTGAAATAGCCAGGAAATTCACCCAAAGACTAGAATCTAGGGCTAGTAAGTCTCAATTTTTATTTTTGCTCCCTTCAATAAAATGCCCTACCACAAAGAGGGTGTAGGTTCTTTCTCCCATAAACTAAGTGACCAAAGGATCCCAGAGATATACAAGAAAAAAAAAGAAATACTTTTCCTATATTAGAAAATTCATCAAGTCTTAATTTAGACAAAGAAAGCTAGTAAAAAGCAATCACATCATCATTCTCCCTAAAGTATTCTGTCAACATTTTTAAAAGGTGAGTTTAAAGTTTTTTGG
>NW_006291275.1:0-413 GCF_000327345.1 Myotis davidii
TGACAATCCCCTGGCCTCCCCTACCCCCCAGAATCATTTATTAAGGCTAATAATTTTTTATGGAGTCTTTAGGTCTTTCTATGTACAGTATCATGTCATCTGTGAATAATGACAGTTTTACGTTTTCTTTTCCAGTTTGGATACCTTTTATTTCTTCTTGTCTAATTGCTATGGCTAGCACTTCCAGAACTATGTCAAACAGGAGTGATGAAAGTGGGCATCTCTGTCTTGTTCTTGTTCTTAGGTAAAATGGTTTTAGTTTTTTCCCATTGAGTATGATGTTGGCTGTAGATTTGTCATAAAAGGCTTTTATTATGTTAAGGTATGATCCTTCTATTCCCATTTTGCTGAGGCTTTTTATCAAGAAAAGCATTTTGTCTAATGCTTTTTCTGCGTCAATTGATATGACTATG
>NW_006291276.1:0-225 GCF_000327345.1 Myotis davidii
GTGTGCTAAGTGGTTAGAGCACTGGCCCATGCATCACAAGGTCATGGGTTTGATTCCCAGTCAAGAGCACCTAACAGGGTTGCAGGCTTATTCCCCACCCCAATTGGGGCATGTGCAGGAGGCAACGGATCCAAGTCTGTCTGTCTATCTGTCTGTCTGTGTGTCTCCACTCCATTCCCTTCCACTCTTTCTAAACTCAATGGGAAAAATATCCTCAGGTGAGGA
>NW_006291277.1:0-2721 GCF_000327345.1 Myotis davidii
CAAAGGTGGGGACGGTGTTGGCGAAGTAGGAAGGACACGGAGGCAGTGTTCAGGTGATCAGCGTGGCTGGGTCCTCCCTTTATTGTCCTGTTACATCTATATTTATACTATTTGATCCCATAAGCATGCCTCTATATTTACATCATGGTATGTTTGGGAAACCTTTCGTAGTACCTAGTTTCATTTCCAAAATAATCCTGTCTCTATCTAGTTCTGTTGATTTTAATCTTGTCTAGGTTAATCTGTGTTCCATTATAAGGGCTATTCCAAGGTCACTATTCTATTGCTCTACTGATTAGCTACAAGGAAGTGACTGAAGAAATAAAGCATTTTATCAATTTTAATTGGCTTCAACTTAAGGTTATTTTTTATCCTGTATAATAATAGAGGAATATGCAAATTAGCCCAGAGGCAATAATTTCACGACTGGTCAGCAAGAGGCATGCACAGCAGGAGCTGGTGGGCAGGGACTGCCATCACCAGGAGGGCCTCCAAGCGGCCTGGGGCAGCCCCCCTGGCAAGGGGGCCCCCATATGGCCCAGCCCAGAGGCCATCCAGCTGGGGGGCTACCCAGAGGCCCACTGCACTGCCCCGCCTGGAGTCCACAGCCCAGAGGTGCAACCCTGGGGAGTTGGCCACCTGCGGAGGGGCACACAGGCCAGCAGTGCTGTCCTGACAGGAGGCCACCCAGCCCAGGGGAGGAACCCAGTGGAGCCCCACCTACCTGGGGAGACGTGCATAGGCCTGCCAAGGTGCTCAGCCCAGAGGCTGCCCAGCTCGGGGCTGGCCCCTGGATCTGCTATCTTGAGTTTGTGGTTTCCAGGGAAACAGCCAGAAGGGATGATAAACCCTCTGCAAACGGCCCAGCTGGCACCTAAGAGGCGGCTTCATTTAATTCGAGTCTTTCTGGCAGTGAATGACCCCAGCCCTCCCTGGATCAGGCAGGTTCCTGTGGAGGGCAATCTCCACGCAATACAACCGGGCCCCAATTTCATCCCTGGTGATCGCATGCGCATTAGCTCGGGGCAGCGGGGAAGGAAGGGAAAAGGCATCAGGTGGGGCAGCTCTGGCGAGCAAGCAGAAGGAAACCATGTCTGGCAGACACTCCCCTGCCACCCCATCAACGTGTAAGAAGAATCAAATAAACCAATACAAACCCCTCCCCCGCCCTGGAGAGAGCCGGGACTGAGGGGCTGCCCCCCCAGGCATTGCGTACCTGCTTCCCACCCCCTTCATCCAAATGGACCATTGGGGGTTAAGTGGAGGAGGAGGAGCCTCGCAGGAAGGGGATCCCGGAACCGCACCCCTGCCCTCCCTGCAGACCTGACTTCTCAGAGCCAGGGCCTGACCCCACCCCCAGCAGATTTGCATATCCCAGACCCTCCAGTGCTTCCAGGCACTGGGCATTCCCACCTCTTCCCTGCCTCCCAGTGGCTGACCCTCACTGTGCCTACCCCAGAAGCCCTCTGTCCTCCCCAACTTTCGGTCTTTATAGCCTAAATGCATGGTGGGTGTAGTTCCTTCTCCAAGGATTTTATTTGATAAGAACTGAGTGAAGTCGCTTAGCAACTGAGCTGCTCAGACTTCATCAGGGACAACGAATGACACACTTGTCTTTTATAGCAAAGCAATCTTATTTAATTTTTTAAAATAGGTTTTTATTGATTTCAGAGTGGAAGGGAGAGGGAGAGAGATAGAAACATCAATGATGACAGAGAATCATTGATCCGCTGCCTCCTGCGGGGGATCGAGCCCGTAACCGAGGCATGTGCCTTTGACCAGAATCGAACCACTGCACCAAGTCAGTTAGGGCAAGCAATCCTATTAAAGACTTGATTTTTGTCATAAACAAGTGGATTTGAATCATATCAAACCAATATACATTTTTTTATGAAATGTCTCTTCATTTCTGCTAATGCAATTCTACTATAAAGCTTATGTTGTATAATCTATAGTAATAAAAGGGTAATTGCTAATTAGACCATACATCTTCCAGACATCCATCCGGATGTCATTCCTCACAAAGCCACAGTGGCAGGGGCCGAGGCACAGGTGGTTAAGGGTGATGAGGCCAGCAGGGGAGGGCAGTTAGTGGCGACCAGGCCAGCAGGGGAGGGCAGTAAGGGGCGATCAGGTGGACAGGCAGGTGAGTAGTTAGGAGCCAGCAGTTCCGGATTGCGAGAGCGATGTCCCACTGCTATTTTAGGCCCATCCCTGTGGGATTGGTCAAACATCCCCTGAGGGGTCCCAGGCTGAGGGACACCTGCCCCAGCCCCAATGCATGAAATTTGTGCACCGGGCCTCTAATATTTTTATATTGGTATAAAATATACTGAGAACATTCAAGGTGATTAACAATACAAGTCTTCTGCACAAATCCTAAAAAGACCTGGGAGAGGAGGAATTTTTATTTGCACTGTTAAAGTAGATTGTAGGTTTAAAGAAAATAGGTAACTTTGGTATTTTAAAATTTAGTGATGTCTGACAGCTAGTGTTGTAACTCAGAATGAAGATTTCTACATGTTTTAAGAATTTGCATAATTGTACTCAAGAGCAGGATTCACCTGGTGTGCTGAGAATGAAGATTTACATGTTTTAAGAATTTGCATAATTGTACTCAAGAGCAGGATTCACCTGGTGTGCTGACTTCCTGAAATCATGTAACATTAAATGAGTGTACCCATTTTTGTTTTAACCTACATTGTGTTCATCATTTTCACA
>NW_006291277.1:18043-19784 GCF_000327345.1 Myotis davidii
AACATATTTTCATCTCCTTTTAATATTGTTGTAACAAGACTAATCTGTGCAGAGTTGTTTTAGCTTTTATGACCATAAGAAAAATTCCTGTGGGGTTTGAGATTTAAATTCTGCAGAAAATCATGGATCTTTATAATGACTCCCCTACCCTAGGTTTACTCTATTCTTACAGTGGATTGGGAGCCAGGACTAAACTTACAATAGTTCACTATGGAGATTTTGACAATTCTATTCACTGTAATCTTTCTTTAGGATGAAAACTTCCATGTGTCTTTATAGCATAAATAGTTGTAAGAAGTTATGTAGGTGTCTTATCAGATTCCCAATTTGATTTATTTTTATTTAGAGCTGTTATTTATGGATGTTAAAGGGGGATTAAAAGCAACATTGCTCTCACTCTCCTCTTACGTTCTCTTAATTTACTAGCTTGTAGTAAAGCTCCAGTGTTAAACCTAAATTTGCTGAGATAAACTGACTTTTAAGATGGTTTCTATTTCAGATTATTTTCATATTTGGATATGTTTACATGTGAGATTGATATAACTATCATTTATGTTCTCTTGTCAAATACTTTCTCAATTACTGAAATACATAGGGAACCCAGTTCATTGTGGAAAAGGTTGTTTAAATGACAGAGATGGGAGGATATTTCAATTACAAGTTTCTTAAACTGGAAGATATGGGAGCCCCATGTATGGTTTATTTTCTGGAAAATGTGGTCTTCAAATCTGGTAAAGTACAATGCAGGGTGGATGAAGTTTGCTTGTGTCAATGTGCTCATTTCCAGTGTGCTTGATTTCAAATCAGAGTGTGTCTCTAATGGGGTCCCACCCTCTCTAACCTGTCCACTCTCACAGTCAGGACTCCTGCTCCTCACATCTCAGAGCCTGACACACATCCGGGCTTCTCCAGTCCCCGCCCATCACCTGCCTCTCCTGCTCACAGGTGTTCAGTGTCACCTACAGCAGAAGTCCAAGTTCCTCAGCGTGATGCTTGAGGACGTTCTACAATTAAATCCCAAATTTTCTCCCCAAGGCTCCTCTTTCTGCTGCATTTCTCTAAGTAACATGCTGTTAGTCAAGCTGTGCCATGTGCCCTGAGCTGCATCCTGCTTCACTGGTGCCTGAGAGGCCTGTGGTCCTGTCAGATCCTGGGCATCTTCCAGGGCCAGCGCCTCATGCCCATTGGGTGAAGCTTTGTCTGATTTCTGCCCAGGTGTCCTATCACCCAGCTTGAGGCAACCACATCTGAGTATCTGTAGACACTGTCTGCTAGGAGACATCCTTCCACATCAGTTTAATGCGTGGGTACGGCTAAGTACTTACAATCCCAAATCCAATAAGGAAATTATAAAGTTTGATTTGGGTAACTATTAAGATGTTTTCTTATTTATGTGAGAACTCTTACCCTTGACATTAAATCAGGTTGCTGAACCTCTGATCAGGCTCCGTGGGACTCAGCCATGGCTGCTATCACTGGCAGAGCTTCAACACAGCGTTTTGCAACATAATGGATCTGCTGTGTGCCCTGGGCAGAGGGATGTTTTTAAAGCTCCCCAAGTGCTTCTAATATGCATCTAAGGTTGAAAACCTCTGCATTAGTGACGCTCAATCCACAGTCCAATTCTACATGGAAACTTATAAATACAGAAAGTAAATGCTTATATTTACTTAAGAAATTTGAGTTTTTATTAAATCAGCCTATGAAATGTTGGGGTCCAGCCCCACCAGGTCCAGGGGTT
>NW_006291278.1:0-486 GCF_000327345.1 Myotis davidii
CATGTTTCAGGGTGGCTTTTCTAACTTCATGGAGATCGCCCTTCTATTACTTTCACAGTACATATGTCCGTATATATATATAGATATAAGTATAGGTATAGGTATAGGTATAGGTATAGGTATAGGTATAGGTATAGGTATAGGTATAGGTATAGGTATAGATAGAGAGAGATAGAACATAGATGCAAAAAGATATAGTATAGATACAGATGACATAGAAATGAGAGAGATAGAGACAGAGATAGAGATAGATATAGAGATAGAGATAGAGATAGAGATAGGGATAGAGATAGAGGTAGAGGTAGAGGTAGAGGTAGAGACAGATAATGTAGATGATTATAGATAGATATGTAGATAAATATAGAGATGGAGATGGAGATGGAGATGGAGATGGAGATGGAGATGGAGATGGAGATGGAGATGGAGATGGAGATGAAGATGGGGATAGGGATAGGGATGGGGATGGGGATGGGGATGGAGATGGAG
>NW_006291279.1:0-275 GCF_000327345.1 Myotis davidii
TTCTTCTTGTCTGATTGCAATGGCTAGTACTTCAAGTACAATGTTGAATGGGAGTGGTGAGAATGGGCATCCCGGTCTTGTTCCTGTTCTTAGGAGAAATGGTTTTAGTTTTTGCCCATTGAGTATGATGTTGGCTGTGGGTTTGTCATATATGGCTTTTATTATGTTAAGGTATGATTCTTCTATTCCCACCTTGCTGAGAGTTTTTATCAAGAAAGGGTGTTGGAAAAAAAGAAAAGAAAAAGAAAGGGTGTTGGATTTTATCAAATGCTTTT
>NW_006291280.1:0-215 GCF_000327345.1 Myotis davidii
AGTCCTTTATACATTTTGAGTTCATTTTTGTGTATTGTGCAAGTTGGTGGTCTAATTTCATTTCTTTTTGCAAGTTATCTGTCCAATTTTCCCAACACTATTTATTGAAGACTCCTTTGTATGTTCTTGCCTCCTTTGTCAAATATTAATTGAGTATAATGGCTTGTGTAGATTTCTGGGTCCTCTGTTCTGTTCCATTTGTTTATATGTCTGTT
>NW_006291281.1:0-286 GCF_000327345.1 Myotis davidii
GGGCCGTCTCTAGTGGTAACCACCCCAGCTGGTACCAGCAGACCCCAGGCAGGGCTACACGCAGGCTCATCTATGAAACAAACAAGCGCCCCTCTGGGGTCCCTGATCGCTTCTCTGGCTCCATCTCTGGGAACAAAGCCGCCCTCACCATTTTGGGGGCCCAGCCCGAGGACGAGGCCGACTATTACTGTGCTCTGTACATGGGTAGTAGTACTGATACTTACACGGTGATGTAAACCCACAGAGAAGTGCGACCAAAACCTGCTCATGGGCTCAGACTGGCTCA
>NW_006291282.1:0-423 GCF_000327345.1 Myotis davidii
GGGCTCCCATCTCCCCGGGCCTCTGGTTACTGGCAAACTCCCTTACAAAGGATGTTTGAGCCCTGGCCGGTGTTGCTCAGTGGATAGCGCGTCCGCCTGCGGACTGAGGGGTCCCGGGTTCGATTCCGGCCAAGGGCATGGACCTGGGTTGCAGGCACACCTTGGTTGCAGGCACATCCCCAACGGGAGGCGTGCAGGAGGCAGCTGATGGATGCTTCTCTCTCATCGATGTTTCTAAATCTCTATCCCTCTCCCTTCCTCTCTGTAAAAAAGCAATGAAATATATTTATTTAAAAAAAAATGATGTTCTGAGCTTTGGTCGGTGTGACTCAGTGGATAGAGCCTTGGCCTGTGGACCAAAGGGTCCCGGGTTCCATTCCTGGTGTAAATGTAAAAACCATGGAAACCTGTAGAGAATTTCTG
>NW_006291283.1:0-243 GCF_000327345.1 Myotis davidii
CCCACACCCCCGTCAGTAGGGGGTCCCCACTGGGGGGCGTGGCCAGTGTGGGTTAGGGGATGAGTGTTGTTTTCAGGCTGGCCGCAGCCCCTTCAGGGTGGGCTCCCCACTGGGGTACCTGGCCAGCCTGGGTGAGGGGCTGATGGCTGCAGGCTGGCCACGGCCCCGGGCAACCCAGGCTCCCAAACCCTCCTTGAGCAGAGGCCACCGCAGCTGGAAGCAGACATCTGGGATTTATTTATC
>NW_006291284.1:0-346 GCF_000327345.1 Myotis davidii
TCCTTGTTGCTGGTTTATTGAATTCTCTCTTCTCATCAATCTGATCCAGACTCTCCCTTATGGGGGGTATTCACCTTTGCCCACCTCTCAGGCAGTAGAATTAGTTAGATATTTCACACACTGCACAGAAATCATTACACCACAATGAACAATTGTAAGTGTCGCAGGTTGGTTCTAGAGGACCCTGAAGACCAGTGTCATTTACCCAAGATTTGCTCATTGTTGGGGTGATCTTGGTATGAGAGGACACAGAAGATCCTAGGGGAGGAACCCCAACAGCTAGGGGAGGGGAACAACACCTCCGGGCTCAGGACAGCCTGTCATTTGCCAACTGGTAACGAGGAGC
>NW_006291285.1:0-298 GCF_000327345.1 Myotis davidii
TGAATTTTGTGCGCCAGGCCTCTAGTTTAATATATAATTAATATATACTTCTATTTAGCCCTGGCTGAGTAAGTAACTCAGTTGGTTAGAGTGTCATCCTGATACACCAAGGTTTCGGGTTTGATCCCCGGTCAGGGCACATATAAGAATCAACCAATGAACTCATGAATAAGTGGAACAACAAATAGATGTTTCTTCTCTCAAAATAAAAATAAAATAAAAAAAGAATGGAAGGTGGGCATTCTTATGAAAATATATACTTCTATTTAAATACATTTTATATTATATATTTATAATA
>NW_006291286.1:0-455 GCF_000327345.1 Myotis davidii
GCACACCTCCTACTGGGGATTGAGCCCACAACCAGGTCATGCGCCCTTGATCAGAATTGAGCCCGGGACCCTTCAGTCTACAGGCCTATGTTCTATCCACTGAGCCAAACCAGCCAGGGCTGCTTATTGATTTTAAAGAGAGGATGGTGAGGAGAGAGAGAGAGAGAGAGAGAGAGAGAGAGAGAGAGAAAGAGAGAGATGGGATGATGCTCCAATTGACTGAGTCGCAAGGCCAGTGTTTGTTTGCATTTTTATATACCAATAATGAACCATCAGAAAGGGAAATTAAGAAAGCAATCTCATTTAAATTTCATTTTTAGAAAACACATCAAAAACTTAGGAATTAATTTAATCAAAGAAGTAAAAAACCTGTACTCAGAAAATTATAAGCTATTGAAGAAAGAAATTGAAGAAGGTACAAGTAAATAGAAGCATATACCATGCTAATGTATAGT
>NW_006291287.1:0-464 GCF_000327345.1 Myotis davidii
CTTTCATTGTCCAATCTGAAAGATGGGAATAAGAGTAACATCTACTTCACTAGACTGGTTTGAAGATTAATGATATCACATATAAACTACACTTATTTTCTCCCCACTTCAGGTATTTTCCCTAAAGAAAAATCTTTCTCATTTGCTTCAGGTCTGGTCCTCATTCGAGTTTTCTTTGTTTTATCCAGTCACCTGTGTACCATGCACTGTGTCAGGTACTGGAATTATACAGATGTACAGCACTCTCCCTGCTCTCACATAGCTCATTTCTTGCAGATGGGGCAAGAGATGATGGGGGAGAAAAGGGCAGGAAGGCATATTCATGCACCATAACTTACTGCCAGTATAGTAATGGTATAATAGATATATCTGGGGAACAAAAAAGATGGGGGGTGAGATAAAAATTAAAGAGAAAGTGGAAAATAAGAAAAACATTTCCTCCCTAACCGGTTTTGCTCAGTGGA
>NW_006291287.1:1993-2696 GCF_000327345.1 Myotis davidii
GTACTTTTTGTTTATCTTAAGTCTTAATTATCTAGTAGCTATTACTAGTCAACATAATTTTTGGCTACATTTGGTTGATTATAAATCTTTGTGTTGATGAACCTAATTTTTAAAAAAAATTAACTCTAAGACAAAAGTACCTTATTTTGCCTTTGAACCAAAGGGTATAGACATAGTCCTTGGTGCAGTGATGTATCTTTAGTATTTAACACTAGGGGCCCAGTGCACCAATTCGTGCACCTTGAAAGGAACTGTGGGCCATGAGGCTGCAGTGGGCACAGGGGTGGGTCTTGGTCCATCCTCCACAACCCTCCCTGGCTCCTCCCTCTATGGCCCCAGTCCCCTGTCTGCCAGCAGCCTCGTTCCTACCACCGCCTCTTCCATGTTCTGATGGCACTGGCCCCAGTTGCACTGCTGATGGTGCAAAGTGATTGGGGCCAGCGCCGGCAGTGGGTGTGAGTGGCGGCTGTTGCCCCATTCGCCCCTTAGGAGCAGGGACAGATGGAGAAGTCCTCAGGGGCAATCAGGGCCAGTAGCCTCTTGCACCCACTGATGGTGCCGAGAGATTGGGACCAGCGCCAGGTGGCAGCAGCTAGTGGGTGCGGAGGCTCCAGTGCCGGCAGAGGGTGAGATTGGCGGCTCCAGCACTGGCTGTGGGTGCAAGAGGCAGCTGCTGGCCTCAATTGCCCCTCAGGAGCAGGGG
>NW_006291288.1:0-246 GCF_000327345.1 Myotis davidii
GGCCCTGATCAGTCACTGAGCCCTGATCCTGGTGATCTGGTCCTGATTAGTCACTGGGCTCTGATTAGTCTTGTTCCTGATCAGTCACTGAGCCCTGATCCTGGTTACTGGGCCCTGATCAGTCACTGGGCCCTGATCAGTCTGGGTCCTGGTACTGGTCACTGGGTCCTGTTCAGTCACTGGGCCCTGATTAGTTACTGGGCCCTGGTACTGGTCACTGTGCCCTGATCAGTCACTGGGCCCTGG
>NW_006291289.1:0-279 GCF_000327345.1 Myotis davidii
TGAAAATCAGAAAGCTGTATGATACTTCAGCAATCCAAGTTACTTCAAATAGCCTAAGCCAGTGGTCGGCAAACCGCGGCTCGCAAGACACATGCGGCTCTTTGGCCCCTTGATTGTGGCTCTTTCACAAAATACCGACTTCCGCGCATGGGCCACGGAGTTTCAATCGCACTGTACGTGCACACTCGCACATGGCATTTTGTGGAGAGAGCAGTAAGTAATAAACACCTGGTGATTATTAATCACCAGGAAGGTGATTAATAATCACTCATTTTTTAA
>NW_006291290.1:0-465 GCF_000327345.1 Myotis davidii
AGAAAAGAGAACCCTCGTACACTGCTGGTGGGAGTGAAAACTGGTGCAGCCACTGTGAAAAACAGTTTGGAGTTGCCTCAAAAAAATTAAAAATGAAACTGCCATTTGATCCAGTGATTCCACTTCTGGAAATAAATCTAAAGAAACTTATATTTAATCTGTCTGGGAGTTGTACACACCGCCCCCCAACACACACACACACACACACACACACACACCGAACATACTCAAGTGAACATGGAACATTTTTTAGGACAGACCACATGTTAGGCCACAAAACAAGTCTTAATAAATTTAAGATGATTGAAATCATTTCAAGCATCTTCTCCAACCAAAATGGTATAAATCTAAAAATCAATTACAAAAAGAGAAGTGGATCCACAGACATGGAAGCACGGAACAGAGTGTGGAATCTCAGATGGAAGCTGTGGGAGGGTGGGTGAGCGGAGGTCACCAACCAAAGAC
>NW_006291291.1:0-860 GCF_000327345.1 Myotis davidii
ATCGACTCTATGAACTAACAAACTACCTATGAATTCACAATACTGTCTATCATGTAACAGTACAGTCTATAAAATAACAGCCCTGTCTATGCACTAAAAATCCTTTCCAAGAATTCACAATACTGTATACGATGTAACAATACAGTCTATGAAGTAACAATCCAGTCTTTGAAGTAACAATCCTCTCTATGAAGTCACTATCCAGTATATGAAGTAACAATCCAGTCTATGAAGTCACAATCCTTTCTATGATGTAACAATCCTGTCTATTAAATAACAATCCTCTCTATGATGTCACAATCCTGTCTATGAGGTAACACTACAGTTTATGAAGTAACAATCCTGTCTATGAGGTATCAGCACATTATATGAAGTACAAAGCAAGTCTATGAAATAACAGTCCTGTATATGAAGTAACAATACAGTCTATGAAGTCACAATCAAGTCTATGAAGTAACAATACTCTCTATGAAGTCACAACCCTTTCTATGATGTAACAATCCTGTCTATGAACTAACAATCCACTCTAAAAAAGCCACAATACTGTCTATGATGTAACAATACAGTCTATGACATAACAATCCTCTCTATAAAGTAACAATCCTATGAGGTCACAATCCAGTCTATGATGCAACAACCCTATCTATGAAGTCACAATACATTCTATGACGTAATAAAACTCTCTATGAACTAACAATCCTCTCTATGAAGTCACAATACAGTCTATGATGTAACAATCCAGACTATGATGTAAGTATTCTCTCTATGAGGTCACAATCCTTTCTATGATGTAACAATCCTGTTTATGAACGAACAATCCTCTCTAGGAAGTCACAGTACTCTCTATGATGTAACAATAC
>NW_006291292.1:0-537 GCF_000327345.1 Myotis davidii
CAGCCAGGTGTGCTGGGCCCAGGACAGATGCCTCAGATTCTTTCATTTATTATGTTAATTATTCCTGTACCCACCTAACTACGTGTCCATCATTTTACTTTTTATCCAATCCCAGGGGTCCTCCTCCCCCCCCCCCCTTTGCTTTCTCCCTCCTCCTTAATCTATCCCCAATGAATTTCATGTACCCCACCTATGTTCCTCCTTTAATTGCAATGTATAAAGACAATTGTAACCCCGCCATTCTCTGGAGCACTATCTCAATTCATTGAGGTTCTGCTTCCCAGCATATGTCGACAGTTTGGCTCAAATAAACTCACAAAAATTCTTCACAGGTTTCAATGGTTTTTTACATTAACAAAGGGAACAGCTTCTCTAGAGGCAATACCCAAAACACACATTCACATGCAATCTGCTTTCCTCACGACATAAGACTCAGGATGGACTGTGACTGGGAGGCCCGCCACAAAAGCGTGTGAGTTAGCAAACAGACAGAAAACAGACAAGCCTAGGAATATAGACATGGGACAATCTCATGGC
>NW_006291293.1:0-533 GCF_000327345.1 Myotis davidii
TCTTTCTTTCTTTCTTTCTTTTTGCACATATCTCTCCAAATTTCCCACCACCATTTATTGCATAGATTTTCTTTACCCCTTGTATGTTCTTGCCTCCTTTGCCAAATATTAATTGACCATAAAAAACAGGGGTTTATTTCTGGCCTCTCTATTCTGCTTTATTGATCTATATATATATGTTTTTAAGCCAGCACAGTGGTGCTTAAACCTCTACGGCCTTATAGTGTAGTTTGATATCAGGTAGCATGATTCCTCCAACTTCGTTCTTCTTTCTCAAGGTTGCTGTTGCTAATCAGGTTCATTTGTGGTTCCCTATAACATTTTGAAATATGTGAAATATGATATAGGAATTCTATTGAATCTATAGATAGCTTTTGGTAGTATGGACATTTTAATGACATTAGTTCTTCTTATCCCTGGACACAGTATATGCTTTCATTTATTTGTATCTTCTTCTATTGCTTTCTTTTTAAATTTTATTTTGTAGTATGCTGGCTTTTTATAAATTCTTTATTGTTGAAAGTATTACATAT
>NW_006291294.1:0-298 GCF_000327345.1 Myotis davidii
TTAAAAATTCTTGCAGCAAACCAGTTTGCCCGTGTGACACTCCTGTTTGTTATGAGTTCAAACAGCGAGATAGACCACGAACTCAAAATTTAAATTTAAGAGCCTTTATTAAGCTGGCCATCTGACTACAATTGTTTCCCTCCCGTAGGAGCCTCACAACTTGCAGTGTTGACCGAGAGTACTGCAAGACCTTTCATCTGCAAAGACTTCAAAGTGTTTTTTATTTTTAAAAAAAACAAACTGCAAAGCGGTTCATGAGCCGTTTCTGGTACTGGCAGGGTAAAACGTTTACATAAAA
>NW_006291295.1:0-891 GCF_000327345.1 Myotis davidii
TATCTTCCTTTTGTTAAGATGTCTGAGTTCCCTTTAAATTTTGGAGATTGTATCCTTATAAAATATAACATTAACAAGTATGTTCTCCCATGCAGCAGCTTTCTTGTTTTGTTGTTGTTTTCTTTTGCTGTGCAGAAGCTTTTTATTTTGATGTAGTCCCATAAGATTCCATTGCCCTAGGAGCTGTATCAGTAAAAATATTGCTACAACATATGTCTGATATTTTGCTGCCTGTGGATTCTTCTACGATTTTTATGGTTTCCTGTCTTATGTTTAAGTCCTTTATCCATTTTGAGTTTATTTTTGTGTATGGAGTAAGTTGGTGGGCTAGTTTCATTTTTTTTGCATGTATCTGTCCAATTTTCCCAACACCATTTATTGAAAAGACTGTCTTGACTCCATTGTATGTTCTTGCCTCCTTTGTCAAATATTAATTGAGCATAATGGTTTGGGACGATTTCTGGGTTCTCTGTTCTGCTCCAATGGTCTATATGTCTGTTCTTGTGCCAGTACCAGGCAATTTTGAGAACAGTGGCTTTGTACTATAGCTTGATATCTGGTATTGTGAACCTTCCAACTTTATTCTTCTTTCTCAGGATTGCTGTGGCTATTCAGTGTCTTTTTTTATTCCATATGAATTTTGGAGAGTTTGTTATACATCTGTGAAATATGCTATTGGTATTTTTAATGGGAATTGCATTGAATCTATAGATTAATATGGGCAGTATGAACATTTTAATGATGTTGATTCTACCAAACCACAAACACGATATATTTTCCATTTGTTTATTTCTTCCTCTATCTCTCTTTTTTTTAATGTCCTATAGTTTTCCAAGTACACATCTTTTACCTTGTTTGTTAATTTTATTCCTAGGTATCTTAAATTTTTTG
>NW_006291296.1:0-312 GCF_000327345.1 Myotis davidii
CTTGGCTAGAATCAAACCTGGGACCCTTCAGTCGCAGCCAATGCACTATCCACTGACATAGCTGGTTAGGGCAGTTAAAAAATATTTCTGGGTGGGCCACGCTTTCCGCTGCTTGCGGGAGGTTTTGTTCTGGGAGCAGAGTGGCCTGCGGTTTGGAGCTCGCAGAGGGGTTGTCCTCTGCTCTGTGGCCATGGTCTCCACCCTGTTCCCTGGCCGGCTTCCAGGCACCATAGCTGCCGCGGGAGGAAGCGGAAGGCAGAGGCAGCGGTGATCGCGGCTGCTGAGAAGCAGGAGAGGCTGGCTGGCGGCCAG
>NW_006291297.1:0-3038 GCF_000327345.1 Myotis davidii
ACGTGCCATCATATACTTTCAGTGCACATCCATCCATTGTTATGAATGTCCCTCTATGGTCAGGATGTAAAAAAAGAGCAAGGCTGTGTGTTTGGGGCTGTGTGGTTTGTGGTAACACACTGTACCTTCCGCTCAATCTGATTGTGCACCTAAAACTGGTCTAAAAAATAAGTCTTAGTAATTTTGTTCAAAATAATGTATCCCCCGAATCTTCTATTAGCCTATATCAACATATTTATGCTGTTCTGAAGACACAGGCACGTTAAAAATTAAGATAGAGATCCAAGTATAAGAAAATGGGCATTATCCTCACAATGGAGTGTAGCATAGGGAAATTCATAAATAAAGCAAATAGTGATAAATGTATACATACTAGGGCAAGAAAACAGCTAATAAATATTATTGAATAACTTCCTTTGTAATTATAAACGTGAATTTAGTGAAATAAAAATAAAATGAATCATGCATATAATTAAAGGATACTTTTTAGTCTATTAAATCAGAAATCATTATACTGATTTTATGTAAAGATTATCTTGAAATATTAATTGGATAGCAAGGAAAGCTGATCATTGCCTAATATTTCCCTAGTGATTTATGTACAAATACCTGTGAAATACTCACCAAGAGTCACAAAAGTGGCCAGCACTGCAAGCAATTATAGATGATGTGACTGAAAGCAGTACCATGTTATATTATCATATTACTTGCTTTAAAAACAATCAGTACCATGGTATACTATCATATTACTTGCTTTAGAAACAAAATTTTAGGCCAAATCCAAAAATTCAGTCATGGCGATACCTACTGTGCAGAAACATTTCAAACAGCAGGCCTAAGACTGCTATCCTTAGAAAGTCCTGCTTAAATGGCTACCCTTCAGTTGCTGTCTGAAAACCTGAATCTGGGGATGGTTTCCCCCATTTCCTAACTGAGAAGAGTGGCTCCCTGAGCCTAAATACTTGGTACAACCAGTGGGGTCCATGCTGAACACTTGCTTTCCTTCTGGGAATCTAGAATTTTTGGAGATGTGATGGAGAAGATGCCTATGTGATTAGTTTGCCATAGAAACCTTGGTACTCAAGCTAACAAGACCGGTATAGGATATATTTCATGTGTGTGGTCAAAACTTGATACTTGAATAACTAAGCAAATTCTGGACACTCCACAAGGTGAGGACTCTTGGAAGCTTGTACCAGATGTCTGCCGACTTTGTCATGTGCAACTTTTTTCTTTGCTGATTTTGCTTAAAACCTTTCACTGTAATAAAACTCCCGTATGAGCACACCTATATGATGAGTCCTGTATATTTCTTAGTGAATAAACAAACCTAGAATTGGGGTGAGAAACATCTAACAAAATTGCATTATGTGAAAATATCATTTGGGTTGAAGTGTTATACATGATTACAGAACAAAAGTTGATTTGACTGAATACCTGTCCTTGATTTTCTTTCGGTCGGTGCTTGTTTTAGAGTTTTCCGTAGATCTATAACAATTAGAATAAAGAAATGCTCCCTGGTCTGGGTTGGCCAGCCCCCAACCACCCATGGCCCCTTCCCACAGCTGGCCCCTACCCCAACCAACCCCCATCACCCCTGATCACTGTCTAGCTCTCTGGTGCATGTACATTTAGTGCAAGCACAAGAAGATAATTATCAGTCCCTTCTGACCCCGACCAGAGTCTCCAGAGGGCTCTGCTAATATTGCAGTCAAGGTGTGTAATTCTCCCTCCAGGGAAGGCAGCCCCCTGAGGCCTTTCAAGTTAGCTAATAAGGCGACCTAAGCATTAACGGGATGGTGGCCCTTTGCAGAGGAATGTAGTGAGGCTGCATGGGGATTTTGTGACATTGCAGTGCCATGCAGATTAGGTGAGCTTTCAATCTCTCTTTAAATGGGGTGGCAAAGACGACCTGCAGGCTGCCAGGAGCAACAGCGAAGGGTAGGCACATTCAAAAACAGAAATACTTGTAAACCAACAGACAGGAAAATCATATTGGGAAACAGAGTAGAGTCCAGGGAAGAACGCAAAAATCATTAAGGGCCATCTTCCATCTTGATATACGTTTGCAAACAACACATAAACAACTTCACATGAAATGCAAAAGAGTTCTGTTGTGTGTTTTCTTTTGGCCATCTTTAAAGTATAATTAGATCCAGCTGGAGGAAAGCTAGAGCTTTAAACATTAGACCCGCCGATAGGCCGTGCCTCCTATCAACCCTTATCGGGGAGGGCCGGACGGACCCTACCTGTGCACAAATTCCTGCACGAGGCCTCTAGTACATCATAAAAAAACTTCTAATGATTGCAGAGTTCTTTTTGTTAATTACTAATCTTTTTAAAATTTCTTGTTAAACTAATATCATGTCTCATCTATCTAAGGCAGTTGTTGACAGGGCAAAAAGTGAAAGAAATTGGATCCAAAATGTAGGGATATCCATGGATATACCATCAAATTAAACACGTATGGAAAAATACTGGTCTTTCTTAATGAACGTTTGTTCTTTCCTGTTGTTCAGTAAAGTCCTACTTTTTGTGTCCAATCCAAATGCCAGTGCATGCTCCAGCTGGTTTTTCTCAGTGGATAGAGCTTTGGCCCACAGACTGAAATTTCCCAGGTGTGATTCTAGTCAAGGGCAAGTACCTTGGTTGCAGGTACCTTGTCCCTGGTCAGGGTGCATGCAGGAGGCAACAAATCGATGTGCCCCTCTCACATCAATGTTTCTCTCTGTCTCTCCCTCTCCCTTCCACTCTCTCTAAAAATCAATGGAAAAATGCCTTCGTGTGAGGATTAATAACAACAGCTGAAAACATGCCAGTGCACTACCTGGAAACCTATGAGTCACCTTAGATTTCTCTCTCCCCACTAACTCTTACATGCAATCATCACATAACCTACCATCTCTGCTTTATTTTGCTACTGCCAACTGCCCTAACCAAACGTAAACTCTTACAGATGGCTCTTACAGGGTGGAAAATACTACCAACTATTATTGTTCTTTCTTAAAATAGGAAGATTTGTTAAAGCAAAAAAAAAA
>NW_006291298.1:0-2920 GCF_000327345.1 Myotis davidii
TAGCAGTTTGGCTGAAATGCTTAAACATATTAACAATTTAATAATAATGTATTTCAGCCCAGCTGGTGTTGCTCAGTGGTTGAGCATCAACCTATGAACCATGAGGTCATAGTTCAATTCCTGGTCAGGGCTCATGCCTGGGTTGCAGGCTTGATCCCCAATGTGAGGCATGCAGGAGGCAGCCGATCAATGATTCGCTATCATCATTGATGTTTCTAACTCTCTTCCTCTCCCTTCTATGAAATCAACAAAAATACATTTTTTAAAAGAATAATGTATTTCAGTGTGGATATCATTGGATTCATATTCTTTAGTATCTTCTGCTTCCTAGGTCTGGATGTCTTTTCCTTTTCCCTGTTTAGGAAAGTTTTTGGCCACTTTTCTCTCTCTCTTCTCTTTATAGGATTCCTGTAATGGAAATATTGTCTTGCTTAATAGTGTTACATAAGTCCCTTAAGCTATCTTTATTCTTTTTAAATGTTCTTTTTTCTTTTTGCTGCTCTGATTGGATAAATTTCATTGCCCTGTCTTTAAATTAGTTGATGCTTTCTTCTCTTTGATCTAGCCTGTGTTTCAACCTCCTTATTAAAGTCTCTGCTCATTTATTCTATTCTTCAGTTATGTAATTTTGGTACATTTTTGTATTTTCTATCTTTTGGTTAAAATTCTGACTCTTTAGGCACTGCTCTCCTGGCCTCAGTGAGCATTTTTATGACTATTATTTTGCATTTTTTTATTTGACAAATCAGTTATCTTAATTTCAGTAAGATCTGATTCAAGGGTTTTTCTTGTTCTTTGGCAGGGGGTGGGAGGGAGGCAGATTCCTTTTTTTCATTATTTTTCTTAATTCTTTGTGTTGTTTTCTGCACATTAGATAAAACAGCCAGATGGCTCTAGTAGAAGATGGACCTTGTCAATCAGCCCAGCCCGTGCTCCTGGCTGTCTCTCAAATTTTTCTGATTGTTCCAGCTGCTTTCTTTGTTCTTAGTGCCTCCCAGGAATTGATGATGTGCCCAAATCTGTCAGTATTCTTCAGGGGAGGATCAAAGTCAGCACCTAATTGCAGGCTGGATCATTATGTGGCAGCTGGGAAAGTATGCAGTTAGAACTCTTATTGGGAAGAACTAGGAGGTGGGCATTTTTGCTTTTTCTCATTGTGCTGGCCCTGGGGATATAGTTATAAAGGGGTGTTACATGAGCCCATTAAAAAGTATTTCTGCCCTGGCCAGAATGGCTCAGTTGGTTGGAGTGTCAGCCCATACACTGAAAGAGAGTAGGTTCAATTCCAAATCAGGACACATACTCAGGTTGTGGGTTGGATCACTGTTCGGGGCACATATAAAAGGCAACTGATTGATATTTCTTTCTCACATCGATGTCTCTCTCCCTCTCTCTCTCTCTCTCTGCCTTCCTCCGTCTAAAAAAAATCAATGAAAAGCATAGTCTCGGGTGAGGATTTAAAAAAAAAAAAGTATTTCTTTGCTATGTTCCTATGGGATTCTTGAATGGAATCTCTGTTGGATATCAGAGTCAGGTGATCTAAGAACCTGTCCCTCAAACTGCAGAGACAATGGCAAGTGTACCAGATATGTGTAGGGGCTTCTTTGTGGGACATACTGAGAATTTGGAGTAGGCTAAAGGAAGAACCGTCTGATGGCTTCCCTGGTCTTCAGGGAAGAGTGCAGTTAACTCTAAGATGCATGTTCATTCAGTAGCCTGAGATTTTAAAGTATGAAAATAAACACTACTCAGAGAAGACTGAAAGATGGGCATTTCTGCTGGCTGCTGCTTCATTGAACTCTGGATGATAGCTGCGTTTAATGTACGTGCACCTGTAAAGAATTATTACTTGGTTTGCTATAATCTTGTGGGACTTGTGTATACAAATACTATTAGTCTTCAGAGTTAGGTGTTTTGGGGAGCTCATCCCTTGGGTGGAAGTTGAAAGTTAATTCACTAGATATTAAGGTCAAGGAAAAGCTTGGAATTGGGGATACCCTCTCAATTGCATGGCACTGAGCTGGAAGTGTGGGTTTATGGTGAGAGTGTCTATCAGCTTTTCCTTCACAATTTAATGTAGGTATTTTCCCATTTGCCTCATGTGTAGGAGTCACTGTCACCATCTTTGCAGCCACACCATCCATTTTTACAACTCACTCCCAAATGTGTTTAAAATGAAAAATTAAGAAAGTATAAAATGTTTTATAATGAACATAATTATATATCATTCTATATGTAATCAGGGCTGCTATGCACATAGAAATTATCCATTTATTCATAAATAATATTCATGAAAAAAATTAGATAATTAAAATCTTCCATCAAATTCAGTTATTGAACTATACTAAGAGGAAATGAAATATCTAATTTCAACTAATTAAAATTTAAATTATATTTTGCCACTATAGTTAATATCTAACAAGAATGAAAAGAAAAAAAATGTGTTTGAAAAAAAACTTAAGACTAAGTTAAATTTGACATGATAATGGTCTTTATCAACGCTTCTCAACCTCAGAATTATTGATGTTTTGAACTTGGTAATTCTCTGTTTTAAGTGCCATCCAGGCATTTAGCATCTCTGGTCTCAACTCACTAGATGTCAACATCATCCAATCCCCCATAATCATTACTATAAAAATGTCTCCAAAAGTGGATAAACCACAATTAGTTGAGAACCTCTGTTATATTTAACATCTTGGGTACCAATGACTAAACAAGTTATTTTATAAGTAAAACTTTTTGGTATGACAAGTCAAATATTCTATAAGACAACAAAATTAGAAAAATTTAAACTTACAAAGCAAATATATTCATATAAAGTACTTATGTTTGAAAACATATTCACCAGCTTTCCTAATGTATTTCAAATGATTACAGATAAATGTACTATGTAGTTCCTCCTTTGACTAGAACTGTTTTA
>NW_006291298.1:3034-5494 GCF_000327345.1 Myotis davidii
TAAAAAATAGAATTAGAGGAGATAAACCCAAGTCACCCCTAAATTGTAATTTGAAGAGCATAAGCCAGCAGAACACAATGGTCCTACTGAGCTGAGGCAAAGGTTATAGCTCAGGGAGCTTGAAGCAGTTCAGATGTGTCAGGCAAGGAACTGGAGGGAAGGGAGCAACAAAGAATGTGTTCTAGGAATCTGAATAAGGGTCCTTGGGGCATTTGGTTAAGTATTTACCCTCCTAAGGTAGGATCCCATGAGTCCAGGCAAAAACTAAATACTAGAGATCCATAAAATGAGAAGCTACCAAGCTTACACAGGTCACCCTTCTGGTTCTGAATGTGGTTACTTAGCTCTTACAAAAAGAATATAAAAACAAAAACATGGAGCAAGAGAAAAAAAAAACTAACCCACAAATAAATTAACTACAAAATCCAGAAATTAACATTGTAAATTAAAGACTGCAGAGGTAAAAAAAAGAAAAGGAAAGGGGGAAAAAAAGCACTAATCTGAAAATACAGTAATAAATGTAAACTGAAGAACAGAGAGAATAAAACTTTAAAAATGAATAGTCACTTAGTGACCTGTGGGAGAATATCAGTCAGTCAAACGTGTAACAGGGGACCAAAATGAGGGGGTAGACCAAATAGCTGAAGAAATAAGGATCAAGCATGTTATAAAATGAATAAAAATATAATCCTACAGAACTGAGAAGCTCAAAATACACCAAGCAAGATAAACACACAGTATAAGGAGACATTGGAACAAATATGCTAAAAACTAATAATAAGGTGAACATCATAAAAGCAGCCTATTTCATGCAAAAAGGCTCACTTCATACAGGAAAACAAAGAACAACTACTAACACCATGAGAGACCATGTGATGGTAGAACTGAGCAACATTTTTAATCTCAAAATAAAAATAACAATAGAACTGTCAACCAATAAAGTAACATAAAATTCTTTTATAAAACAGTAAAAATAAAGAGATTTTCAAACAAAATCAGAGTGAATTTGTCACCAGCAGATCTGTACCATTAGAGATGTTTGAAGATCTTCTTCAGGCTTACTGAAAATTAAATCTCAAATTTATACAAGGGAATAAAGTAAATCAGAAATGGAATATACATAAGAAAATATGCAAGACTTTGTTTTCTGTTCTTTAAATCTTATAAAAAGATAATCCACTATTTAAAGGAGAAATAGCAATTGCTCTCTGTGATTAATATTATCTGTGGAAGTAAAGTGTATGACAATAGAGCAAAGAAAAAGTTTCACCTCCAGATTTGATTCAATAGATATGGGTTGGGGATTGAGAATTTATTTTTTAACAAGTTTTCAGTGATTTTAAGGCTATGTCCAGGAACCACTGTTTGAGAACCACTGAATTATGAATTCTATGCTATCCCAATACAAATGTCAGCAAGTTTTTTAAATTCAATTGAAAAACTAATTGTAAAGAGGTTATAAAAATTAAAAGAACATAGAATAGCAAAAACAATGTTTTTTAAAAGTATGAAAATTATAAGACTTAGACTACCTAATTTTAAGATGTGTTATATAGCTACAACATTTTGCTATAATAATATTTGTATAAGATACAGGAACAGAAAACAGAGTCCAGATATAGATCAATTCATGTAGGATAAACTTTATCAATGTAATACAATAGAGTAAAGGATAGTCTTTTCAGCAAATAATGATAAAACAACTTTATATCCACATAGAAAAAAATCCTTAATCATTAAATTATAGCATAAATTAGAGTAAGCTAGAAAATATCACAGGCAAAAGACAAAACTATGAAAATTCGAGCAAATAAGTTAAGAGAATATTTGAATTATATTGGCAAAATTTCTTAGAGCACAAAAGGAATAAACCATAACTAAAACAATGTTTAGAGTAGATTCCATTTAAATAAAAACCTTTTTCTTCTCAAAGAGACAATTATGAAAATAAAAGAAAAAACAATGGCAGGGAGAAAATAATCTCAATTCAAATATTTAACAAAAGACTTTTATATAGAACTAGAGGCCCGGTGCACAAAAATTGTGCACTCGGTGGGGAGAGGGGGATCCCTCAGCCCAGCCTGTGCCCTCTTGCAGTCTGGGACCCCTTGGGAGATAACGACCTGCTTGCTTAGGCCTGCTTCTGGGTGGCAGAGGGCAGGCTCAATCCATAGGTTCAGCCCCTGGTCAGGCTCATAGAAGAGCCGATTGGAGAGTTGGGGCACTGCCCCCTGTCATGCACAGAGCAGGGCGATCGGGAGGTTGTGATGCCACCCTCAGTCACGCTCAGGGTAGGGCCGATTGGGGGGTTGGGGCACCGTCCCCTGTCACACTCAAGGCAGGGTCGATGGTGAGGTTGCAGCATCACCCCGTCACGCACAGAGCAGGACCTATCAGGAGGTTGAGGAGCTCCCCCCTGTCACTCACAGAGTAGGGCCGATAGGGGAGTGGGGGGACCAG
>NW_006291298.1:5781-9751 GCF_000327345.1 Myotis davidii
GGATCACTCCTTCACTGAAGCAAGCAAGCCCCATGCTAGTTTCAAACTGCCTGGCTGCCGGCCGCCATCTTGGCTGGCAGTTAATTTGCATATCTCGCTGATTAGCCAATGGGAAGGGTAGCGGTCGTACGCTAATTACCATGTTTCTCTTTTATTAGATAGGATAAGTAACATCAATAATAAGATGGCAAAAAAGTTTGAACAGACCCTTCTAGAAAAAGACAGGCAAATTACCTATGTACATGAAAAAAATGCTCAAAATTATTTTACACAGGGAATTACAATTTAAAACTACAGTGATGTATCACTACACCTTGATGCAGTGTTCAGGGACCACTAGAATAGTTAAAATAGAAAAGATCATCAATACCAAATGTTGATGAGGATGTAGAACAGCTGAAGCTCTCCTCATCTACTGCGCTGGGAATATAAAGGGAGACAATGATTTCAAATTGCTTTTTTGAAGTTCTATAAAGTTAAATGAACACTTGCCATATGGCACAATAATCCCACACTCAAGTATTTACCCAAGAGAAATAACTATATATATATATATAGAGAGAGAGAGAGAGAGAGAGAGAGAGAGAGAGACTTCTAAAAGAATGTTCACAGAAGCTCTATGAATAATAGCCCAGAACTGGAAACAAGGAAATACCCATTAGCCACAGAATGGATAAGTTGTGTCATATGTATGCAATGTAAAGGGTGGCTCAGTGGGTTGAACATAGTCCCATGTACCAAGTGGTATGTTTCCTGGTCAGGGCATATACTTGGGTTGTGGGCTCTACCCCCAAGTCAGGGGCATGTGGGAGGCAAGCGAGAGATGTTTCTCATTGATATTTTTATGTCTCTCCCTCTCCCTTCCTCTCTCTCTAAAAAATCAATAAAAACATTTTTTAAAGTAAAAGGAATAATCTACTGATCCACTTAACATCATGGATGTCAAAAACATGCCGAGCAAACAAGGTAAGATAGAAAAGAGTGTCATATATCCTATGCAACTTCATTTATATGAAACCTTAGGAAAACATTTAATTTATAGTGATGAAAAATATATTAGTTATTGTCTGACTATTGAAGATATGAAGAATCTTTTGTCAGTGATGGAAATGTTCTATACCTTGATTGGGATGATAGATACATGTATACACATTTTTCAAAACTGACTAAAAAAGGCTGTATTATATTGTAGGTAAATTATATATAAATGTAAGTAATCTCAAAAGAAAATGTACAAAGAGGTAATCAGGAGAACCTATATTATTCACTACATAAAAACTAAAGTATTCTTTTTTGAGCAAACTTTATTGTAAACGTTTCAGATCTTAATTGTAATAATACATCTTGAGGAATTTAATTTCTAATGACATGCATTTTACTCTTTCTGTATAGTTCCATAATATAAATTATTAGCTGTAGATTTTGAGAAAATATATTCTGGCTAGCGATTTATACAAGCAATAATATGTATATGTGTACAAAATTAAACAGTTCAAGTTTCTCAAAGTTGTAAGTGTATTAATATTAATATCATAATATATAAGTATCGTAATATATTTTATTGGGTAACCCAATCCATATTTTGATAGTATTTGAACTCCAGCAAATCATCTAATAACAATAGCTTCATATAACAAAATATTTATGATTTTAACTAATGTCTGTGCTGCAAGGATGCAATTATCACCAATAATTATAATCCAAAGACAAAAAGAAATCTGAAGAAAGGACCAAGTTTTCTTTATCACTATGACAGTCTAATTTTTTTCTTGGTTAAATGAAAATGATTGATGGATTTTAATTTCATTTTAGCCCTTTAATTCTACAGTAAATAATTAATCTTTTATGATGAAATGTAGTCATGTTTAATAATTCTGTCATTGTCTTTCATTGTAGCTCTGATTCTTAAAACCTTTGATCCTTAGATTAGGTTTGGCAAACTTCCTTTTAATGTGCAGACAGCCATCTTTCATCAGTTGCAGATTAACTGGGATTAGCTAGCTTTCAGAGAAAGGCATCCAGGACTCTGTTTTCTGCAATGATCCTCTTTCTGTAGATTATAGGAAGATGCAATATACAAAATATGACAAGTTTTTCAATTTATGACCTGTTTAAAACTAAAGAGAATAGAGAAAATGGGGTGGAGAGGGAAACTGTGAAAGGTTTTTAGGAGATGAAATGTAAAATTAGACTCCTGAGTTTAGAAGGAAACAGAAATACTGAGTGAAGCAAGAAGAGAAAGATACAGGGAAGCTTTCCTGAAAAATAGTATCTTTCATGAGGAAAATTCCTGGCATGCCTTGTTTTAATGGGATCTTTCATAGCATATACAATTCTCCAGAATGAATTTTGAAAGAAAGTCCATTGAAGGTTAAATATGGGGTTTTCCCTGAAATCCCAGGAAATGAGTAGGTGGGTTCTATTTGCAGTCAAATAATTTCTTTAAATCATTAGCAATTTAATTTTCTAAATGCAGTTGAATCTTTCGCAGCTCTCGCCTTTAGGAAAAAGCTTATAATTTTTTTTGGAGGGTAAAACATAAGTCATTTTTAAACTTCCAATATCTTCAAGTTACCTAGTCTCAGAAAATAGCATCACTACTGTGTAAGCAGCATGATGCCAGTGTATGTGCACAGTTTGCACACAGAAACACATAATACTTGGCTCAACTAAAGGGAATATGTAGTCTAGAGAGGAACTCAACAATTAAAGCTAGCAAGGATTCTGCAACTATGGCACTTTTGGGTTCCCTGGGTAGCTCAAGCTATGACAAAAATTAAGGTGGCAAGCTTTGAGGATCCTAAACGTCTTTCACAGTTTCCCTCACAGTGGGTGAACATCTACCTCATGTGATGGGGAAGGTGTTTTATGTGCTGGATGAAGATAACAAATCTAGAGTGATAGAAGAACTCAGTTCGCACATGTAGCTCTCTCTTTCCTGTACCATCATGGCTGATCTATTAGCTCATTCCCTTCAGCATAAAATTTTTTAAATTATTTTTCTTTAAAATATATTTTATTGATTTTTTACAGAGAGGAAAGAAGAGGGATAGAGAGTTAGAAACATCAATGAGAGAGAAACATCTATTAGCTGCCTCCTACACACCCCTTACTGAGGATCTAGCCCACAACCAAGGTACATGCCCTGACTGAAAACAAACCCAAGACCCTTCAGTCTGTGGGTCAAACTCTATCCATTGAGCAACCCAGTTGGGGCTCAGCATACAATTTTTAAAAATTCCCAGTTAGTGTGGCTCAGTGGTTGAGCATCAACCTATGAACAAGGATGTCACGGTTCAGGGATTCCCAGTCAGGGCACATGCCCGGGTTACAGGCTCGATCCCCAGTAGGGCTGTGCAGGAGGCAGCCAGTCAATGATTCTCTCTCATCCATACATAAATACATATAAATATTTTATTTATTTATTTATTTAAATATATTTCTATTGATTTCAAAGAGGAAGTTAGAACATTTCTTTAAACCTGTTTAGTCTTCCAGTTAAAACTCCATTTGGCTCCTCCTATTTATAGCAAAATAAATAAATACATGCTCCTACAGGCTCCCTAGTGGCGATCGCACCTACAATCCAGGCATATGCCCTGACCAGGAATTGAACCTCCTAGTTCATAGGTTGATGCTCAACAACTGAGCCACCCTGATGGGTGAAATATTTTTTTTAATTCTCAAACTAAACTCACCTTTTTCACTTTCCATTTTTGTCTCTCATTTTCTATCTTTAATTTGCTTTTAAGTAAAATAAATTTTATTTTAACCAGCTTCAAAGCTATAAATTCCACAAAACTTTACCAATTACAGTGTTGTTGTTTTTTTAAATCTTTATTGTTCAATTACAGTTGTTGTTTTTTTCCCCCCATAGCTCCTCTCCACCTGGTTCCCACCCCACCTTCTGCCCTTACTGCCCCCCGACTGTCCTCATCCATAGGTGCACAATTTTTGTCCAGTCTCTTCC
>NW_006291298.1:9959-13498 GCF_000327345.1 Myotis davidii
TCTGTTGAGAAATCAGCTGACAGTCATATGGGTACTCCCTTGTAGGTAACTGACTGTTTTTCTCTTGCTGCTTTTAAGATTCTCCCTTTGTCTTTTGCTCTTGGCATTTTAATTATGATGTGTCTTGGTGTGGTCCTCTTTGGATTCCTTTTGTTTGGGGTTCTCTGCACTTCCTGTACTTGTAAGTCTATTTCTTTCACCAGGTAGGGAAACCCATTACAGTGTTTATATAGAATCTCAACTCTTCAGATAAATCCTATTTAGCCCATGCATAGCTACCATACTTATGAGCTGAAAAACAGGGCAGATTTGTTTCCTGTACCTCTGTGGGTGTAGTGTGGAAGACGGCTAATTCTGAGAATAAACTTCAAAGGCATAAAATGAATCTTGTTTGCACCTTGATTCTAACAAATGAATTTTTAAATGATTCTTGCATATGCAGGCCATATTATTATGTAACATTTTGTTGGGTTTTATAATGGCATGGTAATTATGTTAAACAAAATTTAAATATTCTTATCAAGACATTTAGGAGTGAATAAAACGATGCTTTGGAAAATGTTTAAGGACAGAGATAAAATAAGATCACCAAATACTGACAGGTGATGAATCTTGATAATGGAAATAGGAGAATTCATTTTATTAAAATATTTTGCTGTATGTTTGAAAATTCCCATAATAAAAACTAAAACAAAATAATGTACTAGTTAACTTTATTTCTATGTATATAGTGTAAACAAAACTCCAGATATGCACTTAATAATAAATAACTGAATTTCCATTCAGCAGTTAGTGGTTAGTTTTAAAAGGAACAAAAATGCCTATTTATACAAAAATTTGGGTTTGCCGTATATTATTCAATAGGGTGCACATAACTATAAATAGAGACTAGGAAATTACATGCTTAGTCAGTTTGAAGTCAATTTGCATAAGTTTTTGAAGTCAGTTTGGCATTTGGCTTAGTTACAAAAAATTTTTTGATATATTAAGTAAAATATATTTTACATGAAATTTAAATTATGTATGTATGAATATGGCACGTACATTTTATGTACATATGTATATGGTACTAGAATTAGGTCTACAAATTTTGTAAAAATACTGCATAAAAAGTAGAACTCTCATTCAGCAAAAGCAACTACATAATATCTATTATTTTTCAAATGATCCATGAAAACTATGTACCAACCCTTTCTATGACTAAATCATGTCTTGGATAGTCACAGACAAGCCATTTATTGATACAATAATAAAGCAAAGCAAGTTTGCCACAATATTATCCTATAAGACTCATGTACTAGTACATTCTCAAAAAATGTGGGAGAACAAATTAAATTCCCAGTATAAACTATCCTGTAAATTGGGTTTCTGAAATATGCATATCAAATTATTTTTTACTCAAAGGACTAATATTAAAAGATAAGCCTTGTTTTAGATTTACAATTTCTTATCATATGAGGAATTTGTACCCTCCTGAAGATAAGGACAATGTCCAATACCAATATAACACAAGCTACAAATACAAGTTTTAACTTCCTAGTATCCACATTAAAAAGAAAGTTAAAAAAAATAGGTGAAATTAATTTTAGTAATATAATTTATTTAGTTCTATGTATACAAAATATAATTTCAGCATAAAAGCAATATAAAATATGATAATTAGATGATATATATTTTGTTTTTTATACTAAGTTTTTGAAATCTACTGTGTATTTTATAATTATAGAACAGCTCAATTTGAATGCTAAATTTTCATTGAAAATACTTGATCTGGATTTATATTTTATAAAATTATAGTTGAAAATGTAGATTTTATATATTTGTTCAAATATTTTCAAAGTTTTTAATAACTTAATAAATATGAATTTTTATTTAAATGAAAATTAATAAATTAAAATTACAGCTCCTCACTAGTCAAACAAATCAAGCATTCAGTAGCCACCTGTAGCTGGTAGTTACCACACTAGACAGCTCTGGTTTGTTGTCTTTAGACCTGAGTAGTTGAGGCAATGGAAGTGAATAATGTCTAATACTCATTTATTGTGTATGTTTTAAAAGAAAAACATGAGGAAAATAAAAATGATTTTAGATTTTTCTCCCCCTCAGAAAACTACAAGACATAATTTGATTTTTTCACTTGTATAGTATTTAGCCACAGATAAAAAATAAAAGCTATAAAGTCTGTCTCATACTCACCATTATACATTTAAAAATTGCATTATCATTTAGAGCATAAGTTATTTGCTTCTGAGTAAAAAAACTTTGTAGCTATTTCTCTTAAAGGTACAAAAATGCCTTATGATAACTAGCTTGGATTTTTCCAGTTTTATTTCCAAGCTCCCAAGTATGGGCTGGTTTCAGCCTATAAGAGCTGATGTGGGGCAACTCTGAGCCACAGGTGTCTTTCTGAATACATTCTCACTGACATGCAGACACACATGTTGCCAATGGAAATTCACCAGTCTTCTGCATGCATTAGAACACACAGTCTCTTCTCTGCCTTCCACTCTGGATTATTTTTTTACATTCCTCATATTTTTTTTTTCTAATTACCACTGTATGCAGCTTCACACTGGGGCTGTAGGCTGTGGGTTCTTCAAACACGACTGAATTACAGGGACATAACATGTTCTTTAAATTCAATAATTTATTCCTGTGTGATTGTAAAAATCGAACACATTTAGGACATAGTGAATATGCCCCACACTGATCTAAGAATGTCTCTTCCAGTTTATTCCATCCTCCCAACACCCCTCAAAGAATGTATCACTATCTTTCTCATTTACAGGGGTAGTAACCATAACACAGAGAGGCTGGTCAACCACTGTCAGATGGCAGAAAGTGGAGAAGCTTGTATTTGAATCGAGAACTCTGGTCACAGAGTACCTGCTTATCCTCTCTGTTTCCTCACTTTAGCCATCTTTGGCCCAACCTCTGGACAGTCATGTCCTGAAGTCAGCTTGTTTCTTTGGGATAACATTTCACTTGCAGTTGCTGGTCCTATTATTCCCGGAAATATAAGCAGAATCGACCCATATGGACACTGGTTTCAGGTTAATACAGGTGTTTGAAGTCAGGATTGCTCTTAGCCCAGACTACATAAGAAATAATACCATTGCCCCATCCTGGGCTGAGCCCTTCGACCCCTGAGCAGCACACCTGCTATCAGGGGACCCACACAGCAGAGCTCAGGTTACTGGAGCTTATCAGGGGACACACAGCAGAGCTCAGGTTACTGGAGCTTCTTTCAGTAACTCTGGATTTAGGACTTTTACTCCAATCCTATATAATAAAGAGCTAATATGCAAATGGTCTTCATGCCCTCGTGCCCTTGTGCCCCAGTGCCAGGACCAGGGGACCTGAGGCTGGGCCAGAGGACCTGAGGCTGCACAGGGGGGCCTGAGGATGCACCCGCCACCCAGCGATAGGCCAGAAGACTTGAGACTGCATGCCCCCTATGGGGCTTGAAGGGGGTGGGGCTGGCCAGGTCTGGGTCTCACACAGTTTCAAGGCTCATGTGGGTGGGTGGGGACTTGCGT
>NW_006291298.1:14027-20714 GCF_000327345.1 Myotis davidii
AACCCCTGCACAAGGATGACATGCAAATTCAGGAAGCGTTCAACATTTAAAAAATAAATAAATGAAATAAAAATTAAAAACATACTGCTAATTAATCCATTTTTAAGCAGGTCTTTTTCTACCCTACATTTTAATAGGCTTTTATTTTTTTAACATTAATTTTTTAAAAAAATATCAGCATAAGTCAATATTTCAAAAAATGGTACATAGGTTAAGTGACATTTTTACTGCTACACTTTTGTCCATGAACTAAATTTTCTTTGGTTTTCCTTTTGCATGGTCTTTTCTACATAGTTCAACTCTGGATGCCATAAGGAATGGATGTCTCTGATGGGTGTGACTAATGGGTGGAAAGGCCTGAGGGGGAAGTGAGCAAAGGGGATGCTGCAAAGTCATATATTCTGTGTGGATCAATGAACTTGCTTCACTTAAGTTTCCCACCTAAGTTTCCCACCTACCACCATCCTCTGAAACTAAAGAAGCCCCCCAAGATCTTACTGTGTCAAATTTAATAATCAATATGAATCTTGCTTACTTACCTTCTCAGCAACATTTGCCAAGTGGATCACACTTTCCTTTAAAAATGTGATGACTCAGTTTATAGGACACCATTCTTTTATTTTTTTTCTTACTTTCCTGATGACACCTTTGCAGTCCCCTTTGCTGCTTGTCATATTGACCTCCAAATGCTTAAGCAATCCAGGGCTCAGGCCTTAGACCCTATTTAATCTTGCCATATTTATTTTTCAGGTGAGCTCATACAATAAATGATTTAAATTTCATCTATTCACTGGTGAAGTTCTCATATATTTCTCTAACCTTCACCTTGAACCTGAGATCTACTCTCATATATAAAACTTTTGACATCTCCACTAAATGTTTCAAATTTAATACATCCATTCTTGATTTTCCTACCCAAACCTGCTTCTCCCACATTCTTTTTTCTTTCTAAATAACAGTTTCTAAGTTGTGCAGGCTGAGTACCTCAGAATCACTTTTTACTTCAATCTGTGTTTCCATCCACCTAAAATTGATTATAAGATCCTGTCATCTTCAAATTGATAATCATCTTAGTTAGTACAAGTTGCCATAACAAAATATCCTAGATAGGTTGCTTAAACAACAGAAATTAATTTTCTCACAGTTCTGGAGGCTGGAAAGCCCAAGATCAAGGTGCCAGCAAAGTAGGTTCCATTCTAAGCTCCCTGGTGACTCTTCTTATAGGGTATTAATTTCATCATGAATGCCCCACCCTCATGACCTCATCTAAACTTAATAACTTTCCAAAAGGCTCATCTCCAAATACCGTTGTGTCGGGGATTAAATCATTAAGGTATGAATTTGGGGGGACATAATCATTCAAGCCCTATTAATAATCCTATATAATAAGAGTGGGATATGCTAATTAGCCCAGATATGCTAATTAGTCATGGCCAGTATGCAAATTGACCATCACTCCAATACACATGATGGCCACACCCATGTGGTCAAAGATGTCTGCCCCCATGTGGCCACAAGATGGCCACCACAAGATGGCCTACAGGGGAGGGCAGTTCTGGGCGATCAGGCCAGCAGGGGAGGGTAGTTGGGGGCAACCAGGTTGGCCGAGGAGGGCAGTTGGGCGTGACCGGGCCAGCAGGGGAGGGCAGTTGGGGGTGATCAGGCTGGCAGGCAGAAGCGATGAGGGACAATTAGGCAGGCAGGCGAGCGGTTGGGACCCAGCAGTCCTGGATTGTGAGAGGGATGTCCGACTGCCTGTTTAAGCCTGATCCCTGTGGACAAATTTCGTGCACCAGGCCTCTAGTATATAACAAATCTCATCACCATCATTGAATTTCATGTAAATGTAATATATGTGTGGTATGGCAGTGGAGGTCAGTGGGAGGGGTGTTTATTAAGGTAGTTTATATACAGTGGGTGCACCTAGATGAATCAGTAAAATGTGGGCTACCACAGAGTATTTGTAAAGGTAAGTAGGTGCCAGCTGCCCTAGTAGAGCAACAGGAGCAGCAATATGATGTCATTACCAAAGTATTTGAAACTTTTTTTTTCTGGTCAACAAGAGAGATTACTTTTTTGCCATTTGTTTCTTGTTTTATGTGAAAGAATTTGAGGTGTTTGAACTTGATTATTGAGATGCTAATAGGTCTGTAAACACATGATTTACTGCATTGGGCTTCTTGTCTTCACCTACCAGGTAGTTTTAGGAGTACATAAAAACAGTCATCTGAGCCCTGACTGGTTTGGCCCAGTGGATAGAGCGTCGGCCTGCAGACTCAAGGGTCCCAGGTTCGACTCCAGTCAAGGGCATGTACCTTGGTTGCGGTCACATACCCAGTGGGGAGTGTGCAGAAGGCAGTTGATCGATGTTTCTCTCATTGATATTTCTAACTCTCTATCCCTATCCCTTCCTCTCTGTAAAAAATCAATAAAATATATATTTAAAAAAACAACAACAAAAAAACCCAGTCATCTGAGTGGATAAATTTAACCCATCAGACATGTGCGTGTTGGAAGATAGGAATGGAAAGGGGCATGAGCGAGAGCCACCATGCATCACTCCAATGTTGTTGGCATAACCAATTGAGTGGATTAATATGACATTTACTGGAATTGGAATACTGAGAGGACAAGGAAATTCATATTGTGAAAAGTTTGTCCAGAGCCACTCAGACTGTTGTTTTTTTGTTTTTGTTTTTTTTCCTGTAAAGAATTTTTGTGAGTTTATTTGATCCAAACTATCGACAATTGCCAGGAATCAGAATCTCAATGGATTGGGAAAATGCTCCAGAGAATGGCAGTTTTTCACCTTGTTTTATATATTACAGTCAAAGGAGGAGGCGTAAGTGGTTACATGAACTCCACTGGTGAGAGATTAGGGAGGTGGGAGAGAGCAAAGCAGGGAAGCCTCTGGGACTGGATAAAAAGTAAAATGATAGACACATACTTCTTTTACTTAGGTGGGTGCAGAATAGTTAACAGTCAACAATTAACATGATAACAATGATGAAGGAATTTATTATCTTAATTCTGGTGCCCAGATGCATTTGGTTGTGCCCTGAGGGGTCCGGAAAAAGGGAAGTTAAAGTTACCCTGACATTTCACAGGGAGGTTATTTTAGATGCAAAAAGACAATAGGCTCTCTTAAAGTAAAGAGTGACCTTTGGCAGGGAAAATACTGGCCTAGGACCTGACTACCCACTATAAACTGCTTTTAGTTCAAATTTAATTTCAGACCATCCTTTGTGGTTACTTTAGGTCTCTGAGTTTGCAAGACTTCCATGCAGGCCATCCCTGAGCTGGTCAGGTTAACGTGTGGCCTTTTTTTTTTTGTCCACAGTGGCAATTCCTTTCATAGAAGAAGGCACTTTTGAAGACCAGGAGAGGAATATTGATTGGTGGAAAGAGGGAAAAGTATCCCATAGGCATTTCACAGAAGCTCTCTCCCTTAATGAAGAGTGAAAGCAGGTCACACTGGTGACTGTACAGGAGCTGCCAGGACCTAACAGTTACTTCTCCTCTGAATGTGTTTATCTTTTCTCTCCATATCTGTGTGTAAGGTTCTGCGGGGAGTGGGCTAGGTTTGGGGGGAGGAGAGTTGTTTGTTATTTGTTTGTTTTGTAACTTTATATCTATAGTGCTTAACATAGAGGTGTCTGTGATAAATTAATGAATTAATGCTCTCCAAGGAAAGCCAGAACATATGAAACTGTAGGGCAAATCCCTTGCCTTTCATAGAACTTCACCTGAGGTTTTTTTTAATTAATTTATTTTTTTTATTGTCTAAAGTTTTACATATGTCTCCTTTTTCCCCAATTGCCCGCCCCCCAGCCACTCAGACTGTTTTGATAATTTAATGAGATGCTGTATGCAAGGGAGCCTAATAAAATGTGGTGCACAATACCAACATTGATGATGATGGTGATGATTACTACTTAGTACTCATGGCATTCCAGTTGTATAAATATTTTAGACATACTCCTCTTACCTTCAACTGCACATTAAAAACTACCAAAATGTTTCTCGTTTTCAAGCCCATGTTTTGGTCTTTAATATAAATGTTAATGTTAATTCTTTCATACTCCCTGGCATCTCAGTCTTCAACTCTTTCTAATCTCTCTGAGATAAACATAGCTAAGTATTTTACTCCAAAATATATCCACAGTACAACCAAGAGTTTTCCTACAGATAGATTCCCAGAACACCAAGCAAAAACTAAAAGATGTAATATAAACAAAAGCAACTCCACTTACAAAAATTTAATCTAAGGTTGAATAGAGGAAGAATGAGTCAACACCAGTCACCGTCAACAGATGTTAGAGATCCTTGTGTTTGTGTTTTTAATCTCTGTTGGTTGTTTTTTTGAACCTTACTGTATGTAAGATTCACCTGGTGGGCTCACTAAAATGAAGATTCCTAAGACCCTCAGAGAATCTGATTTGATGATTGGAATAAACAATAGAAATTTTATTTTTAATACTAGAGGCCCAGTGCATGGGCATGGGCCTAAGCTGGAAGTTGCACACCCTTTGTTCCTTACCTCCCACCTACTCACTGCTCCTTACTGCTCAGCTCGCTGCTCCTTAGTGCTGCCACAGAGGTGGGAGAGGCTCCCGCCCCTGCAGCTGTGCTTGCCAGCCATGAGCCCGGCTTCTGGCTGAGCAGCACTCACCCTGTGGGAGCACACTGACCACTAAGGGGCAGCTCCTACGTTGAGCATCTGCCCCTAGTGGTCAGTGCGCATCATAGCGACCGGTCATTCTGCTGGTCATTCCACTGTTTGGTTGATTTCCATAGTAGGGTTTTATTATATAGGATAATCATAACATAATGATAAGGCAGTTTTGTACATGAATCACACAGAGAAACTCTCCATCATTTGTTTGATGATTAGCACTGTTACTAAGCTTAAGCTAGTGCCACAACTGTGTGAGGACCAGCCCCTTCCCTGAGTGTTTGTAGATTTTAGAATCTCCCTGCTATTATTGCTTCCACTGACCATTCTGGATTGTCCTGATGCTAGTGCAGTTGCCTTACATAGAAAATAACAGGGATTTTTCTAATTAGACAAATCTGATGATTGGCTATTTTAAAAACATTTCAAATACTATTTATCATGGGAAATGTACAGACTTAACTTTAATTCTATGGGTATGTTCAAAGACTGGATATTAGAGCCAAGTATTAAGTAATGTTTTAAGATTTTTTGCTATGTCATTCAACTATGTCCTCCTTGCAGAGGCTCTTATAAGGAAAAAGAAAATGTCATAACCTCCATTTCCCTTTCTCCTATGTCTTTTTGGTGGAGAGATATAAAGGCTACAGGTATCAGAATTAAAAAGTTGAGTTGTGTGAGGAGAAACACATTAGCTTTGGGGGACTGCAAGCCTTAGATATGTCCTAACAGAACATGTTTCTGAGCTGTAATGTGGAAACTCTAGCCCAGCAAAAATGCAAGTAGGTACAACTTTTGAAAAATTGAAAGTAATTAAAAATATTAATTTATGATCAAATAACATTTTCAGACTTTCATAATTTGATCTGTCAAATAGAAGAGCTCCTAAGTATATTAATTAGATCATGTTAATTTTCTTTTTACTTTGTTTCTTGGTTTCTCAGATATCCATCACTGTAGTTAAGTGGTTATTTCCAAGGCTAATTAAACATTTATATAGAAGATTATTATAAGAATATGGATGAAAAGCTCCTTGATAAGTGGGTAGATAATAGAGATAACTATATGTAAACATATAAATATATGTAGTTACATAGATATAAATATAGATGGACTAACATATATGTGATATATATATGATTATATTATAAATATATAAATCATAGAACTGAATAGATAGTTCTATGATCTTGAACAAATATACAAAATGGAAATAATTTTTATGTAACGTCATGGAGAGCATACTTAAAGTACTCACTCTTGTTCCTGAAATCTAGCTGGCTTAGCCATTTTTATTAAACTGATAAGAAACAAATGAAGAATAAACATCTACATAAGCTAAAAATAGAATATGTTTTTTATAGCATTGGTGGTATTTGAACTGGAGAAGTATGAAACATCATAATGTGTGCATTGTAAATAACCTGAAAGTAAAAGTAAAAATTCCACAATTTCCCTGAGTATGACACTATCTTTGATAAATAATATGATGTGTGTTAATATTTAAATGCTTCTTTAAAAGAGATTTGGGCTACAGCTTTCTTGGAGCCATAGTATGCAACTAATCAAAATAGAGTTCTGGGGGGAAATGCTTTTACTGTGATTCTTAGTAATATAATACTATCTTTTCCTCAGTGGAAAATGTGGGAATTCTTGAGCCATGAGGGAGCATTTGCAATAATTTAAGAATGCTAGGAAAGAAGCTAATAACTCTTTTGTTCCCATCTTTTTTGAGGCATAATTGATGAAAATAGAATTGGAAGATATTTCAAGTATATACAACATGATGATGTAATATACATTGTATACTTTTATATATATACTAGTAGCCCGGTGCACGAAATTCATGCACTGGGGTGGGGTGGGGGGGGTGAAAGGGGCCCCTCTTCACCCTCTCCAATCTGAGACCCCTCAGGGAAGGTCCAACTACCTATTTGTGCCCACACTTTTAACAGATAACAGCTCCATTGTTGTTTCTTTCTTATGCTTAAAGCCAATGGAATTATTAGTTA
>NW_006291298.1:20828-37777 GCF_000327345.1 Myotis davidii
ACTAGGCCCCAAGCAAGCGAGGCTCAGTCAGGGCAGCCTTCGCTCATGGGTGCTGGCACCCAAAGTGAACATTCCTCTTCTACAGTCGCCCTGACTATCCCACTGTTTCACTGAGAGGACGGAATCCTCTCCACCTCTGGGTTCTTCATCTTGGATGCTGACTGAAGGCACCTCAGCCAGGGCCGCCCGTGCCCACCAGGTGTGTCTGTCTGCAGCTGCTCCTGCCTCAGCACCTGCATTAACCCCCCAGAGGTGATCTCATAGATGCACTGGCCTCCTTGGGAACAGGGCATCACCACTCCACCCTCTCACTGTCATCTCACAGGCGCCCACTCTCAGCACCCAGAACAACCAGACACTCTCCAAAGGACGTGAGCGCATCAGAGGGGATGTGTGCACATCCTGTGGGGGTGTTAGGCATGCTGGGTTAATGGAAGTGCGGTGGAGGGGGTGGGGGGGGCTTGTGCACGCCTTGGTTTGCAACTGTTGCAGGCGCAGGAGGGTGACAGTGTGCTGGGGGATGTTCGCATGCCAGGGGGGATATGCACACCGGAGGTATCTGGCTTTGCAGATCTGCAAACCCCCATGGTGCGGCCAGGAGGATGTCAGTCTGGCCCACCACGGTGGCTGTCCGTGCAATCCTGCACCTTCTGGGCCAAGAGGCGGATCTTGCACAGCCACTCCTGGGCGCTGATGGCCTGCAGGTGCCACTTCAGCTCAGCCTGCAGGCTCCGCTTGGCACGTTCACAGCTGTCACCACCGCCATGTGGGGAGTACAGGCCGCCCTCTGCCGGCCGGTCACTCCCAAGTAGGTAGCAGAATCAGGATTCACACTTCAACGTGCACATTTTGTCTTTGTCGTGCATGCACTGCTCACCTGCCCAGAGTGACTGGGGCTGGGCGGAAGCCAGGCGTCTTGCCTTGCCCAACCCTGGCCGATCTGCCCCTGTGAGAGCTGCCGCCCCGCTGGGAAGGGTCATGGATCCAGCTCCCAGGACCGTGGACAGTCTCAAGCGCTGCCCCCTGCCCGGCAGGGTCACAGATCTGTGTCTTGGTCCTGTGGACAGCCTCAAGCACTGCTCCCCGCCCAGCTGGGTCACAGATCTGGGTCCTGGGACCACGGACAGCCTCAAGCGCTGCCCCCCGCCCGCCAGGACATGGATCCAGGTCCCAGACCGCCCACAGCGTCAAGCACTCCCCGCCGCCCGCCAGGTCAAGAATCCTGGTCCAGACCGCAGACAAACAAACACTGCCCCCCGCCCGCCAGGTCACGGATCCAGGTCCCAGACCACGGACAGCCTCAAGCACTGCCCCCCGCCCGGCAGGGTCACAGATCTGGGTCTTGGGCAGCCTTGCCTGCTGCCACCCGCCTTCAGTATGCAAATTAGCAGCTATCTTGTTGCTTCAGGGTGGGGGTCCCCACTGGGGTGCCTGGCCAGTCTGGGTGAGGGGATGATGGCTGTTTTCAGGCTGGCAGGCAACTGAGGCTCCTAACCACTCCTTTTTTTCTTTTCTTTTTTATTCTGCAATTTATTTACCTTCTATGGCTGTCACTGGAGATGAGAGCCGGTTTTAGCTCTGAGGCTCAGCTCCAGCTATTAGACCTCGGCTGCTAAAAGCAGAGATCTGGGTTTGTTTGGGTTCTATAATTGTAACACTGTTGTGATCCTGCTGGCTGAAAGCAGGTTTCTGGGGAATGTTTACCTTCTATATTTGCAACAATGTCTCTTAGAGTTGCAGCTCAGAGGCCAGCAGCAGCAGGCGGGGAACCTCGGCTTCCTCCATCACTGAAGCAAGCAAGCCTCCTGTTCGCTTCAGGTGCCTGGCTGCTGGCCGCCATCTTGGTTGGCAGTTAATTTGCATATCTCCCTGATTAGCCAATGGGAAGCGTTCAGGGACATGGTAAATTTGCATCTTTCTCTTTTATTAGATAGGATATGTATACTTTTTTAAAAAATAAAAATAAAGAAAGGGTTGGTGCTCCAAGTGCCTGTCTTGTTTATTATTTTAGTATCTTATACATGCTGTAATTCAATAAATAATTGATGAATGAATTAAATTCCCTGATTATTAGGCTATCTTGATTACCCTCTATACCAACATATTTCTTTCTTTACCATTTATTTGATCCTTTGAGTACATCTTTTAAGATTCCACATACTCAGAATACAATCATTCACCATTTAACAGTGGGAATTCATTCTGAAAATGCATGGTTAAGCAATTTTGTTGTTGTGTAAACATCTTAGAGAGTACTTACACAAACCTAGATGGTATAGGCAACTACTATAATTGTATATGCTACACTTTTATAGGACTGGAAATGCAGTAGGTTTGTTTACATCAGCATTACCACAAACACAGAATGCATTATGTTACCACATTACCAAAACTACTAGGTAAGAGGAATTTTTCAGTTCCATTATAATCTTATGGAACCACCATTCTATATGCAGTCAGTCATTGACAGAAATGTCATTATGGGGCACATGATGATTTATCAATGAAAGAAACACAGATTCTAGTCATTCTAGAGTTAACTTTCTGGAAAGGGACAGAATAGGGTTTAGATGGAGAAAAATAAATAAATATAATGAATAGAAAATTTCATATTATGTTAGAAAGTGTTCAATATTAATGGATGAAGCAAAAGAAGAAAGAATTGATGAGGTTCAGAGTCAAAGTACCTGGTTGGGAGGGGTGATCAAGACTTTATTTCAGTATAGATTTTTTTTTTGAAAGGAGACATTTAAGCAAAATCTTAAAGAAGATGAAGAAATTAGCCATGAAATTATGTGGAGAGAGGGTTTACCAGAAAGAGGAATCAGCAGAAGACTCTAAAGTAGAAGGGTACCTGGTATTTCAAACATAGTCAAGAGGCCAGTGTTGGGGAAGCTGAGTGGATAGGAAATATCTGGACTCTGCAGGGTGTTATGTAGAGTCTTATAGACATGGGATTTTATTCTCAAACTAGAGGTCTGGTGCATGAAAATTCGTGCACTTGGGGGGTCCCTCAGCCCGGCCTGCACCCTCTCGCAGTCTGGGACCCCGCAGGGGATGTCACCTGCCAGCTTAGGCCCACTCCCTGGGGGGGTTGGGCCTAAGCTGGCAGTCAGACATCCCTCTAGCAGCCCAGAAGCCCTCAGTCGGACACCCTTAGTGCTGCCAAGGAAGCGGGAGAGGCTCCCGCCACTGCTGCTGCGCTTGCAGTGGTCAGCTCAGCTTGTGGCTGAGCAGAGCTCCCCATCAGAGTGCACTGACCACCAGGGGCAGCTCCTGCATTGAGGGTTTTCCCCCTGTTGGTCAGTGCGCATCATAGCGACCAGTCATCCTGGTCATTCCATTAGTCAATTAAATATTACCCCTTTATTATATTGGATTCCCCAGAACTCTACATTTTTGATCCATCACTCTGGCTGCTCTGTTGAGAATAGAAGAGCAAGTATAAAAGTAGGGTGATGAGTTCTAAAGCTACTGTAGTATTTCTGGATGGGGCTCACATCCAGGTAGTAGCAATGGAACTGGTAGGTCAATGTCTTTGTCTTTTATCAAAGTATCCTGCCTGGAACACTATAAACATTGATAAAATCACAACAGCAACTACAACTTGTGAAGCAGTGGTAACCAAACTAAGGCATCTGCAGCTTCAGTGGCCAAGATGCTTAGAGATGAAGGTATTGAGGGGAGGCTTATGTCATTCACCATTTTCCTCCTCTAAGTATTTTCCAATTTCGAAGGACATGAAAGCAGTAGCAGAGATAATAGCAATTTCACAGAGTCAGAGAGGCAAATGTTGATGTTCTAAGGCAGCCTGGATTTGAGTGAAAAGCCTGGATAAATAGTCATCATAGAGAGGTGACAGTATTTCCCAGAGAGCCATTTGCTTGCTCTCAAGCTGGATGGGGTGAGGGGAACTAGTGGGGTTGGGAGGCCACAAAATCAAACAAAACTACAGTGACAATTATAGACAAATTGAAGGTGGTAATTAAGTATTAGGCTGAGAATACAAACATTGAAGTACAGGACAAGACTAAAAGGAGGAGCCATGTAAACACTATAAGCTTTCAGGTGAGATCTCCAAAATATGATTTTTCTAAGAGAAAGAACAAAATAGAAATAGATTGTCCTTCACCTGGATAGAAGCCCTTTTTGAATCATTTTCGCAAATGGGTCAAGTTGATTTTTCACTATTCTGTCTTCCAGATCAAAGGAAATAATCTTAGGTGAAGGTAATATTTTTCACTTCTCTATAACAATTGTACACAATGTCCTCCATTCATTATCCAGCTCTTAAGAGACAGAACCAGCTGATCAAAACCCAAGAGAAAAAAAAAAATAGAAACTAGCTGCAGCTCCCAGGTGATAAAGAATTATTGATTAATACCTTCAAATGAATAAGCAACAAGATGAAATGAAAATCTATTAAACAGAACCAAATGGAAATTATTAAGATATAAAATAAAATAACTGAAATCAGAAACTAAACAATTTGAACTAACCCAAATAGAATGGGTTAGTAAGCTGCAGGATTTGTCTGTAAAAAATACCCTTTTTTGAAATACAGAAAGAAACTTTAAATAATAAAAAAGTATGAAAAAATAGAGAAATGACATTGCAAAAGATCTTAAATGTATATAATTGTAATTTCAGATAGAGAAGAGAGGCCATGGAACAGATACAATATTTGAGTATATATAGCTCTAAATGTTCACAACTGACAAAAGATTAAAGTCTAAGATTAAAGAAAAATTAACTGTGGACCACAAGCATAATTAAATTAAAAGAAAAACCATCCATATGTACATTAGCAGCATAATAAAACTTCTAAAAGGCAAAAAAAGAAAATTTAGAAAGTATCCAAGGGAAAATAGATACAATGTCTTAAAAAGGAGCTACAATGGTCCTGGAAGCTGAATTCTCAACAGAAATTATCTAAATACAATGAAAATGAAATGACAACTTTAACATGCTAAAGATCCTAATCGCCAATCCAGAACCCTGTATTTGGCAAAATCAATCTCTGAAAAATACAGAGCTTTAGATACAGAGAAACTGAAATATTCACTGGCAAACAACCTGCAATGAAATAAGAAATTATCAAACAATTGAAAAATGGTGGAAATGTGGAACTGCAGAAGGGAATAAACAATAATGAATATAATGAATTTATAGGTAAATCTAATTACTACTTCTTTACAGAACAATAATTATAATGTCATATGCTTGAAAATCTATGTAGAATAAAAGTACATAACATTGATGATACTAAAATAAGAGGGGTTTAGTGAAATTAAAGCATTTATTGATGCATAAGGTACCTCAGGGAAAACAAAATAACAGAGGTTGCTCTTCAAGCATTCTTAACACATAAAGGCAACAAACAAATCAGGTTGAATACAAAAGATTCAGGTAACATGTTTCTATGACTCCTTCTTAGTGAAACTGAGGATGAGTTCTCAGCAAAGATAATAATTAGGAAACCTGCCCTGCAACAATGAGACTAAAGGTGAGCAGCATGTGTATGTATCTATAGTACTAACAGAAATAGGGTGATTGGTGGGGAGAAGATGTTATATTGAGAATGTCAAAAATGTACAATAAACAAAAATTAGGAGTGGAAACGATACTGAGAGGGAGGAAAAAAAATGGCAGCCAAATAAATAGACGCGTCCTGAGCCTTGTCCCAGAGTGATAGAAGTGATAACTCAAATAATATCCACCAGGAATTGGTGAATTAGACACAGCTGGTGAGACAATTCACAGCCAGAAAGGGCAGAGGACGCCTGCAGAATGGTTGGATTGGGGTTCTGGGCTGGAGAGAGACATGCGATCACCAGGCCGAGAGGGTCAGAAGGAAGTTACACTGCACCAAGTCTGCGTCCCTTGAGGACAGGCCTAAGGTCTGACTGTGGAAAAGAAGTCCACAGGGCTTCGGAGGCTGGGGAATCTATATCTAAGTCCACAGCCATGAGAGGTTGTTCCTGAAGAAAGGTGGCCTGAAGAACTGCCCAAGTCTAGCAGTGCCAGGGGAAGAGAAACTCGCAGTCACGTGGTTGTTTTGCCTCTGTTTTGTCTTGGCTTTTATTCACTAAACCCAGTTCATAGGACCTTTCCATTACAAGCACTCACCAAGGCTGCAGTGCTGGTGGAGGCTCAGTTTTGTGGAGGCTGTGGAGAGAAGTAGGACAGGGAGAAGTGACCATGAATCCGGCACTGGGACATTCGGGACTCCCCAAACCTAAGCAGCTATTTTTTTTTCCTGAAGAGCAGCCCCTCCCTCAGTCTTATGGCAGCTAGTGCAGCCACACCCAGCCTCAAGCTTTGCAGAGTAAATAAAGACTCTGAATAGCTTCAGGGAGCCCTTGGGGACTGTGTTGAGGAGGGGCCATTCAGCCCCTGAAAGAAATACAGCACCACCCCAACTTAAAACCCTGTCAAAAACAGACGCTGGAGTGATCAAGATTGACAGCATGCAGACAGGCACAGCAGGCGGATTGATCCTGCCTGCTTGCTGCCAAGGCTGTGAAGACAGACACAGAGGAGAAGTAGATCGCTTGGAACTTCAACACAGTGCTGACAACCTAACAGGAAACTGAGAAGTGGCAGACAGAACAGAAGAATGGGGTCTTAAACCAGACCCTATAGGACATTACTAGTAAAACTCAGCTGAAGTGAATGACACTTCACTTTTTTATTTTTTATTACAAATTTTTTCTTTATCTTTTTTTGTTTGTTTTATTTTTTTATCTTTTATTTTTTGTATTATTTTTTCTTCATTTTATTTTTATTATTTTACTATAGATATCTTCTTTTTTTCCACCCTTTTTTTCCTCACTTTTCCCTTTTCATCTTATTCTCTCTTCTATCCCTACTTTAGTTTTCCTTTTTTTTCTTTTTCTCCCTTGTTAAAAAATGATCTTCTTTATCTGCTCTATCAACAAGTTGTCATTATTGTAGTTTCTGTTGACTTGCTCATATATCTAATTTCCTCTCCCCTGCTCCAAGTCTATGCATCCTGCTCTTTTCTCTTTCTTTGCTAGTCAATTTTTCCTATGCTTTTGTTTTTCAACTCCTCTCTGGGTCTCTTCTCCTAAATGTTTAATTAGTTTCACTCACTAAACTCAAGCCTCTATTTTCCTTTCCTATCTACTCTCTCCTCTATTTTCCTTTTCCAAAAAGAGATGAATAAATAGATGGATAAATTGAGGGGAAAAAAGATTATTTTTATCTTTTTATTTTCTACGTATCCATTCATTCGGTTTCTACCTCCGCTATACTAAACCATGGTCTGTCCCCTATTCATTCAATTCCTTAACATTACTTTCTATATAGAAGCTGTCCCACCCTTTCTCAGGGAGTTTATTGTTTGCATTTCTTGGTTTATTTGTTTTGCGGTGTTTCCTCCCCATATTTTCTTCTTTTTTCTTCTGCTTCTTTTTCTTTTCTTTCTTACCTTTTTTCTTTTTAATTTTTGCTCTTTTCTCTTTCTTAATTCTCTTTTATCTAGTGGTAACTTTTATTGTGGTTATCAATGTTGTAGGTACATGCATGTTTTATTCCCTTTGTGTTGTGTCTGGTTGAGTTGTATTTTGTGCTGTTCAGTAAACATGGTAGAGAGTGAGCCACATAACCAGACACCCTGAGAGGAGACTCCATCCATGAACAGGACAATAACACTCAAGTCCCAACTACACCAAGAGAACCCAAATATCCCTAGTAGGGTGCATCCATAGAATACCCAGGCCAGAAGACATGAGAGATTGGACCACTGGGCCCCAAAAAACATCTCCTATATTAGACAAACTCAAAAAATGTAGGTGACATAGAAGTTTGAACTAATACATAGAAACAACAACAAAAGAACAGCATAAATGGGGAGACAAAGAACCCCACACAAAAGAAAAGATGAGATCACCAGAAGAGGATATAAATGCAATGAAATCAAGCAATTTGCCAGAGAATGAATTCAGAGCAAGGATTATAAAGATGCTGAAAAGAATGGAAGACAAATTCAACAACGTGTGTAAGAATCAAAAGTAAATGAAGAAGAATAAAGAAGAAATAAAGAATGACATAGCTGCAATAAAGAACACAATGGAAAGTTTCAACAGTAGACTAGAAGAAGCTGAGGACCATATCAGAGAGTTAGAAGACAGGTAGAAAAGCACACAAGCAGAGCAGCAACTGAGAGCCTAAGGGAGATTTGAGACAACATGAAACAAAACAACATCCTCATAATAGGGGTGCCAGAAGGACAAGAAGAGGAGCAAGGAAAGAAAAACTGTCTGAAGAAATAATGATAGAAAACGTCCCTGATTTGGAGAAGAAAGAAGTCACGCAAGTCCAAGAAACACACAGAGTCCCAAACAAGATGAACCCAAAAAGGCAGACACTAGGATACATCACAATTAAATTTGCAAACATCAATGACAAAGTAAGAATGTAAAGACTGCCAGAGAGAGACAGAAAGTTACCTACAAGGAATCTCTCATTAGACTCGCAACTGATTTCTCAACAGAAACGCATCAGGCCAGAAGGGAATGGAATGAAGTATACAAAATCATTGAAAGCAAGGGACTGGATATAAGCATACTATATCCAGCAAGGCTCTCATTCAAAATTGAAGGTGAAATCAGGAGCTTCACAGACAAAAAAAATGGCTAATGGTGTTTATTATTAAGCCAGCAATGCAAGAAATGCTAAAGGGACTGCTGTAAAAAGAAGAAATAGAGAAGAAAGGTGGAACACAGGCACAATGAATAAAAATGGCAACAAACAAGTACCTAACAATAATAACCTTAAACATAAATGATTAAATGCCTCAATCAAAAGACATAGGGTAGCTGAATGGATAAGAACACATTACCCATATATTTGCTGTCTATGAGAGACCCAACTCAGAATAAAGGACACACACAGACTGATAATGAAGGAATGGAAAAAGCAATTTTCACACAAAGGGAAATGAAAAAAAAAAGCAGGGGTAGTAATATTTATATCAGAACCAATAGACCTCAGAGAGAAGGCCATAAAAATACATAAGGAGGGCCACTTCATAATATTAAAGGGAGCAATACAACAAGAAGATATAACTCTGGTAAACTTATATGCTCCCAAAGCAGGAGCACCCAAATACATAAAAACACTTCTGGAAGATATCAAGGAGAGTTAAACAGCAATACAATCATAGTAGGGGACTTTAAAACCCCAATGAAACCACTGGATAAATCCTCTAAACAAAAAATCAGCAAAGAACCGGAAATCCTAAATGACTAACTAGATCAGATGGAATTAATTGACATCTTCAAAACATTTCACCCCAAAGTTACAGAATATACAATCTTCTCAAGTGTACATGGGACATTTTCAAAGATAAACCACATACTGAAGCACAGGCAAAGTCTCTTCAAATCAAAGATGATAGAAATCTTATGAAGCATCTACTCAAATCAAAATGGCATAAAATTAGAAATCAACTACAACAAAAACAATGAAAAAAATCAAGCAATTGGAGGCTAAATAGCATGGTATTAAACAATGATTATGTTACCACAGAGATCAAAGAAGAAATAAAAAGCATCATGGCAACAAATGACAGTGAAAACAAAATAATCCAAAATCCATAGGACACAGTGAATGGAGTCCTGAGAGGGAAATTCATAACTCTACAGACCTACCTCAAAAAACAAGAAAGAGAAAAATTATTTTTCCTCCCCTGCAAGAGTAATCTGTGGAAAATCAATAAAATATATTTAAAAAAAAAACAAGAAAAAAAATGGTGATAAATTAAGCTAACCCTACAGCTTAAAGAATTAGAAAAGGAGCAACAAGAAAAGCCCAGAGTAAGCAGAAGGAAGGAAATAATAAATATCAGACACAATTAATGAAATAAAGACTCCCCCCCAAAAAAAAAATACAAAAGATCAATAATACCAAGAGCAGGCTCTTTAAACAGATAAACAAGATTGATGAACTTCTAGCCAGGCTCACCAAGAAACAGAGAGGACAGAAATAAACAAAATCAGAAATGAAAGAGGTGAAGTAACAATGGATGCCACATTAATAAAAAGGATTGTAAAAAAAAAAATACTACAAACAACTTTACTCCAAAAAACTGGGCAAGCTAGATGAAATGGACATGTTCCTAGAAAAATACTATCTCCAAAACTCAATCAGAAAGAATCAAAAAATCTGAATCGGCTGATAACTACTGATGAAATTGAAGCAGTAATAATAATATTAATAATAATAAAAAAATCCAGCAAACATAAGCTCTGGTCCAGATGGCTTCACAGGGGAGTTTTACCAAGCATACAAAGAATAATTAAACCAAATCTCCTCAGACTATTTCATAAAATTCAAGATGAAGGCACACTTCCAAGCTTTTTATATGAAGCCAGAATTACCCTAGTCCCCAACTCAGATAAAGACACTACAAAGAAAGAGAATTACAGGCCAATATCTCTGATGAACATAGATGCTAAAATCTTCAACAAAATTCTAGCAAATTGGATCTAGCATTACATTAGAAAGATCATATACCATGACCAAGTGGAATTTATTCCAGGGATGCAAGACTGGTACATTATCTGCAAATCAATAGACGTGATACAGCACATGAACAAATTGAGAGATAAAAAACACATAATCATATTCTCTCCTCTCTCTCTCCAATCAATGAAAATAAATAAAAAAATAAAATTTACAAGTAAGGCTGGGTTTTTATATATTTACTAGAGGCTTGGTGCACAATATTCGTGCACAGAAGCGGGGGTGTCTTTGAAAAAACTCTCAGTAGAGTGGGAATAGAAGAATCATATTTCAACATAATAATAGCCTTATATGGCAAACGTACAACCAACATCATACCCAATAAGCAAAAACTAAATTCATTTCCCTTAAGAACAGGAACAAGACAGGAATGACCACTTTCACTCCTGTTTGACATAGTGCTGGAAATGCTAGCTAAAGCAATCAGACAAGAAGTAGAAATAAAAGGCATCCAAATTGGAAAAGATGAAGTAAAACTATCCTTTTTCACAGATGACATCATATTGTACATAGAAAACCCTAAAGACTCCATCAAAAAACTAATAGACTTAATAAATTAATTTGGCAATGTAGCAGGATACAAAATTAACACCCAGAAATCTATAACTTTTTTATATGCCAATAATGAACTAACAGAAAGAGAAACTAAAAAAATCCCATTTACCATTGCATCACAAAAATTAAGATACCTAGGAATAAACTTAATTAAGGAAGTAAAGACCTGTACTCAGAAAATTACAAGACGTTGAATAAAGAGATAGAGGAAGACATAAACAAATAGAAGAATATACCCTGTTCATGGATTGGTAGAATCAACATAATTAAAATGTCCATACTTCCCAAAGCAATCCATAGGTTTGATGCAATCCCCATTATAAAACCGTTGGTATATTTCACAGACCCAGAACAAACTCCAAAAATTCTTATGGAATAAAAAAAGACCCTGAATAGCCACATCAATGCTGAGAAAGAACAACAAAGTTGGAGAGATCACAATATCAGATATCAAGCTATATTACCAAGGCATGGTTCTCAAAACTGCCTAGTACTAGCAGAAAAACAGACATATAGACCAATGGAACAGAACAGACAACCCAGAAATCGACACGAGCCATTATGCTCAAATATTTGACAAAGGAGGCAAGAGCATACAATGGAGTCAAGACAGTCACTTCAATAAATGGTGTTGGGAAAATTGCAGATACATGCAAAAAAATGAAACTAGATCACCAACTTATACCATACACAAAAATAATCTCAAAATTAATAAAGGACTTAAATATAAAACAGGAAACCATAAAAAATCTTAGAAGAACCCATAGGCAGCAAGATAGCAGACATATCTCATAACAGTATCTTTACTGACAAAGTAAGATAAGGAGAGAATAAACAAATGGGACTATCTTATCTAATAAAGAGGGAATATGATAATTGACCCTCACACCATCACAAAGATGATGGTGCCCACTGCCACTAAGAAGGGGATATGCTAATTGACTGCCACACCCTTAAAGATGGTGGCACCCACAGCCACAAGATGGCGGTGCCCAATCCCCTTAGTCCCACCGGGGCAGCAGGCATGCGGCAAGGCTGGGGCTGCCCCCAGGTGTGCCCACCTTGTCTTGCACCTACCTCCAGAGTCCCCCAGTACCCTCAGCCCCACAGCTGCCCAGGGCAGGACTGAGGTGCAGGCAAGCCTTGGATGGTGGCTTCCCAGCCGCCCAGGGCTGCCTGAGGCTTCGGTAACCAAGGCTGGCTGAGGCTTGCACTGCCAGCAGTGGCAGCAGCAGTGGTGTGATGAGGGCATCACCTTCCCTTGATCGCCCAGTTGCCTCCCACCCCTGAGAGTTCCTGGACTGTGGGAGGGGGCAGGCCGAGCTGAGGGACCCTCCTTCATTGCATGAATTCTCATGCACTGGGCCTCTAGTATCAAAATAAATAGCTTCTACACAGCAAAAGAAACCATCAACAAAATAACAAGAGAGCTCACTGCATGGGAAAACATATTTGCAACTGTTATTTCCGATAAGGATTTACTCACTATAACTTATAGCTTACTCATATAACTTAAAACAAGGAAGATAAACAATACAATCAAATGGTCAAAGGATCTAAAAGACACTTTTTGAAAGAGGACATACATAAGGCCGAGAGACATAAAAATATGCTCAAGATCACTAATCATCTGAGAGATGCAAATCAAAACAACAATGAGGTACCATCTCACACCTGTCAGACTGGCTATCATCAACAAATGATGGTGCTGGTGAGGATGTGGAGAAAAAGGAAACCTTGTGCATTGCTGCTGGGAATGCAGACTGGTGCAGCCACCATGGGAAACAGTATGGGGTTTCCTCAAAAAATTAAAAATGGAACTCCCATTTGACCCAGTAATCCCACTTCTAGGAATATATCTCAAGAAATCAGAAACACCAATCAGAAAGGATATACGCATGCTTATGTTCATAGCAACATAATTTACAATAGCTGAGATTTGGAAACAGCCTAGGTGCCCATCAGTAGATAAGTGGTTTCAAAACTTGTGGACTTCTACACAATGGAATACTACGCTGTTGTAAAAAGGAAGAAACTCTTACTATTTGCAACAGTATAGATGGACCTGGAGAGCATTACGCTAAGCAAAATAAGCCAGTCAGGGAAAGATAAATATCATCTGATCTCTCTCATTTGTGAAATATAATGAAAAACATAAACTGATGAACAAATATAGATCCAGAGATGTAGAAGCACTGAACAGACCTTCTAACCACAGAGGGAAGGCCAGGGTCAGGGTTGTGGTGATGGTAATAAATCAACGAAAGGACTCGTATGCACGTGTATGAGCATAACCCAAGGACACAGACAGTAGGGTGGTGAGGGCATCTGCTGGTGGGTGGGAATGGCCAGGGAGGGGTCAATGGAAGAAAAAGGAGAAATATGTAATAATTTTAATGATAAAGAATTTAAATTAAAAAAATACTGAGAGCTGAAATGCTGTTTGTTTAATCTTTAATAGCTTAGAGACAAAGATTCTAGACCACATAATGCTAAAAACTCAAGTAAAATGTAAAAGGATAGACACTAAGAGAGATAACATTGTCAGAAATTGGATGATAAAGAAAAAAGAGGGGAAGAATAAGAAATGATATAATTTTACAACAGATTATAGTTAGGAAAATAAAATGGAAACTTTATTCATACTTTAATGATTTTAAATATAGTTCTAGAAGATGCTGTTTAGAAATATTAAGTGCTATAATTATAATATATTATAAACACAGTATATATAGTTTAATTATGATGATTATTCCAGGTACAGGTTTCTGACCTATGTAATTTTATTTCTCTCTGAAGAAATTCTTTTAACATTTCTTGCAAGTTAAATATACTGGCAACAAATTCTTTCATGATTTGTTTGTATGAGAAATTCTTTGTTTTTTTTTTAAAGATAATCTTTCAGGGTTCAGAGTTCTAGGTTGGTAATTTTCTCCCAACATTTTAAATATTTTACTCCACTTTACAGTGACGAGTGCATACCATCAACCCAGGTCCCTGCAGCCATACACACATTCTCATGATCTGCCCTTACAGTGCAGATGCACACTACCAGCCATGGCCCCAGCAGCTGCATATGCACCTACAGTTGGCCTTAGCCTCTGTTGTTCACTCTAGCCCTCACCACTGCAAAAGTGTCTGCAGCCAGCCTCTGCCACCTCACAGGCAATTGCCATTGATCCTCACAGTCAAGCATGTACACATCACTAGCTCCAGTCACCAACACCACCACTTGACCTAGTCGAGTGGTCGGCAAACTGTGGTTCACGAGACACATGCGACTCTGTGGCCCCTTGATTGTGGCTCTTCCACAAAATACCACATGCTGGCGCGCATGTACAGTGTGATTGAAACTTCATGGCCCATGTGCAGAAGTCGATATTTTGTGAATTGCTTGAAAAAGAATTAAAAATAGTTTTTATAATAAAGCTCAGTGAGCAACAAGAGAACACAGACAATTTTTTAAAATCAAGAAACCAATACAGGAACAAAATTAGAAGTTCAAAGAATTGTTAGAAAATATAAAAAGAACCGAACAGAAAACTTGGAGCTGAAAAATACAGCTAAATGAACTAAAAAGTAAAATAGAGATCTTCAACAGTAGACTCAGTCAAATAGAAGAATCAACAAACTTTAAGAGGTTATTTGAAGATATCCAGTTAGAGGAGGGAAAAAAAGAATGAAAAGAAGTGAAAGAAACCTGGGGCTTAAGGGAAATTATCAAAATAAACAATATTTACATTATGAAATTCCCAGAAGGAAAAGAAAAATAGAATAGGACAGAAAACTTACTAAACAAATAATGGCTAAAAACTTCCCAAATATAGGAAGAGATAAAGACATTTAGGGTCATGAAGCTCATAGATCCCCATCAGGATCAACTCAAGGAAGACATATTATAATAAAACTAGAGGTCCAATGCATGAAATTCATGCAAGAATAGGCCTTCCTTCCCCCAGCTGCCAGCACCAGCTTCCCTCTGGCTCCCAGGACCCAGGCTTCCCTCGCAGCCCCAGCTTCGTCGGGAAGGTTGTCTGGAAGGACATCAAGTCTAATTAGTATATTATACTTTTATTATTATAGATTGTCAAAAATCAAAGGCAAGGAGAAAATCTTGAAGGCAGCAAGAGAAGAGAAGCTCATCTCATATGAGGGAATAGCCTTTAGGCTATAGCAGATTTCTCAGCAGAAACCTTGCAAAGCCAAAAGGAGTGAGATGTTATACTCAATGTGTTGAAAGGGAAAAAAAAACCCTGGCAACCAAGCATATTTTACCCTGCAAAGCTGTTCTTCAGAATTGAAGGACACAGAAAGACATTAAAAAAAAAAAGAGCAGTTCATTAGTACTACAAATGTCTTACAAAAAATGCTAAAGGAGTTCTTCAGGCTGAAAAGAAAGGATGGTGACTAATAAAATGAGTCATGAAAATATAAAACTAATTTATAAGGCAGACATACAGTCAAATTTAAAATATTATTATCTTATAATGATAATATAGTATTAAGATTAAAAATACAAAGAATTAAAAATAAATATAACTATAATAATTTTAATTGATATATAAAATATGTAAATTGTGACATCAAAGTATAAAATAGGAGGCAATAAAACTTGAGCTTTTATTTGAAAACAATTAAGTTGTTATCACTTTAAAATAGATTGTTACAAGATTTTTATGTAAGTTTCATGGTATGCATACTAAAAACTAAATTAATTAATATTGTTAAAATGTCCATTCGAGCCAACGTGATAAGTTAATTCAGCATAGTATCTATCAAAATTCCAAAGCACTTATCACAGAAATACAACTAGGGTTGACAGGAAAAAGTATAGGAGACTCATTTAAATATGAATGTCTTATAAACAATGTTTTGTTTTCTTTTAGTATATACATATTTCCCATGCAATATTTGAGATATACTTAAAATATTTTATTGATTATCTGAAACTTAAACTCAATCAGGAGTTCGTGTTTTTAATTGCTAAATCTGGTGGTGCTAGTGAGGGTACACAAGTAATGCATAAAGTTTCACTGCAAGGTGGGGTATCTGGAGTACTCATCAGTAATAATGAGATGGGTCCTTTTCCTTTATACATTTTATACTTTCTGATTTTAAAACCAAGTAAACACATTACCTATTAAAATAATATAAATAAATATAAGCAAATACAAATAGATAAAGCTAAATATTTATATTCATGAACTACTAAAAATCTATTAGCCATTAAATAAGATTTCATTTATATTCTCTTCATAGTGAAAATAGGTCCCATCTATCACCCTGTAATTTGAAAATATGTGTCCACAAATCAGGGAAAGCTGAAAAATTCTGTGATTTTTATATTTTTTAATTATCCTAATTTACCCAAGGCATCTTATTGACCCTATTTCAGCAGTTGAAAAAGAAATGAAACATCTGAGATTTGGTATAGAGGATAAAAGTGTCATACACTATTATTCTTGAGAATGCAAGCCCATCCAAGTTTTTGAAATCTTCCCAAATCTTCCCAGCATTTTGACAGCTTCTCAGTTAACTCCAATGGCCAGTCATAAATGTTTCTGTAGAAAGCACCAGGCAGGGAAAAAGCAAAGGAAAGTATGACAAGAGACTCGTTAGTGCAGCAGGCTGCATATCAAGGCCTGGCAGAATCACGAACACAAACAAATACCTCTGCATATGAACCAATGCATAAATAATTCCAGATTGTTGTTGGGATTATAGGTTGGGTTCTTTTTTAATTTTTTTTTTGAATATATATATTTATTGATTTTACTGAGGAAAGGAGAGGGAGAAAGAGATAGAAGCACCAATGATGAGAGAGAATCATGGATTACTGCCTC
>NW_006291298.1:37826-50698 GCF_000327345.1 Myotis davidii
AGATCTTTTTTCTAAAATAAAAACAAAGGTAAAAGCCATAACAGGCAAAACAAATTGAAAACATGGACTTCATCAACTAGACACTTCTGCTCTAAGAAACACACTATTAAGACAATGAAAAGGCTAAACACAGATGAGGAGGAAATAGTCACAATACATATCTTTGACAGAACTATGTGAAAAAAATATAAACAACTCTTGTAACTGAATAATAAAAAACAATCCAATTAAAAATAGGCAAACGGGGAGAAAACAAGATGGCAGAATAGGTAAACACCTGAAATTGCTGCCTCACACAACCACTTCAAAACTACAACTAAAAGACAAAACAGGGAGAAACCAAGATGGCAGCATAGGTAAACACCGGAGTTTGCTGCCTTGAACAACCACTTCAAAAACAACCACAACTAAAAGACGGAACGGACATCATCCAGAACCACAGGATGGCTGGCTGAGTGGAAATTCTACAACTGGAAGGAAAGAGAAAAGCATACCAAGACTCAGAGGAGGTGCAGTGCGGAAGTAAAATACTAAGGTGCGGAGGTGCATGTGGAGCGGGCTGGTGGCTGAGGATGTGGTTGTCATTTTCAATCGGGAGGGAGTCTCAGGCTCTGAGCTCCAGTTCCAGGAGAGTATCTAGGGACCCAGACTCATACGGAAGAAGCGGGACTGTCTGGCATTGGTTGGAACTCGAGGGCAGCTTTCTTTCCAAGGGGCTTGCAGCCAAGTTGGGTTCTTATCCTAATGAGAAAATGTAACCTAACTCACTCATGTGATGCTGAAAATGAAAAAAAAAAAGTGATTTTTAATTTTTTTGTCTCTCATTTTAAAAAATATTATGAAGTTAAAACAATGAATAGTTAATTTTTTGACATAAATATCTTTATTGTGTTTCTTACTTTAACATTATTTTTTTTTTTTAGGTAAGAAGGTAGGTTGAAATTTAAATCTGAGTCTCCTTAACAGATAAAATTGCAGCCTCAGTATTTCTGTTCTCTGGAGACCATTTATTCTTTTTAAAAATATAAGTAAATGACTTGTTTTAGGAGATCAAGTAATATGAATCAGAAGAGATATTTAAGCAGAAAATGATTAAGGATACTATTGCTTGTCAAAATTGTAGGGCAGCCAAGATAGAGTCTTTCATTGTTTGACATTTTAAAAGTAGAGTTGATAAAAATGTTGTAGCCATAGTCCTAATCCACAGAGAGATTCCCACCCTCCAATTTTGTGCCAGCTGGCTCATGTATCCTCACACATTTTTGGCAAATACACCTATCAAATACAACTCACATTTTAAACAGCTGGATTAATCTAACAGCCCTTATTAGAATCCTTTCATCTGTTCTACAGAGGCAGAAAGCTACTAGTTAACTACAGAATTATTAGAAAACATGTACACATTTATTCCTGATTAATATGATTATGACACAACAATGTAACTTTGAAATTCCAAATGAAAGATTTTATTAAAAGTAAAAGTTCATAAATTTATAATTATTTTCAATATATATTTTATTTTCATTTTTTGTTTAATTTCATTTTTAAATAAATATAAAGGTCAACAGCTACCTTTCTGTATTGCTTGTTTTTAAAAATGAAAATAGAAAAAATAACACAATGCATAATATAAATTTTTATAAATAAGACACTGGAATTCTTAGCTTAGCATGCATTTTTTTCTGAGATTATAATAAAAACAGTATTGGTCTTTCTTAAAATTTCACATTCTTCATCATGATAATATTTCCAATACTTTAAATGTGAACCATATGTTCTTCCCTAACATATTTAACAGTGGTAGCCAGATGTTTGAACAAATTAGCAGTTAAATATAATGCTGACCGCTCACCAGTTCTCACAATCTGTCCTCACCTCAGTTAGTAGAAAGAAAAAGAAAAATCCACCTTTAGTAATATAGATGCCTGGGACTCAATATTGTGATTAACATTAAAATGCGACAAACTTTCTGAGAAGTAAACAAAAATACCTTTTAAAATATTTATGGAATTCAGAAGAATTATGAAAACTGATATCCTGGTCACAATTATACTAAAGTCAGCAGAAAATTCACAATAATTTTATTATCAACTACAGCCATAATTTTTCAGTGGACATTCTTTTGATTCTGCAAGTTCAATAACAGACTGCTTAGTGTTAAAGGCTTTTGCTGTCAAAGCCATGTAAACAGTTAAAACATATTAGACATTATCTCTTGAAGCAAACATCTAAGATAAGTAACTCAACATGTAATACATCACTACCATTCCCGTCTAGACATTAAAGATTGGGTTTTCTTGCAATTGTAACTAATTTTAACTAGGTACTTACTTAGGACTATTACTGCTTTGATAAAATTCACACATTAAAGGTATATTTTTAAAATTAAATAAATACTTTTATACATGTGCTTACTAATAGCTCTGGACTTAAGTAAGCTAAATCTCCAGCAATTACTAAAAGGATAATACATGACTAACATGGTGCTTATATATTATATGACTGCACAGTATTTTAACATTTCAAATCAATCCATATAACTATCTTAGCAAGATATTGTCTTGATTCATAGAAACCATTATGAGATAGGAAGAAATTAACAAAGAAACTACTGGAACTAAATAAGGGGATGAACAAGGAGGAGGAATGAGGATACAAACTAAACTTCTAAAACCAATTGTGAGATAATAGAAGATGGTGGCTGGCAGGACGGTAGGGAGGAGAGAGTGTGAGTGAGTAAAGGACTGAGAGGGGACTGAGAGGGATGTGTGTGGTGTGTGGGGGGTGAGTGAGGAACCGTTACATCTCACAGGAGTCCCTGGGGCTGGCGGATCAGGCCTTCTTGGACAGGGAGCCCCTGCCACCTCTGTGGGTACTCCCAGACCAATGTGGCTGGGCATGGAGCCCATGCCATTTTGAAGGGAGGGGCATCAGAGGCCAGAGTGCACCCACACCAACACCAGCACCCAGACTGGCCTCAGGCACCACCCCAACCCACGCAGAGAGCCGCTCGCCATACATAACCTGCATGGTAACACCATGCACTGGCAGTGAGTGGCGCCCAACCATGCTGCCAGATCCCAGACCTGCAATGTGACCACAGGCCAGAGAGACCCCCTGAGATGCAAATCCCTGCCTGAGCTCCCAGACCTGGCACTACCAACCCCGGCACTCTAGGACAGTGATGGTGAACCTATGATACACGTGTCAGAGGTGACACACGAACTCATTTTTTTGGTTGATTTTTCTTTGTTAAATGGCATTTAAATATATAAAATAAATATCAAAAATATAAATCTTTGTCTTACTATGGTTGCAAATATCAAAAAATTTCTATATGTGACATGGCACCAGAGTTAAGTTAGGGTTTTTCAAAATGCTGACACACCGAGCTCAAAAGGTTTGCCATCACTGCTCTAGGACCTGGTACTACTGACCCTGGTGCTCCAGGACTCCAGCGCTTCCAGACCCAGTTCTCCCAACCCCAACATTCTCAGAGACAGTGCTCCTGACCATGAATGGTTAGTGCAAGCCAGAGGGACCTCTGAGCCCCTCACCGCACAGCCTTCTGGACCATGATAACTGTGTTCCTGCTGTGACCTGGGAACCCCAACCCAGTGGCTCACACAGCTCCAGAGTCAGCTCCTACTATGCTGTCCAGGGACACTCAGTCAGGCACATGCCCAGGCCCATGAACAGCACCAATGGTTCCAGCCAGGGACACTTGACCCAATGTTTGCCCAGTCACAAAGACAGTGTAGATGGTGCCAGCCAGTGTCACTCTGTCCAGGAACTTCCCAGTCTCAAGGACAGCACCGGTGGTGCTGGCTAGGAACCCCCACCTAGTACCCTGTTGAGCCCAGGACCAGGTTGACAAGGCAAGCCAAAAGTTACTACGGAACACCCTGTCCTGGACACCTGGGTTCTTCAGTGAATTGCATGCCAGAGGGCTCTTCAGCCTCAGAGGGAGTCTCACATCAGTCCCCAGCCTACTCTGAGCACCTGCAGCAGACAACTGAGGGACCCGAACCATGGAGGAAGGGAATACAACTGAGAGCAGAGACATTAAAGATGTGAGAATAAAGGCATGCCCAGCCTTTGGGCTAAGGAGTCCTGGACCATTGGACAACAAGGGGCCTCAACTTCTTGGGCCTGAAGCAGGTTGCCAGGGACAGAAATTGTCTACAACACAGATTACATAGAAACAAATACAAAGGTTCAACAAAAATGAGGAGACAAAGAAAACTCCCCAGAGGAAAGAAAAGAGGAATCACCAGAAAGGGTAATAAATGAAATAGAGGCAAGCAATATATCAGATAAAGAATTCAGAGTAATGGTTATACAGATGCTAAACCATTTGGGTGAGCAATTTACCAACATACATAAGAATCAAGAAGAAATGAGAAATAACAGCTGCAATAAAAAACACAATGGAAGATTTCAACAGAAGACTAGAAGAAGTGGAGGACCAAATCAGCAAGTTATAAGAGAGGGTAGAAAAAGCACCCAATTTGAACAGCAATTGGGGAAAAAAATTAAAATCAGGAAGAGAGTTTAGGGAGTTTAGAGACAATATGAAATGAAGCAACATTCTCATAATAGGGGCAACAGAAGGGTCGAAGCTGAGCAAGGAATAGAAAACCTATTTGAAGAAATAATGAGAGAAAACTTCCCTGATTTGGGGAAGAAAAAAGTCACACAAGCACAGAGAGTTCCTAACAAGAGAAACCCAAAAAGGCTCACACCAAGACACATTGTAATTATAATAGCAAACATTAATGACAAATAAAGAATCTTAAGGTCTGCAAGAGAGAGAAATAAGGTTACCTACAAGGGATCTCCCATTAGATTATCAAATGATTTCTCAACAGAAACACATTAGGCCAGAAGAGAATAAAATGAAGTATACAAAGAAATGAGAAGAAATGGACTGAATCCAAGAATACTCTATCCAGTAAGGCTATAATTCAAAATAGAAGGGGAAATCAGGAGCTTCACAGACAAATAAAAAAGGATAAGGGAGTTTATTACCACCAAGCCAGCAATGCAAGAAATGCTAAAGAGACTATTGTAAAAAGAAGAAATAGAAAGGGAAGAAGGAACACAGGCATAAAGAATAAAAATGGCTACAAACAAGTCCCTATCAATAATGACTTTAAATGTAAACAGATTAAGTGCTCCAATCAAAGACATAAGGTAACTGAATGGATAAGAAAACATGACCCAACAATTAGCGGGGGCTGTACAAGATGGTGGCCAGCAGGAGAGCAGTGAAGAAGAGAGTGTGAAGTGACTGAAGGAGAAAAAGGGGAGTGTGAGGATGTGTGTGTGTGTGTGGGGGGCGGGGTGTATAAGTGATGGACAGGGGTCTCTGGGGCTGTCAGACAGGGCTCTACTGGACAGGGAGCCCTTGTTACTGCTGCAAGCACTCAGGAGCCAGTCAGCTCAGAAACCACACCAACTTGAAGGAGAGAGCTGCTGTTAATAGAAGCCCAGACTCACCGCCACCCAGACTGGCTTCAGACACCATCCCGGACCTTGTAGCCACTCCTACCAAAGACCTGCTACCTCATCTTTAGACCCACAGACCCAGGGATTCCAGCCTCCCCAGCTGCAGGCTCCTGTGAGCCCCAGAGTGTGTGCCCCTCCTGCCAAGCCCACACTGCTTCACCCGCAGAACCTGCAAGACTTGGCACCTGGACCCCTCGGTGAGTCTCAGAATGCACACATCCCCGAAAGCCTGGCTCCAAACTCAGACCCCATGCACCTTAGTGCCTGACTACCTTGGTTAAGTATCTGGGTGCATGTCCCTCCTGCCTAACTCACTGCTTTAGCTGCTGACCCCATGCATCTTGGCATCTGACCACCTCAGTGAGTATCAGGGAGTGTTCCCCTCCTGCCAATCCCATCACTTCAGCTGTAGACCCCATGCAACCCTCACCTCAGTGCCTGGACCCCTGGTGAGTCTCGGAGTACACACCACCCCTGCCAAACACTGCTTCAGCTACAGACCCCATGCGAATCATGCTTCAGTGCCTGGACCTCTTGGTGAGACTCAGGCTGTGCACCCCTCCTGCCAAGCCCATGCTTCGGCCTCAGACATCACATGACCCGGGTCTCAGCTCCTGGGCTCCTTGACACACAATCAAGATCTGTACATTTTTGTTGATTTATTTCCAATAGGCCTTGCATTAGATGGAAATCCACATCATCTTGTAGAGGGCAGCAACGGAGGCCAGAAGTACAGCAACACCAAAACCCAGACACCACCCCTAGACCTGTTCAGGGAGCCACGTGCAGCCATAACCCTGTGGAACCACCATGGTGCCACAGAAGTGAGAAGCACAGTACCATGCCACTGGTCCCATACATTAGCAGTGAGTACAGCGAGAGAGACCTCCCGAGCTGCACCTCCTTGCCAGAGCCCAAACCCAGCATCGCAGAATCCTGTGCTACAAGCCCCTGCCCTGAGTATAAGCTGGGGGTTCCCCACTCCTGCCCAATCCCCCATCCCAGTACAGAGAGGTAGACCAGTGCGCGTTCTGCCCAGGGCACAGATATAACCTTTGACCAGCATGGGCAGTACCCCACAGTACTGAGAGAGGCTTCAGGCTGGGGTAGGTCAGAGCCTTCTGGCCAGTGTGGGCTCTACCCTTCAGCACAGACAGAGCTGTGACCTGGCACATGCCCTACCCCCAGGACAAGTCAGAGCTGTTGATGTGACCTGCTGTGTCACAGGACCATGCTGTATGTGCCTGGTCAAAGGGCCATAGGCTGCCATCCTGCCTTGGGAGCCGGGGCCGCACAGTGAATTGCATGCCAGAGAGCTCTGACCCCTGATTTAGGGAAGAAAAAAGTCACACAAGCACCGAGAGCCCCAAACAAGAAGAACCCAAAAGGAGCCACACCAAGACACATAGTAATTACAATGGCAAATGTTAACAACAAAAAGAAAATTGTAAGAGTGGCTAGCAAGAGACAGAAACTTACCTACAAGGGGTCTCCCATTAGATCATCAAATTATTTCTCAACAGAACCTCATCAGGCCAGAAGAGAATAAAATGAAGTATACAAAGTGATGCAAAGGAAGGGACCGAATCCAAGAATACTCTACCCAGCAAGGCTATCATTCAAAATAGAAGGGGAAATCAGGAGCTCATAGACAAAATAAGGCTAAGGTACTTTAGGAAGAAATGCTAAAGGAACTGTCGTAAAAAGAAGAAATAGAAAGGGTAGAAGGAGCACAGGCATTAAGAATTAAAATGGCTAAAAACAAGCATGTATCAATAATAACCTTAAACATAAATGGATTAAATGCTCTAATCAAAGAACATTGGGTGGCTAAATGGATTAGAAAACATGCCCCATATATATGCTTTCTACAACAGACCCGCTTTAGAACAAGGGACTCACACAGATTGAAAGTGAAGGGATAAACAATATTTTTCAAACAAAGGGAAATGAATAAAAAGCTGGGGTAGTAATACTTACATCTGACAAAAATAGACCTCAAAGTGAAGGCCATAACAAGAGATAAGGAAGGCCACTTCATAATACTAAAGGGATAGATACAACAAAAGGGTATAACTCTGGTAAGCATATATGCATCCAAAGAAGGAGCACTCAAATACATAAAAAAAAAACCTTCTGGAAGATATCAAGGGAGATATCTACAGCAATAAATTAATAGTGGCAGACTTTAATACCCTATTGACATAACTGGATAAATCTTCTACACAAAAAAATCAACAAATAACTGCAATACTAAATGATTCACTAGATGAGATGGACTTAATTGACATCTTCAGAATATTTCACCCGAATGCTACAGAATATATGTTTTTCTCAAGTGCACATGAGACATTTTTAAAGATAGACCACATATTAGGACACAGGCTAAGTCTCTAAAAATTCAAGAAGATTGAAATCATATCAAGCATCTTATCAGATCAAAATGGCATAAAATTAGATACCAAATACAATAAAAATAATCAAACACAAGGAGGCTAAATAGCATGTTATTAAACAATGATTGAATCACCAAAGTGATCAATGAAGAAATAAAAGTGTCCTGGAAACAAATGACAATGAAAACACAGCAATCCAAAATCTATGGGACACAGTGAAAGCATTCCTGAGAGGGAAGTTCATTGCTCTGCAGGCCTACCTAAAAAAAATAAAATAAGGAAAACTAGTAATAAGCTATCTAACTGTACAACTTAAATACAACTTAAAGAATTAGAAAGAGAGCAATAAGAGGAAAAACTCTATTCCAACAAACTGGACAACCTAGAAAAATACAATCTTCCAAAATTCAATCAGGAAGAATAAAAAAAACCTGAATAGGCTGACATCAACTAATGAAATTGAAGAAGTAATAAAAAACAAACAAACAAAAAACCATTCCAGTAAACAAAACCCTGTTCCAGGTGGGTTCACAAGGGAGTTTTACCAAAAATACAAAACAAAATAAAACAAAACAAAAAAAAAATGAAGGATAAAAAAGATTAATGAACCACTAGACAGACTCACCAAGAAACGAAGTGAGAGGACTCAAATAAACAAAATCAGAAATAAAAGATGTGAAGTAACAACAGACCCCAAAGACATATAAAAAATTCCAACCTCTTTCTATGAATCCAGCATTACCCTAATCCCCAAATCAAGATAAAGACATTAAAAAGAAAGAGAATTACATGCCAATATCCCTGATGAACATAGATGCCAAAATCCTAAACAAAATCGCACCCAGCAATACATTAAAAAAGATCATGCAACATGACCAAGTGGGATTTATTCCAGGGATGCAAGGCTGGTACAATATTTGCAAATCAATAAACATGACACATCACATAACATAATAAAAGCCTTATATGACAAACCTACAGTCAACATCATACTCAATGGGCAAATTCTAAAACCCTTTCCCCTAAGAACAGGAACAAGACAGGAATGCATATTTTCACCACTCCTGTTTGGTATAGTATTGGAAGTGCTAGCCATAGTGATCAGAAAAGAAGAAGAAATAAAAGGCATCCAAATAGGAAAAGCACAAGTAAAACTGTTATTATTTGTAGATGACATGATATTGTACATAGAAACCCCTAAAGGCTCCATCAGAAAACTACTAGATTTAACAAATGAATTTGTCAATGTAGCAGGATACAAAATTAACACTCAAAAAATCTATGGCAGTTTTATACACCAATAATGATCTCACAGACAGAGAAATTAAAAAAAAAAAAACAATCTCATTCACCATTGCAACAAAAAGTTAAAAGACCTAGGAATAAATTTAACTAAAAAAGTAAAAGACCTGTACTCAGAAAACTACAGGACATTGGAAAAAGAGATAGAGGAGGATATAAATAAGTGGAAGAATATACCATGTTCATGGATTGGTAGACTCAACATCATTAAAATGTCCATACTATCCAAAGCAATCTGTAGATTCAATGCAATCTCCATTAAAATACCAATGGCATATTTCACAGACCTAGAAAAAATTCTCTAAAAATATATATGGAATTTAAAAAAGACCCTGAATAACCACAGCAATCCTGAGAAAGAAGGACAAAGTTGGAGGGATCACAATACCAGATATCAAGCTATATTACAAAAAAAAAAAAGCCACTGTTCTCAAAATAGCCTGGTACTGACGCAAGAACAGACATAAAGACCAATGTACCAGAACAGAGAACTCAGAGATCAACACAAGCCATTATGCTCAATTAATATTTGACAAAGGAGGCAAGGTCATACAATGGAATCAAGACAAATGGTGTTGGGAAAATTGGACAGATACATGCAAAAAAATGAAACTGGATCACCACCTTATACCAAACACAAAAATAAAATGGATAAAAGACTTAACTATAAGATGGGAAAGTATAAAAATCTTAGAAGAATCCATAGGAGCAAAATATCAGACATATCTCATAGCAATATGTTTGCTGATACATCTCCTAGGATACTGGAGACTAAGGAGAAAATAAACAAATGGGACTACATCAAAATAAAAAGCTTCTGCACAGCAAAAGAAACCATGGACAAAACAAGAAAGTCCACTGCATGGGAGAACATATTTGCCAATGTTACATCAAATAAGGGTTTAATCTTAAAAATTCATAGCTTACTCATACAACTTAACAAAAGGAAGATAAACAATCCAATAAAAAATGGTCAAAGTAACTAAACAGAAACTTTTCAAAAGAGGACATACAGAAGGCCAAGAGACATCTGAAAACATGCTCAAAGTCATAAATCAAAGACAAGTGCTGGCGAGGATGTGGAGAAAAAGGAACCCTTGTGCACTGCTGGTGGGAATGCAGACTGGTGAAGCCACTGTGGATAACAGTATGGAGTTTCCTCAAAAAATTAAAAATGGAACTCCCATTTGACTCAGTATTTCCACTTCTAGGAATATATCCCAAAATATCAGAAACAGCAATCAGAAAGGATATATTCATCCCTATGTTCATAGGGGCACAATTTACAATAGCTAAGATTTGGAAACAGCCTAAGTGCCCATCAGCAGATGAGTGGATTAAAAACTGTGGTACATTACACAGTGGGATAACTCTGTTACTTTAAAAAAAGAGAGAGAGAAAGAACTCTTACCATTTGCAATAGCATGGATGAACCTGGAGAGCATTATGCTAAGGGAACTAAGCCAGTCAGAGAAAGATATATATCACCTGATCTCACTCATTTGTGGAATATAATGAACAACATAAACTGATGAACAAAAGTAGATCCAGAGACGTGGAAACATTGAACAGACCATCAAACCACAGAGGGAAGGCAGTGGAGTATGACGTTAGGATAGGGGGTTTGGGGGGTGGGTAAGAGATCAACCAAAGAACTTGCATGCATATAAGCATAGCCATTGGACACAGGCAACAGGAAGGTGAAGGCCTGGGCTGGGGGTGAGGGTGGCCTGAGAGAGGACAAAGAGGGATAAGGGGAGCATATGTAGTACTTTCAATAGTAAGTATTCAAAAAAAGGAAAAGAAGTGCAAATTAGCAGGTACAGAATAGTCATGGGAATCTAAAGTACAGCATAGGAAATATAGTCAATAATATTATAATAACTATGTATGGTGCTAGATTGTACTAGATTTATCGGTTGTCACTGTATAACTTATATAAATGTCCAATCACTGAGTTGTGCACCTGAAACTATACTGTACCTCAACTCTAATTTAAAATATTAAATTAAACTAAAAAAGAATATTATGCTAAGTGAAATAAGTCAGTCAGTCCTTAAAAGCTATGAACCATATGATTTTACATATATGTGGGATATAAAATATAAACTCGTGTGGTGGTTGCCAGATGGAAGTGAATGGGGGGGGGATGAAGGGGTCTTAATATATGGTGACAAAAGATGATTTGACTCTGGGTGGTGGGCACTCTGTGTAATATACAGATCTTGTAACATAGAAATGTACACTTGAAACATATATGATCTTATTAACCAATGTCACACCAATAAATTTAATAAAAATAAATAAATCTCTGTTTTAAGCCAAAAAATAAAAATAAAAATACCAATTGTAAGTCAATATACTAGCATTTTAATATTGGCATTAAAAAACAAAGTGTTGAAAAAAAAGAAAGAAAAAAAATGGCGGAGGTATAGACAGACGTGTCCTGTGCCTTGTCCCAGAGCAGATAAGGGTGAGCAGCTGAAAAGGGTAACATACAGCCTGAATAAGCAGAGGATATTCAGCTGAGAGACAGTTTGCAGCTGGGAAAGACAGAGAACTCCCGGAAAAGGGGAACGGTTGGAGACTGCGGCTGAAATCTCTTCCGGAGCGCTGGCTCATCCGTGGAGACCACGCCATCTTGAGTGGCTGTTACCGGCATCCAGAGATCGACTAATAACCTGGAAACAACGGATCTCAAGCAGCGTGACTGCGTGAACTCAGACGAGCACTGATTCTTCTTACGGAAAGGTTAGACTTCCCCTAAAGGTGCAGTTTGCAATTCAGGTTGGAGAAAGAAACGCGCGTGGGGGGAAATCTGCACCCCACAATGTCCGTGGCCATTGGGGCCAGCATGATCCGCGAGTGTGGAAGGGCTCCCGCAGGGCTGCTGGCAGAAAGGAACACTAAAAATAATCCCATAGCTGGACTGGATGCAAAAAAGCAGCCTCGGATTTTGCAAGTCTGCAGGCTAGTTGGTGCCAGGGGCGAGAGGGCACGCAGAGATTGCGCGCAGACCTGGAAGGTGAAGGCTTGCAAATCTGCACAACTTCTCAGTCTCTTGTTTTTACACTTCCCCTTAAATCTGTGTGTTTGATTATTAAACCTAGTGCATAGGATTGGTCAGTTGGGGTCACTTGCAGAGATTGTAAGGGAAAGTTGTTTTGGGGGAACCTGGGAAACAGAGCAGGGAGTAATGATTAAAGAACCAGCTCTAGGCAGTGGACTTCCCCAAACCAGTTTCAAGTACAATAGAGAAAATAAACCCTAACTACTGGATAGAGAGGACTTATAGCCTTGGAGGTCAATCCAGACACACTTTCACCCAGAGGCAGAGCCACGAACTGACTCTCCTGTAAACACAAATAAAGGCAGTCTGGGAAAGAAATACATCCTGCCTTAAAATCAGGACTGTGGTTTACAACATGGAGGAACAGTGTATCGCAGGGAAATTTCAACACTCTCCTGAATACGTGGCAGGACTAAGGCGTGCCAAAAAGAAAGTAGAAGATCTTAAGCACCTTCACTACTGCACATTTTTATTTTATTTTATTTTTAATTCTTTTTTCACCTTTTAATTAAGAACCTATTTTATCATTATTTTTTTATTTTTTTCATCACCTGATTTTACCTTTTTGATTACTACATTTTTTATTGTTAACC
>NW_006291298.1:54470-64601 GCF_000327345.1 Myotis davidii
GATATGAGTGGATTAGAAAACTGTGGTACATATACACAATGGAATACTATGCTGCAGTTAAAAAGAAGGAACTCTTGCCTTTTGCAACAGCATGGATGGAACTGGAGAGCATTATGCTAAGTGAAATAAGCCAGTCAGAGAAAGATAAATACCACATGATCTCACTCATTTGTGGATTATAGAGAACAACATAGACTGATGAAAAGGGACAGATCCAAAGACTGAGAAACAGCAATCAGGCTATCAATCCCCAAAAGGAAAGTAGGGGATGGAGGGGGAAAGGGGAAGATATCAACTGAAGGACTTTTATACATGCATATAAGCCAAACCAATGGACATGGACAACAGGAGGATGGGAGCATAAGTGTGCGGGCAGGAGGGAGTTTGGGGGTTTATGGGGGGGATGAGGACACATTTGTAATACCTTAACTAATAAAAATTAAAATAATAAAATAAACAAAAACAAAACAAAAAACAAAATGTCACCTTAATATATTAAACATTTTAGATGAATTAATAAAATATTTGTGAGCCCTGTCACTAAAAATCACATGAAGAAACTAATGATATATAACCCAACATGGGTGAACATAAGTGAAAGACAGACACAAATGACCACATGCTATATGAATTCATTTATAGGAATTTCTTGCAAAAATTCTCTGTATTCATATCAACCATATCATTAGTTTCTCAGAGCAAGCTTGGGTGAAACTGACTGCTAATAGTCATGAAGGAACATTTTGGGAAAATTGAAGTTTTCTAAATATTGGATGTGGTCATACTTACATGGGTATGTACATTTGACATCTCATACAACTATACACCTAAAATGGTATGAGGGAGAGAAAAAGAAAGACAAATTTCCATCTTTTCCTGACTTAGAAATCATAAGTGGATAGAGGAAATAAGTATGGGATCTAAGAAGATAGTTCAAAACAATGCCTTAGGAATTCCACTTTTAACAAAACAGTTCTCCCACTGAGAAAAAGTGTAAACACCAAGGAGTCAATATCAGAGGGACAAGGGAGATTATGTGGGTAAACCTGAGATATTGTGCTACTGTTTCCCTTGGAGCTTATGAAAATCATTACTTTTATGGTTAGGGAGACTAAGAAACTGAGGCTAAGATATGTTAAAAAGAAGGAAAGCAGAGAAGATATTTCAGCAGCTATGTGGGACATGAGATAAAAAATGGTACCAGAAAAGCAGTTGGCTACTATAATCTACCTTTGAAAGACATAGTTTATCTGGTAATAGTTGTGAGTTGGCTGCTTTTTCATTGAGTGCACCCAACACTGTACACAGCCATCTGAACCATTAAAAGCTTGAGAAGTCAAAGGACAAAACACAGGATTTCATAACAGCTTGAAATTAGAAGGAAAACCACAGAGGGAAAATCCCAAGTATAATGATAAGTTTACTCAAATCCATTGCTGACCATGAAACAAGCAGGGGCCTAATGAAGACCCTCCCCACCTGCCCCTTCACCCCCCACCCCCACCCCCCGCAGGGAGTTGCACTACAAAAATAGCAGTTGAGAGCTATAGAAACAGATATGTAATATGACAGCTGCACTCTGGGAGTAGGAAGAGGGAGACATGGTTTGAAATTTGAGTCCAAACTCGTGATAACTAAAACAATATCAGAACACAATAGAATACAGAATTGCTACAATATATTGTTTACAATGCCAAGTTTTCAACCCCAAATTATTAGACATAAAATAAAAGACACCAAATGTGTACCTATACTTAGGGAAAAGGCAGTGAATAAGAGACTGTCTCCAAGTGGGAGTAGATGCAGACTTCAAAGCAGCAACTATGCAATATACATGCGTATGCTTTCAAAAATTTAAAGAGAAATACAAAAGGAATATACAGGGTGGGGGAAAAATAAGTTTACAGTTGTGAATATATGAAACAGTTTATTCTTGTGTTATTTATTAATTACGGTATCATTTTCCATAGAACAACTATAAACCTACTTTTGCCCCACCCTGGAGCAACTGTAAACTTACTTTAGCCCCACCCTGTACATTTATACTAATAAAATGGTAATATGCTAATTAGACTGGGGGACCTTCTGGACAAAGCCATGGTGGCAGGGCCGAGGCAGAGGCTGTTAGGGTGATCAGGCCAGGAGAGGAGGTAGTTGGGAGTGAGCAGGCTGGCAGGGGTGGCAGTTGGTGGTTAGCAGGCCGGCAGAGGGGGGCAGTTGGAGGAGAGCAGGCTGGCAGGCAGAGTGGTTAGGGGTGATCAGACAGGCAGGCAGGTGAGCAGTTAGGAGCAGCAGTCCTGGATTGCGAGAGGGATGTCCGACTGCTGGTTTAGGCCCAATTCTGATCAGGTCTAAACTGGCAATCCCCAAGGAGTCCCAGTTTGGAGAGAGTGCAGGCTGGGCTGAGGGACACATCCTTCTCCCCGCCAACCCCCAGTGCATGAATTTTGTGCACTGGGCCTATAGTAACTTATATAAAAGATATAAAAAGTGCAACAGACCCCAATCATCATATAAACAACAACATAAACCACTTCTAGAATCTTTGTACTCAAACTGCTTAAAGCCTAAAGATAATGGCAAAAGTTTAAAAAAAGCAAGAAAAAAAAAGTCATGCTACATACAGATAAATAATTATTGCTTCATAACAGTAATTATGGAGGCCTGAAGACATTTAAATGACAAAGTTAAACTTTTAAAAGAAAAAAAGCATAGCCAAGAGTTTCATACTCAGTGAGAGTAAGCTTCATGAATGAAGTTTTAACAAAAATACTTTCAGATAAACAAGAGCTAAGAAATCTTACCAGCATATCTGTATTATAAGAAATTCTAGCTCTCGCTGGTTTGGCTCAGTGGATAGAGTGTAGGCCTGTGGACTGAAAGGTCCCAGATTCGATTCTGGTCTAGGACACATGCCTGGACTGCGGGCTCAATCCCCAGGGTGGGGCATGCAGGAGGCAGCCAATCACTGATTCTCTCTCATCATTAATGTTTCTAATCTCTCTCTCCCTCTCCCTTCCTCTCTGAAATCAATAAAAATATATTTTAAAAAAAGAAATTCTAAAGGAAGTTTTTCAGATGAAGGGAAATTATGTCAGACAGCAACTCAACTTTATAAAGAATAGTTATGAAAATTTTAATATGGGTTAATGTAAAATAAATAAAATTTAAAATTGTCTTAGTTTTTGAAAAATATGAATACAACAAAATGTAGCACAATATGTGCAAGTTTATATTAATAAATATTACATATTATAACAATAGCATTAAGGATGGGTATTTAGTAATAAAAACCATAGTTTTCAGGTTCCATATTTTGTCAGTAAGAACTTGATATTAATGATAATTTTGTTTAAGAGCAACCAAAGCAAATAGAAATGTGGCAAATGAATAAGAAATGCCATCTTTAAATAAAAACATATCAAGTAGGATTAAAAAATCAAGAACCCACCATAACTGGTTTGGCTCAGTGGATAGAGTGTCAGCCTGTGGACTGATGGGTTTTTGGTTTGGTTCTGGCAAGGGCATGTACCTTGTTTGCAGGTGAGGCTCAATCCTTGGCCCTGATCAGATGCATGTGGGAGGCAACCAATCAATGTGTCTCTCTCACATTGAGGTTTCTCTCTGTGTGCCTCTCCCCTTCCCTTCCACCCTCTCTAAAAATAAAAAATAAAATATCCTTGGGTGAGGATTATCAACAACAACAACAATCAAGAACCAGCCTTGGCAGAGTGGCTCAACTGATTGGAGCATCATTCCATGTACCAAAAAGTTACAGGTTTGATTCTAGGTCAGGGCGCTTACCTACATTGCACATTCAATCTGTGGAGGGAGGCAATTGATCAATGGCTTCTCTCTCTAAAATGAATAAAAACACATTCTCTAGTGAAGATAAATAACCAATTAAGTGATAATTACAAGAAGCACACTTAAATACTATGGATTAGAGGCCCAGTTTACGAATGGGTTCCTAGTGGCTGCCAGCTGCCAGCAGGGGCCTCCCTCCCTTCCCCTAGCCAGCCCTGCTCCCTGGTCGAACTCTCAGACAAACTCCTGGTCAAGTGGACAATTTGCCTACTACACTTTTATTATATAGGATTATTTTATAAATGGAAATTTTACACATAAAAAAATAAGTGAAATTTACCATTTTATTGATGAATTTGATAGCAGATTAGACATTCAAGAGAGAATAGTGTTCCATATATTATGTAAGCAAGAGTACTAGGACTTCAGAACAGAGATGAAAAAGATATAAAATAATAGAGAAATGGTAAAATAAAATGGGGCATGGTGAAAAGCCTGACATGGAGTTTCAGAAATAGGACAAAAGAGAATATTTGAAAAAATAAGTCAAGTATGTTCCAAAACCAATGGTACACAGACTGCTAGCATGGCCCCCACCACCCATGCCTTGTATATTTGATTGGGGGGTAAGGGGGACTTTTGTATATGATGGATACCATACCCATAAAAACAATCAGAGTGTTTTTAAAATCTGTATCCATTCTACTATTGGCCTCAGCTCAGTTAATGACAATCACCTATTTCCACTATGCCAATTTCTATTACTTTCTATTTCTATTAATGCAAAGAATGAAGGTCCCAATAGATGGAAATGTTAAAGAAGTTCAGAGTGGAGAACATAATGGAAAAAAAAAAAAAAACTTGATTGTGCCAGAAAGAAGCTCTTTGTTGACTGTCAGAAGAAGAGGCTGCAGGTTTATAGGAATTAGGGTAAAAAGATGAGCAATTACTCTTGTTAGCAAAGCTCATATCTCTAAAGTAAGTCTATATAGTGTAATATAAGTAAGAATACCTATCTATTACCTGCCTGCTCACGCATGTTGTTAACCTCAATACCACATTGCTTCAGTCAGGAAGAATTTTAATTTAGTCAGACAAATTTCTGGTAACTCTGATTTGTATCCATTGTTTTAGTAACTCTTTCTCCTTTCTTTATCCCCCATGAGGATTTTAATAAGACCGTGGACTAAAATAAATTAGGCACTAATATTTAGTCATGATTTTAATATGAAAAAATAGAAGTAATCAACTGAATACATTTATGTTAGAATGTAATTTCTAGGCTTTTGATTCTATTTCAAACTAAGACATATAATGAGGAAAAGCTGTAAAAAGTGAAATATAAATGAACTGAACATGAGTTTGGTGTTATTCAAAAGTAGTATAAAAATAATCATTAGAATTGAAATTTGAATTTTTAACCAATTAAAGAATTGAGAAAAAAGATAGGAGCTGGCAGGACTGAGGTGGAGACGATGTGAGTGAGTGAGAGGATGAAAGGAGAGTGTGTGGATGCGTGTGCTGTGTGTGTGAGTGATTGAAGGACAGTTAAATCCGAAAGGAGTAGCAGGGGCTGGCAGACCAGACTCTCCTGGACAGGGAGCACCTACCATCGCCGCGGACTCCCCGGGCTGCAGGACTCGGTCACAGAACCCACGTTATCTTGAAGGGGAGAGCAGCCTTGTCTAGGAAGGAACTCATCAACACCACCACCCAGACAGCCCTTGGACACTCGACCTGGCAGCCACTCCAGCCAAAATCCTGCTGCTCCACCCACAGACCCTAGGACCTCCACCTCCAAAGGTGCACCACTCCCGCAGCAGTAAGTGCAGCTTCCCCTTTCCCAGTGGCAGACCTCTGACAACACAGTCAGGAGTTTCCGGAGAGCAGTCATCCGGAGCCCACCACTCCAAGACAGCTCTTGGGAGTCACTGCAAGACCCCGCTGGGTGTGATATTGTGCAAAGGGGGACGCACTGCCCCACAGTAGAAATCCTGAATTCACTCTTCCTGAATAACTGCCCACAGATACTGTTGCACAACTTCAGCGCCAGGGCCTCTGAGGGTGCATCAGAGCTCCGCGCCACAAATGTAGCTGTGTTTCCAGCATGCAGACATCCGGAGCCCAACACCCCACAGGCAACTCCTGGGAGCCACTGTGAGCACTTGCTAGGTGCTATATTGTACAGACAGTGGCACACTGCCCCACAGTAGAAATTCTGAAATCACCCTTCCCGAATAACTGCCCACAGACACCATCTCACAACTTCAGCACCAGGGCCCCTCAGGGTATGTCAGAACTCCGCGCAGCAAATGCACCTCCACAGACGCACGTTTCCAGCAGGCAGGTCTCCAGAACCCACCACCCCACAGGCAGCTCTTGCCCTCGCTGGATGCGATATTGTGCACAGGGAAATTCTGGATTGACTCTTCTTGAATAACTTCCCACAGACACTGTCACACAACTTCAGCGCCAGGGTCCCTCAGGGTGTGTCAGAGCTCTGCGCCACAAACGCACCACAGGTACCCCTGTAAGCTGACACTGGGAGCGCGTGTATCCAACCACAGACACAGCAGCAAAAAGTGAGTCTTCCCATCCCACAGCTGTAGAACTCTGGGCACTATAGTGGCACTTTTCCAGCACATAAGCCTCCTGAACCCACTGCTCCATGGGAAGCCCGCTGGGCACTCTCTTATCCAAACAAGGATGCACTGCCCCGGCAGTAGAAATTCTGAATACCCTCGTCCTGGATACCTGCCCACAGATGTCTCAATTGCTTGGCTTCAGCCAGGGCCCTTCAGTGTGCCTCAGTGTGCCACACTGGCAAACACATCATGGGTAGCCCTGTGAGCTGCCACTGGGTGAGCGTGTATCCAACCAAGGAAGCAGCAGCAAAAACTGAGACTTCTCACCCTACAGCTACGGAACTCTGGACACCACAGCCAAGCCTTTCCAGAGCACAGGCCTCCTGAGCCCCACCACCCTGACAGACAGCTCCTGGGTACCTTGTGAGCCCCCACTGGGCACATGTGATTCCAACTAAGGATGTGAGGCAGAAAAAACTGGGACATCCCCCTCCCCGGCTGCTGACATCTGGACACCGCAGTTGTGCCTTTCCAGCTTGCAGGCCTACATCAAGAAAACCCAAATAGCTCAAGTAGGGAGATATGCTAAATTACAAAGACCCAAGAGATCACACCAGCAGCATCATCCCCAAAAGAACCTGGATACGAAAGCAGTCAGATCTAGGACACAGAAAAAATTAAAATGTTACAGCAAAACATGGCGAGACAATAAAGCAATCCCCAAAGGAAAGAAAAAGAGAGATCACCAGAAAGGGAGTTAAATGAAATGGAGGCAAGTAACTTCTCAGAGAAAGAATTCAGAGTAATGGTAATAAGGGTGCTCAAATGGCTGGATGACAAATACATGCAACTCAAAGAAAAATACATACAACTCAATGAGAATTATAAGGAGCTGCATAAGAATGTAACCAATATGAAAAGAAACCAAGGAGAAATGAAGAATGATGTTGCTGTAATAAAGAACACAATGGGAGGCTTAAACAGTAGACTAGAAGAGGCTGAGGGCTGCATCAGCAAGCTAGAAGACAAGGTATTTTGTGAAATCACAAAAATCATACAAACACAGCAGCAACTGGAAAAAAATTTAAAAAGCAAGAGGCAAGCCTAAGGGAGCTTTAGGACAATACAAAATCGATATTAGATATCAATGGATTTCTCAACAGAAACACACCAGGCCAGAAAGAAATGGAAAGAAATATACAAAGTGATGCAAAACAAGGGACTGAATCCCAGAATTCTATACTCAGCAAAGCTATCATTCAAAATTGAAGCTTCAAGAGACCCATCTCAGAACAAAAGATTCACACAGACTGATCTTGAAGGGATGGAAAATTTTTTTTCAGGCAAATGGAAATGAGAAAAAAGCTGGGGTTCCAATACCTACATCTGACAAAATAGACCTGAAAGTAAAGGCCATAACAAGAGATAAGGAAGGCCACTACATATTACTAAAGGGAGAAATCCAACATGAATATATCACTCTGTAAACATATATGCACCAAATACAGGAACACCCAAATACATAAAACAACTTCGGGAAGATATCAAGGGAGATCGATAGCAATACAGTCATAGTAGGGGACTTTAATACCCCACTGACAACACTGGATAAATCCTCTAAACAAAAAATCATCAAGGAAACAGCAATCCTAAATGACTCACTAAATCAGATGGATTTAATTGACATCCTCAGAATATTTCACCCCAAAGCAACAGAATATACATTCTTCTCCAGTGCACACAGGACATTTTCAAAGATAGACCACATATTAGGACACAGGCAAAATCTCCTAAAATTCAAGAGAATAGAAATCATAACAAGCATCCTCTAAAATCACAAAGGCATAAAACTAGAAATCAACTACAATAAAAACAATGAAAAAAATCAAACACTTGGAGGCTAAGTAGCATGCTATTAAACAATGATTGGGTTACCAAAGAGATCAAAGAAGAAATAAAAAGCATCCTGGAAACAAATGACAATGAAATCACAACAATCCAAAATCTATGGGACACAATGAAAGCAGTCCTACGAGGGAAGTTCATAGCTCTACAAGCCTACCTCAAAAAAAAAAAAAAAAAAAAACAGAAAAAATGGTAATAAATTATCTAACCCTGCAACTTAAAGAAATAGAAAGAGAGCAACCAGAAAGGCCCACAGTATCCAGAAGAAAGGAGATAATAAAGATCAGAGCAGAAATAAATGGCATAGAGACCAAAAGTACAATACAAAAGACCAATGAAACCAAGAGCTGGTTATTTGAAAGGATAAACAAGATTGATGAACCTCTAGCCAGGCTCACCAAGAAAAAAAGAGAGAGGACCCAAATAAACAAAATCAGAAATGAAAGAAGTGAAGTAACAACTGACTCCACTGATATACAAAGGATTGTAAAAAAAAATACTATGAACACCTCTTTTCCAACAAACTGTACAACCTCGATGAAATGGACACATTCCTAGAAAAAAACAACCTTCCAAAACTCAATCAAGAAGATTCTAAAAACCTGAAGAGGCTGATAACTACTAATGAAGTTGAAACAGTAATCAAAATGCTTCCAACAAACAAAAGCCCCAGACCAGATGGCTTCACAGGGGAGTTTTACTGAACATTCAAAGAAGAACTAAAACCAATCCTTCTCAGACTATTCTAAAAAATCAAGTGGAAGGAACACTTCCAAGGTCTTTCTATTAAGCCAGCATTACCCGAATCTCATAACCAGATAAAGACACCACAGAGAAAGAGAATTACAAGCCAATATCCCTGATGAACATAGATCCTAAAATCCTCAACAAAATTCTAGCAAACTGGAACCAGCATTACATTAGAAAGATCATACACCATGACCAAGTGGGATTTATTCCAGGAATGCAAGGCTGATACAATATCCGCAAATCAATAAATGTGATACATCACATAAACAAATTGAGAGACAAAAATCACATAATCATATCAATTGATTTAAAAAAGACATTTGACAAAGTCCAACACACTTTTCTAATAAAAACGCTCAGCAAAGTGTGAATAGAAGGATCATACCTCAACATAATAAAAGCCTTATATGACAAACCTATAGCCAACATCATTTTCCCTTAAAAACAGGAACAAGACAGGGATGCCCACTTTCACCACTCCTGTTCAACATAGTCCTGAAAGTGCTAGCCTCAGCAATCAGACAACAAGAAGAAATAAAATGTGCCCAAATTGGAAAAGAAGAAGTGAAATTGTTATTAATCGCAGATGACATGATATTTAGAAAACCCCAAAGACTCCATCATAAAATTATTAGACTTAATAAATGAATTCAGCAATGTAGCAGGATACAAAAGTAATGCCAAGAAATCAATGGCATTTTTATACACCAACAGTGAACTTACAGAAAGAGAGATTAAAAAACAACCCCATTTACCATTGTATAAAAAAAATTAAGATACCTAGCAATAAACTTAACTAAGGAGGTAAAAGACCTCTACTCATAAAACTACAGGACATTAAAAAAAGAGAGAGAAGAAGACATAAACAGATGGAAGAACATACCATGTTCAGGGATTGGTAGAATAAACATCATCAAAATGTCCATACTACCCAAAGCAATCTAGAAATTAAATGCACTCCCCATTAAAATACCAACAGCATATTTCACAGACATAGAAAGAACTCTCAAAAAATTCATCTGGAATAAAACCAACAACAACAGCAACAACAAACCGGAATAGCTGCAGCGATCCTGAGAAAGTA
>NW_006291298.1:66530-69299 GCF_000327345.1 Myotis davidii
CATTTGTGAATTATAATGAACAACATAAACTGATGAACAAAAACAGATCCAGAGACAGGGAAACATCGATCAGATGCTCAAACTCAGAGGGAAGGTAAGGGAGGATGGGGGTAAGGGGAAGAGGTCAACCAAGAGACTTGTATGCATGCATATAAGTATAACCAATGGACACAGGCAACAGAGGGTGAGGGTGAGGTTGAGGGCAGAATTGGGGGATGGGGGGTATTGGGAGGATAACCACATATTTGTAATACCTTAATCAATAAAAAATAAATAAGTTAAAAAAAGAATTGAGTCACTCTATTATTTTAATATAATCAGTGTAACTTTTTAATTGGAATAACTTTTGAGTTTATGGGGATTGTAATTATGCTAAAGTTTATTGAACTGGAATAAAAATTGGTAAAGATGCTCAATAATTTCAGAAACAGCAACTAAATACAGAAAAATATGTATTTTTGTTTACACATAATTATTACATTTTCATTAAAATATTTCTTTGGAATTTGCACTTAATCCAATATTTTTAATCAACTTTATTAAAGTGTAACAGCATAAAATAAAACTACAATTCTAAATGCATTTTCATAAGTTTTGACATCTACACTAATCAAAGAGAAACATGCAAATTAACCATCACTCTGCTACACCCACCAGCCAATCAGGAGCGAGTATGCAAATTAACCCAACTAAGATGGCTGTACCCATGGAGCTGGAGTGAGCAGGAGGCTTGGGTTGTCCCTGGCAATGGAGGAAGCCAAGCTTGGGCTCCGCTCAAGGCTATAAAGTTTTAATTATAGAAGATAAATAAATCCCATATACCTGCTTCCAGCCCACCATGGCCTTCGGTCAAGGAGGCTCTGAAAAAAAAAGGAGAGGCTGGGAGGTTGGGTCACCATGGGTTATGGCCAGCCTGCAAACAGTCATCAGACCCTCATTCAGGCTTGCCAGGAACCCCAGTGGGGACCCCCACCCTGAAGGGGGTGTGGTCAGCCTGAAAACGGCCCTCAGCCCCTCATCCAGGCTGGCCAGGCACCCCAGCGGGACACCCACCCTGATCCGAGACACCCTTCAGGGCAAACCAGCCGGGCCCCACCCGTGCACCAGGTCTTTAAAAGGGTAATATGCTAATTAGACTGGGAGACCTTCCAGGAGACCTTCCAGATGTTCTTCTGGACAAAGCCATGGTGGCGGGGCCGAAGTGGAGGTGGTTAGAGGCCAAGAGGGGACAGCAGTTGTGGGTGATCAGGCTGGTGGGGGATGGGGCCATTGTGGGTCAGGCAGGCAGGCAGGTGAGTGGTTAGGAGCCAGAAGTCCCGGATTGTGAGAGGGATGTCTGACTGCCGATTTAGGCCTAATCCCTGTAAACCAGCAGTAGGACATCCTTCACGGGGTCCCAGATTGGAGAGGGTGCAGGCCAGGCTGAGGGACACCCTCCTTTTCATGCATTTCGTGCACCAGGCCACTAGTCTATATATATAAAAGCTTGAGTGACAGTTCGAGCATTCAACGAGTAGCTATGATGTGCACAGACACTCAATGCACAGGCATGGAAACATAGAACCGACTGATGAATCTCAGAGGAAAAAGGAGAGGGGGGCAGGGCAGGAAGGGATTAACCAATGGTCTTATATGCATACTAGAGGCCCAGTTTATGGATTCATGCACCAGTGGGATCCCTCAGCCTGGCCTGTGGGGATCTGGCCAAAACCTCCAGTCTGACATGCCCCGAGGGGTCCCAGATTGCGAGAGGGCTCAGACCAAGCCAAGGGACCCCACAGGTGCACTAATCCATGCACTGGGCCTCTAGTACATACATAATTCTGTAACCACAACTACATTCAAGATATGGAACATTGGGGTGTGTGGGGAGGTCTGTTGGCCCTGTCACCCCTGCTTGCAATCCGTGGGGTCTTCACCACCTCTTCAGACATCTGAGTGAAATTGAAATTGTGGAGCTCTGTCTATATGGGGACTCCAAGGGCACAGTTCATGTTCACCTCTGCTGGCCCAGCACTTCTGCCTCCAGATTTGGAGAGTGGCCATTTAGGCATATCTGTGGAGTGTTCCTCGGGGGTGCCACAATTCGGCTCCCAGCCTTGCCTGCTGCATCTGCCATTACCACCACCAATGCTGTTTCTCAGTCTCCCAGCCTGGCAGCTGCTGCTCTGCATCCAGAAGTCGGGGTCTAGGAGCTGCAGCGTTGGCACAGAGAGGGCAGCTGCCTCCCCAGTGCCATGCACCACTGGATCAGCACTAGAAGGAAAGTGAGTAAAGTGTGGATAGGCCACAGAGCCCAGAACAACCTGAGCAGATAGAGGTGGCCAGGACTGCTGGCTGTGGGGGCTCATTGGAAGTGCAGGGGCAGGAGCCCAAGGCTGAGCTAGCTGGCAGGAGCAGGGTGAGCACCCCCACCATCCCCATTTGGGGAGTTACCCCAATCTGAATCTGAAGGGGGGAGCCATGCAGTGGGTCTCAGGGCCAGCAGAGATGTCTGACAGGCACACCCATCAGTGATCCTGAGGGACCTTTACTTTCTAGAGAAACTTTCAATGGAGAGCCTGAGGGAGACTGAACAATGGGGCCCTGGAAGGAGGCCCTACCCAACTTGAGAGCATGGGAGGCTCCCCTTACACACCCTATGCAATGGCTGATTATACCCTGCCCTGCAGTTCTGGGATGGAAAATCTGCAGCCCTGAGGCTGGGTCTGTCAGTGAGGAGACTTGGTTTGGTTGGAGCCTGGGAAGAGGACCTGCCCGGGAGGGCGG
>NW_006291298.1:69473-69923 GCF_000327345.1 Myotis davidii
GTTATTTTTAGTTTTTTATTCTCTCCTGCTTGAGGTGACAGTGGGGAATGCCAGAAAGCCAGGCAGAGCTGAGGCACTTGAAGGAGAGAATGTGCCTGACCCCCTTCCTACAAGCTGCCTGATCTACTCAAAACAATCTATAGATTCAACTCAATATCTATTATATAAAAGACAAAGTGACTGACCACTGTCCATCTGACGATCTGACTGACCAACCAGCCGGTACATATGACATGCACTGGCAATTTAAAAATAAACATTGACTCATGCATGCGCAATACATATAAAGCTCTAGCTGGCGCCAAAAGCAAGCATGTTTTAATTTTATAACACTACTAGTGGCCAGGTGCACAGATTCATGCACATTGAAAGGAAATTAATTAGAAGAAATGTTTTAATATCACTATTTGCCCTTTCTCTGTAATAGAGGTGTCAACCAAATTCATGATT
>NW_006291298.1:70707-71707 GCF_000327345.1 Myotis davidii
CACCCATGCACCAGGCCTCTATCCTATATAGTAAAAGGGTAATATGCCTCCCAGCACTGGGATCAGTGGAGCTGAAAGGCCTCCCGGCACCGGGATCAGTGTGACAGGGGGCAGGGCCCGAACCCCCTGATCGCCTTGTGGCTCTGTGTGTGACAGGGGGCAGGGCCACAACCTCCCTATCCGCCCTCCTCTGCTGGTGACAGAGGAAGGTACCCCAAGCCCCTGATCAGCCCTGCTCTGTGCCTGATAGAGAGGACCTCCCCTACCCCCAGATCGCCCTGTGGCTGTGTGTGACAGGGTGTGGCGCCTCAACCCCCCTGATGGGCCCTGCTCTGTGCGTGACAGGGTATGGAGCCCCAACCCCCCTGATGGGCCCTGCTCTGTGTGTGACACAGGGGAGCTCCCCAACCTCCTGATGTGTCCTGCTCTGTGCATGACAAGGGGGAGTGCTCCAACTCCCTGATGTGTCCTACTCTGTGTGTGACAGGGTACAGAGCTCCAACCCCCCCTGATGGGCCCTGCTCTGTGAGTGACAGGGGGCAGCGCCCCAACCCCCTGATTGGCCCTGCTCTGTGCATGACAGGGGGAAACTCCCCAGTCGGCCCTGCTCTGAGCCCGACCTGGGGCTGCAGCTAGGGATGGGGCCTGCCCTCTGCCACCCGGGAGCAGGCCTAAGCCAGCAGGTCGTTATCTCCCGAGGAGTCCCAGACTGCGCGAGGGCACAGGCCAGGCTGAGGGACCCCCACATCCCCCCGAGTGCACAAATTTTTGTGCACCGGGCCTCTTGTAGTATTATAAAATTAAAGCACACGTGCGATTGGCGCCAGTGAGACCTTTATATGTATTTATATGTGCATTATATGTGCATGAGCAAGTCAATGTTTATTTTTATTTATTTTTTTTATTATTTTTTTTAATATATTTTTTATTGATTAAGAAATTACATATGTCTCCTTGTCCCCACGTTACCCTCTACCCCCCTCCCCCCGCTCTTGCCCTC
>NW_006291298.1:73658-79377 GCF_000327345.1 Myotis davidii
CCCAATGTTTATTTTTAAATTGCTAGTGCGCATCATATGTACTGGCTGATCAGTTGGTCAGATGGTCGATGGTGCATATAAAGAACTCATACAAGGAAGACAAAGAATCCAATTTAAAAAATGGGCAAAGGACCTTAGTAAACATTTTTCCAAAGGGGACATACAGATGGCCAATAGACATATGAATAAATGCTGAAAGTCACTAATCATCAGAGATTTTCAAATTAAAACTGCAATGATATATCACCTCACACCTGCAAAGATGGCTATCATCAATAAATCAACAACTGCTGGTGGGGATTTGGTGAAAAGGGAATGCAGACTGGTGCAGCCACTGTGGAAAACAGTATGGAGTTTCCTCAAAAAATTAAAAATGGATCTGTCATTTGACACAGTAATTCCATTTAAAGGAATATATCCTAAGAAACCTGAAACACCAATATGAAAAAAATATATTCATCTCTATGTTCATGGCAGTGTTACTTATAATAGTTATGATATGGAAACAGCCCAAGTTCCCACCAATAGATGAGTTGGGGAAAACACTGTGGTACATTTTCACAATGGAATACTATGCAGCTGTAAAAATTGAAGACGTCTTACCTTTTGAGATAGTATCAATGGACTTGGAAAATATTATGCTAAGTGAAATAAGCCAGTGAGAGAAAGACAAGTATCACATGATCTCACTTATATGTGGAATCTAATGAACAAAATAAACTGACAAACAAAATAGGTCCAGAGCCATGGAACAGATTGACAAATCTCAGAAGGAAGAGGGTACTGGGGGATTGGAAGAAATTAACCAAAGAACTTATATGTATATGTATATTCATAACCCATGGATATAGACAATAGTGCAATGTAGGCCTGGATTGGGACAGAAGCCAGATAGAGAAGAATAATGGGGAGCAAAATGAGGGACATCTATAATACTCTCAATAATAAAGATAATTTTAAAAGATATGGAATATTTCCATCACTCCAAGGTTCTCCGATGCCCATTTGCTGGTGACTCCCCATCCCCTGTGCCTCCTACCCAATTCCTGGTCTCTGGCAACCACTGGTCATTTTCTGAAATGACAGTTTTATCTTTTCTAAAATTTTATTTATAGAGAATAATTACAGTGTATGTCTTTATGTCTTTTTCTTGGTTATTAGTCACAGGCTTTTTTGTTTGCTTGGTAGTTTTCGATTGAATGGCAGATATTTTGAATGTTACATTGGTCCCTGCTGGATTTTGTTGTATTCCTTTAAATAATGTTGGATTATTTTTCTGGCTTGCAATTATATTATTTAATATCAGTTAGACTATTTTAAAATTTCCCTTACATATTTTTTAATTTAAATTCTTTATTGTTTAAAATATTATATGAGTCTCCTTTTTCCCCCATTGACCTCTCCCTGGCCACCCCCACCCCCCAGCACATGCCTTCACCCCCCCCTCATGTCTGTGTTCATTGGTTATGCTCATATGCATGTATACAAGTCCTTTGGTTGATCTCTTACCCCTCACCCCCCCGCCTTTCATCATAGGTTGGACAGTCTGTTGCTTCTATGTCTCTGCTTCCCTTACATATTGTTATTTCAGAACCAAATAGGCCTTTAAGTTACAAGGAATTTAGCCACACTGTTAGGGAATGTTACTTGCAATGGCTTTACCAACAAGTGGAACCACAAACTACTTCCAGCTTTGTGTAGATACTGGGGATTTTACTACCTTGTGTTTCCTTATTCTTCTTTCTCTAGTCTTGAGTCGCTTCCTCTCTTGCATACACAGATCATGGCTCAGCTGGAGCCTCATGTGACCCATCTGCAGCTCTCTGAACAGCTCCCTCCTTAATGGTTTCCTATACCACACATTGCAGCTGTCAGCCTCTGAGCTTTATTGCTCTCCTCAGCTCAGAAGGAATTGTAGGCTCTGTTTGGGTTCTTCTTCCATTTGTGCATTCTTGGAACTCCCTCCAAGCTTTTAGCTAATACAGTCACGAGTTTTCCTTGTTTGTCTCTCTATCTGTCTGATTTTATATTGTTTAAGTTTTGAGTGGTTGTGTAGGGTAGGGAGGGGAATGGGGTTGGTAAACCCAAGATCTCTTGTTTCATCTTTACTGAAATTTACTAGATTTATTTTTAAAGTTATAAGGCCAAAACTCTAAAACCACAAAAATTCTATAATTTTGCTTCTTTAATAGTCAGTACAATCTCTAATTCACCCACAAATTCATAAATTTTCATCTGTGTTTTTGAAAAGTACCATTATACATTGTTAATGACAACACCTCTTCACACACACACCAACATACATTAATTATATTGGTTGACTACCATATTCATTTGAAATTAATAATTAGGTTAAAGTTAAAAGTCTAAATTATTAAATTCCCATTGACCTACTTTTAGTACTGTATGTGCATAGCATATAGAAACATAATAGCTGTCATTACAAAACAAAAACGCAGTGGAGCAAAGGATAGAAGGAAAAGGAATATTGGAAAAGCTAACAGGGTCAGCAAGTAACAGAATCACATACCAAGACATATAGCACATGTGCTTTAAGACCAAAATGGTTTTCTGTACCTGTATATTTTCACTCAGAATTTGGAGGCAATCAGATCACCCTCTAGTGGCATAAAGAAGCACATCAATTAGCCAAATTGCTACAGAAGAAATTCTTGCTGATGAATGCTTTATTACAGAATTTTTCTCCAACTTTCTTTAAGAGATTTACTTCAACCTTAAGAGATTAATATAACTTAGAAATTTCAAAGTTTTACATATTTTCAAAAGGTTTTAATGCTTTATTCTCACATAATCTTTGCGAAGTAGAGGGATTCATAGACCTATTTTGCAAACATTGAAGCTCGGGTTTGAATATAGCTTGTTCTATTTGATCAGTTGTCTAAAATTACACTGTATTCCCCCTTAACTAATACAAAATAATATTAAATGTAAACTGTAAATGAAAAATGAAATTAAAATGGAAAAATATATAAGCACTTACATTAGATGAATAATAGAAATAACCAGGTAAATGCAGTAACAGCTATATTTCTGTTAAATTTTATAATTATTTCACCTGATTTTATTTTTTAATTTATTGTCTAAAGTTATATATATGTATCTTTTTCCCCAATTGACACCCCCCCCCGCACCGACAGCCATTCCCACCCGAGCAAGCACCACTGCCCCAGGATCTGTGTCCATTGGTTATGCTAATATGCATGCATACAAGTCCATTGGTTGCTCTCTAACCCCACCCACCCCCCACACATCCCCTGCCATTTGTCTCTGGATATATTTTTGTTCATCAAATTATGTTGATCATTATATCCCACATATGAGTGAGATCATTGATATTTATCTTTCTCCAACTGGCTTATTTCGCTTAGCATAATGCTTTGCAGTTCCATCCATGCTGTTGCAAATGGTAAAAGTTTCTTCTTTTTTATAGCAGCATAGTATTCCATTGCGTAGTTGTACCACAGTTTTCTAATGCACTCATCTGCTGAATGGCACTTAGATTGTTTCCAAATTTTATCTGTTGTAAATTGTGCTTCTATGAATAAAGGGGTGCATATATCCTTTCTGACTGTGCTTCTGATTTCTTGAGATATAGTCCTAGAAGTGGGATGACTGGGTCAAATGGGAGTTCCATTTTTAGTTTTTTGAGGAAACTCCATACTGTCTTCCACAGTGGCTGCACCAGTCTGCATTCCCACCAGCAGTGCATGAGGGTTCCTTTTTCTCCATATCCTTGCCAGCACTTGTCATTTGTTGATTTGTTGATGATAGACATTCTGACAGGTCTGAGAGGGTATCTCATTGCTGTTTTGATTTGCATCTCTCAGATTATTAGTAACTTTGAGCATGTTTTCATATGTCCCTCGACCCTCTGTATATCCTCTTTCGAAAAGTGTCTATTTAGGTCCTTTGCCCACTTTTTGATTGGATTATTTAAATTCCTTTTGTTAAGTTGTATGAGTTCCCTGTAAGTATTGGAGATTAAACCCTTATTGGAGGTAACATTGGCAAATATGTTCTCCCATACAGTGGGTTTCTTGTTGTTTTGTTCATGATTTCTTTTGCTGTGCAGAAGCTTTTTATTTTGATGTAGTCCCATTTGCTTATTTTCTCTTTGTCTCCATTGCCCTAGGAGCTGTATCAGTAAAGAGCTATGAGATCTGTCTGATATTTTGCTGCCTATGGAGTCTTTTAGTATTTTTATGGTTTCCTGTGGAGGGCTGTTTCTCTCTTCTCCATGTCCCGCATGGAATGGTGACAGATGTAACGCTCTGGCACCCGAATTGGCTGCATTGCTCCTTTTTCCTTGCTCTTGGTCCTGCAGCAATGCACAGGTGCTGACTGCTATCATGACAAGGCATCTTCAAGATCTCTATCTTTGAACTATCTTTCCTGTCTTTGTGGCTGGAGCAATCTGGTCAGTTGGGATCTGTTGTTGCAGGAATCAACATGGTCTGGGATCTGTTCTTCTGAAAATATACAAACGTATTCTCGACAAAAGGTTAATAAAGAAAACCTTACTTAGGATTTTTTTCTTCAAAATGATCTTCTCCTGGCTTTCCCTGACATAATGTGTGTTTTTTCTGGGTGTCTCGCTAACGAAAAAATTTTAATTTAGTTATAGGATCTATTTTCTTACATGGCATTTTCCACTATATTTTTCCACTATACCCCCCCCCCTTTCCTGCGTTACCTGTGAAACAAAGGCTGGTCTGTTGTCGGATCCTATCATAACAGGAAAACCATACCTGGGTAAGATGTCTTCCAGCAGCTTACCATGAAATGAAAATTTTGGTTAATACTTTTTGAATAATTACTTATTTCAAGTTAGCCAAATTTAATTAATTTGAAAACTTGACAACTATTTTACTGTCAAATTTAATATTTTAACAATAATCTTAAATTTACACTGTAAATATTAATTGAAAGGATCACTTTACGTCCTTGAGGAGGGTTAAGCATTCCTGTTGTTAGGCTAGATTTAAATTTAGAGTCTGTTAAACTAAGCCTTTGATTTTCTGGGTACCATTTTCAACTGGACCAAGTCTCTTCTGTTATTTGGTTCCTGATCTGGGCTGGGCATGGGAAGCAAGAAGCAGCCATGGGGACAGAAGACCTTCCTCAGAAGGGGCGAGTGTTCAAGCCCCTGCACCATTGGGGGGGGGTGAGGATCTGTGCCCCACCTCTGTTGAACCCCAAGTTCTCTCCTACTGGCCCCTGACTGTGCCTGTCTTAGATCGCCCCTCCCTAAAGGGTCTTACCCGTCATTGACTACCAGCCGTACTATCTGGGCCAAGTAGGGTGATGTGAGGTTCAGTTCTGTCTCCTTGTTAACTTATGTCCCTCTGGCCTCCATGCCCAGCAACTGCCTTTGGATCCCCCCGCCTGCTGGTGGCCCCGTCATTAATCATAGGGAAGCCAGGTTTCTTCTCCAGAGAGGGCCCAACTGACGCCATTGGGCAAGAGACAGATCCATGGTACCAGCTTTTCATGATCTCAGCTTGAACAGAGAGCTCAGATAACAGCTGTAGACTATTGGAATCCTCTTGGCAAAAAAAAAGATCAAGAGAGATCAATACAGAATGCTTAAGTGCCTTCCCAGGGGGCCTTCCACACAGTGGAAGGGAATAAATCCTTTTATGTCCTTAAGTATTAAATTGTTGCCAAACATTCAAAGAATTTGTAAGTTTGTTTGGGA
>NW_006291299.1:0-426 GCF_000327345.1 Myotis davidii
ACTGCAAGATAGTGTGAGAGGGAGAGAACAAAAAGAGAGCATGTAGAATTACAGGGAGTGTATATTTGTGGGTAAGGGGCAGCTATACTCCAAGGGACTGTTGGGGACTGCCAGACTGGGCTACCTGGACCAGGCAGCCTACACTGCTACTGAAATCTCTCCTGGAGTGACCAGCTTTGCCACAGAGACCATGCCATCTTGAAGGGGAGAGTGGCTGTTATCAGAGGCCTATACATCCGGGGACTCTACAAACACAACACCCAGCAACCAGCTGTGAACCCAGGAACTCCGGATCTCAAGCAGTGCAAATATATGGACTCAGAGATGTCAGATTTTGCCTAGGAAAAGGAGAGAGAGTGCTACAAATCCAGACATCCGGAGAAGAGAAATCACAGGGAGACAAAGAAATAGCCTGCATATGAAAGA
>NW_006291300.1:0-457 GCF_000327345.1 Myotis davidii
CTCTGTGCTGCTCACCTGCACAGAGTGACTGGGACTGGGTGGAAGCCAGGCATCCTGCCCTGCCCAGCCCCGGATGATCTGCCCTGTGCGAGCTGCCGCCCCGCCTGGCAGGGTCACAGATCCGGGTCCTGGGACCGTGGACAGCCTCAAGCGCTGCCCCCCGCCGGGCAGGGTCACAGATCCAGGTCCCGGACCGCGGACAGCCTTGCCTGCTGCTGCCCACCTTCAGTATGCAAATTAGCCACTATCTTGTTGCTTCAGGGTAGGGGTCCGCACTGGGGTGCCTGGCCAGCCTGGATGACAGGCTGATGGCTGTTTGCAGCTTGGTCACACCCTCTTCAGAGTGGGAGTCCACACTGGGGTGCCTGGCCAGCCTGGATGACAGGCTGATGGCTGTTTGCAGCTTGGTCACACCCTCTTCAGAGTGGGAGTCCACACTGGGGTGCCTGGCCAGTCT
>NW_006291301.1:0-6978 GCF_000327345.1 Myotis davidii
AAAGGCACAAAATACAACACACCAAGGCACAACATACCAAACACTGAACACAAATGTATTTACGGTATTAATAACCCCAAATAAAGGTGGCCACCTGAGCTAAGAGAGTTGGGGAAAAAGGAAGAAAGAAGAGAAAAAGATAGAAGAGAAAACAAAAAAATATAAGAGAGAAAAGAGAATGAAGTAGAAGAGGGGAGGATTCTATTTATATGAGGAGAAAACTCCAGTAAAACTGCCACTAATCCCAACAAATTCCAGTAATGGATCCCTGGAGATGAATACAAACTACCAACAACCAATAATATCAATCGAGGCTAGGGAAAACAGAAGCACAAAAATAACCGGCGGGGAGGGTTGGAGGGAGGGGAAAAACCAGCAGGAAAAAAGAAAAAGAATAAGCAAAACAGCCTCACAACCAGTCCTAAAAAACACAGACACACACACACACACACACACACAAACAAACAACAACGACGACAAAAAAACCCCAATATACTCAACAATCAAGCAAACAACAAAACAATAGAAAGATAAAAGAAGAAAAAAAAATTGGATAGTGAAGAAAGATAGGGGATAGGCGTATAAGGATTTTGAGCCGTGGATTGGAAATATTATATATAAGTAGGGTGAAATTTTGACAAGGGGTAAAAAGAATAGGGAAAATCTAAAGCAGGAATAGGGTAAGAGAAACAGGACAACAGAAGGGGGAAAGTGGGGAAGAGGTTTTTAGCACAGAGGCAAAATTGAGGTAGAGAAAAATGATGCTAAAGGAACGATGAAAATAGAATGGAGAACACTAGTCCCAAGATAAAATAAAGAGAAAATAAAATGGCACTTTAAAAAATGGTAAAATGGTAGCAGTAATGATGATACTGGTTAAAAATAAAAATGTGGTAATTACAAGGGTAAAATCAGGTGATGAAAAAAGAAAAAAAATGGTTTCTTAGTTAAAAGGAGAAAATATAATAAAAAAATAATTAAAAATGTGCAGTAATGAAGGTGCTTCAGGTCTTCTACTCTTCTTTTTGGCACGCCAGGTATTCAGGAGAATGTTGAATTTCCCCCCGATACACTGTTCCTCCATGTTGTAAGCCACAGTCCTGATTTTAAGGCTGTATTGGTTTCCCAGACAGCCTTTACCTGTGTTTACAGAAGAGTCAGTTCGTGGCTCTGCCTCTGGGTGGCAGTGTGTCTGGATTGACCTCTGAAGCTATAAGTCCTCTCTGACCACTTCTCTATTGTACCTGAAACTGGCTTGGGAAAGTCCTCCGCCCAGAGCTGGTTCCCCAGTCAACACTCCCCACTCTAGTTCCCAGGCTCCCCCAAAACAACCTTCCCCTACAGGCTCTGCAAGTGACCCCAACTGGGTAATCCGATGCATGGGGTTCAACAATCAAACGCACAGATTTAAGAGGAAGTGTAAAAACAAGAGCCTTGGAAGCTGTGCGAACTTGCAGGGCTTCACCTTCCAGATCTGCACGGAGTCTCCTTGCATGCTCTGACCCCTGGCACTAAGTAGCCAGCAGATTGGCAAAATATGAGGCTGCCCATTTGCATCCAGTCCAACCATGGGCTTATTTATAGCGTTCCCTTCTGCCAGCAGCCCTGGGGGAGCCCTTTCACACTCGTGGGTCACTCTGGCCCCAACGGCTGCAGACTTTGTGGGGCGCAGATTCCCTCCCCCTTCCCACGCGCATTCCACTCTCCAACCTAAATTGCAAACCGCACCTTTGGGGGAAGTCTAACCTTTCTGTGGGGAGAAGCAGGGCTCCTCTGAGTTCATGTAGTCGTGCTGCTTGAGAGCCATTGTTTCCGGGTTAGTAGCTGATCTCTGGATGCCGGTAACAGCCACTCAAGATGGTGTGGTCTCCGTGGCTGAGCCGGCGCACCGAGAGAGGTTTCAGCCTCAATCTCTAACCGTTCCCTTTTTCTAGGAGTTCTTTTTCTTTCCTGGCTGCAGACTGTCTCTCAGCTGAATCTCCTCTGCTTATTCGGGCTGTATGTTACCCGTTTCAGTTGCTCGCCCTTATCTGCTCCGGGACAAGGCACCGACATGTCCGTCTAAACCTCCGCCATTTTTCCTGTCTTTTGGTTTTTGTTTTGGATGCATGGCAGTTAACTGGGTAAATGTAAATGGATTCAATAATTCAATCAAAAGACCCAACTATAAGTTGTCTATAATAGAACCACCTCGGAACAAAAGACACACACAGGATGAGAGTGAAGGGATGAAAAAAATTTTTCCATTTGGAAAAGAAAAAAAAGCTGGAGTAGAAATATTCATATTCAACAAAATAGACTTCAAAATGAAGGCCATCACAAGAGACAACAAAAGTCACTACATAATACTAAAGGGATCAATCCAACAAAAGGATATAACCCTGGTTAAACATATATGCACCCAACATAGGAACACCTAAGCATATAAAAAAAACACTTCTTGAGGACTTCAAGGGAGAGATCATCAACAATACTGTCACAGTAGGGGAATTTAACCCCACTGACTTCATTGGATAGATCTTTCAGGCAAAAAATTATCAGTGAAACAGTGACTCTAAAGGACACACTGGATTGAGGAGGAAACTGGTCTTGCAAGGCATGTCAGGCCATAAAAACTGTGAACAATGTACTGCCCTAGCGGGCGGGGGAGGTCATTATCGCTGTCCCCAGGACAGATCATTGGATATGGCCTGGAGAACCCCAACACCTGGGGACCTTCGTGTAAACCCACGAAAGGGAGGCAGAACCATATCTGCAAGACAAAGACCCCAGAAGGTTATAAAAAGTGAAGCTCTCTGCATGTTACTTCACTCTGATTTGGAAATTATTCCCAGAGTCCACTAGTGTTAATAAGCGGGTCCCTCCCTTTCTCTAGGAAGCGTGCTTGGTATTTCTTTGGTATTCTGCAACATTTGGTTCCCTGACCGTGAAGCTAACCTCATCTGGCTCTTGCCTCCAGTGAGTGGATGGGGTTTGGGGCCCAGGGGCGTGGGACAGGCCTCCAGAAGGTGTGCGCTGCTGATTTTAGCAGAATTGAACCGGGAGCTGGGGGGGGACTCTAGGCGCTCCAGGACCTCAGCCCAGGACCCAGCCAGCATCTGGAGAAAGTGGAGGAACATTTTTGGAACTGTCAACAGAATTGGTAAGGTGGGGGCCCCAGTCACCCTTGTCTGTCTCTTGCCACTGATCATCATGGAGTTGGGACAAAGTAAACCCACTGTTTTCAATTGCATGTTGGAAAATTTTGAAAAGGGTTTTATTGAGGACTATGGTATTAAAATGAACCCCAAAACACTGAGGAAATTCTGTGAGTTAGAATGGCCAGCCTTTGGGGTTGGCTGGCCCCCAGAAGGCTCTTTAGATGTAGGACTGGTCAGGGTGGACTGGAATGTAGTCACGGCAGACCCTGGACACTCCAAGTGAGTGGAAGGGGGAGCTTGATCACTTCCTCAGAAGTCATAGGACTTCATCAGGTAAATCAGGAATTAGGACTCTGGAGGTGAGTGAATTCAGATTCGATTAAGGAGTTATGGGTTTACTCTTCTGTTTGTTTGTGTGTGGGACTAACCCAATTTGCTACTGAGAAGGGGGGCTGGACTCAGTCTTAACTCCTCCAGTAGGTTCTCACTGAGACGTTGGTCGAGAATTCTGTTCTGGGGCATGGGTGCTGTGAGTGCCCCCATGCCCAGCTGGGGAGTTAGTCATTATCTGCTCAGCTCCAGTCTGGGCTAGTCTACTGAGAGAGTGTGAGTGTGGATGTTTGTCTGTCTTGGCATAATTATCTGCTGATTAACTGGTCTGTGAAAGTGAAAGCCACTTTTGATTTTCTGTTTGCTCACCTGGTTAAAATGTTTGATTTACTGAAGGCTGAACCCGTGATGGTCTGCAAAAGTCTCAAGCAGTGCTGTTAGTTAGTTTTCTCAGAAACGTTTGCTCTCTATCAAAGAGGGATAGTTGATAAAAATTTGTCTATGTTTGTGTACTAGGGGCTTTGGTTTTCTCTATGATTTTTCTGTGTTAGGTTGAAATTTTGGAATTCTGGGGTAGATTTAAAGATATTTGCAGCTCTTATTGAGGACTATGGTATTAAAATGAACCCCAAAACACTGAGGAAATTCTGTGAATTAGATTGGCCAGCCTTTGGGGTTGGCTGGCCCCCAGAAGGCTCTTTAGATGTAGGACTGGTCAGGGCGGTCTGGAATGTAGTCACGACAGACCCCGGACACCCAGATCAGTTCCCTTACATAGACAGCTGGTTAGGAATTGCTCAAACTTTGCCGCCTTGGATCTGGTTCTGTTAGGTTTTAGTAGTAGGAGAAAAGAAATAGGTCTCTCAGGATGGAACCCGACCCCTTGTACTGTCAGGATCCCCTGAGGAAGTCCTGCTAGTTTTACCATCTCCATATTACCACAGGCAGCACCAAGTGCTTCCCCAGCTGGTCTGAAAGGTCCAGAAACACTGCCTGCTTCCGTTTCTCCTCAAACAGGCTCTCCAGAGCCAGTTGGGCGGTGCTTGCATTCAGCTGATCAAGGGCCCAGGCCACAACCAGCACGTCAGATGCCTCTAAGGTAGATTCGGGGTGCCAAAGTTGTTGGCGAAGATGGGACCTTGCAGGAGGGAGGGCCAGTCTATTATTATCAGTCCTTTATCACCAGTGACATTGTGAATTGGAACCATCACACCCAGCTTATTCTGAAAAACCTCAGGCCATGATAGACCTCCTAGAAACGATCTTCCAGAGCCAGAAGACCACCTGGGTGGACTGCAGGCAGCTCCTTTTCAAGTTCTTTAACACTGTGGAGCGCATGAGAGTAGTAACAGAGGCTCGGAAGTGTTTCCAGACCCAGGCCCTGGCAGGAATATTAGATACAGACAGATGGACCAGGAAGGCCTTCCCAGGTGAAAAACCCAATTGGAACCCAAACTCAGAATATGGAAGGACCTGGCTAGAAAGATATTGGCTGGCCTTCCTCCAGGGCATCAGGGCCAGAGCCAAGATGCCCACCAACATGGCTAAAATCTCTGAGGTTTTCCAGAATCCTGATGAAAGTCCAGAAGCTTTCTATGAGAGCCTATGTGAAGCATACCCGATCTACACCCCTTTTAGACCTGAGGCTCCAGAAAATCAAACCATGGTAAATGCCATTTTTGTAGTCCAAGTCCAGCCTGACATCAGGAGAAAATTACAGAAACTGGAAGAGTTTGCAGGAAGAATGCTACTGAACTGTTAGAGATAGCTAACAAAGTTTTCATCAATCGAGACAGTGAAGCAAGGAAGGAGGAAGAAAAGAGAATACAAAGAAGGGCCAATATAATAGCAGCAGCTTTTAGAGGCTCAGGCTCCCAGACAGATCAGCAAGGATACAGACCAGGGTGAAAAGGAAGAGTGAGCCTGGGACGAGACTAGTGTGCCTATTATAAGGAAACAGGACACTGGAAGAATGAATGTCCAAAATGGCAAAGTCAAAAGACTGGGCCCCCTTTTCCACCCAGTTGCTATCAACCAGAGCCACCTGAAGCAGATCTCATTGGGCTAGCAATGGCTGATTCCGACTAGGACAGACTGGGCTCACTTCAGCTAGGCCCCCACGAGCCCATGGTCAGAATGAAAACTGAGGACCAGACTGGATTTTATGGTTGATACAGAAGCTGGCACTCAGTAGTCACTCAGAAACTAGCACCTCTCTCAGGAAAGGAGGTCACTATTATTGGAGCTACTGGGGACCAGACCTGTAGACCATTCTGCCGCCCTCGCCGATGCCAATTTGGCGGTCATCAAGTAATTCATGAATTCCTGTACTTGCCAGACTGTCCAGTGCCTCTAATGGGTAGAGACGTTTTAGCCAAATGGGGGCAGAAATCACTTTTGCTCCAGATGGCTCAGCACAGCTTCGCCTAGGTGAGGAGACCTCCCCAATGATCCCATCCTTAGCAGTGCTGAGGGAGGAAGAATGGAGACTTTATACCCCCCAGACAAAGGCCTCACCATTAGAACCTGAATTAGAGAAGGAATTCCTGATGGTCTGGGTGGGGCACGGCACTGGTCACGGTCACGAATTTGTTCAAGGAAGTGCAGGTTCGAAGTCTTCTTCGTGAGCCTAGGGCAACCGTGGGCAAACTATCATCCCGTCAGAGGAAGAAAGGTTTACATGCCTAGATCTGAAAGATGCCTTTTTCTGTGTTCGATTAGTGCCTTCCAGTCAGCCTCTCTTCGCTTTCGCATGGGAAAACCCAACTACAGGGGCCAGACTGCCACAAGGGTTTAAGAACTCCCCTACTCTTTTTAAAAATATATATTTTATTGATTTTTTACAGGGAAGAGGGGAGAGGGATAGAGAGTTAGAAACATCAATGAGAGAGAAACATCGATCAGCTGCCTACTGCACACTCCCTACCAGGGATGTGCCCGCAATCAAGTTACATGCCCTTGACCAGAATCAAACCTGGGACCCTTGAGTCCTCAGGCTGAGGCTCTATCCACTGAGCCAAACCAGTCAGGGCTCCCCTACTCCTTTTAGTGGAGCACCAGCATCTGATCTATGTAAGTTCCCAGGGTAGGACTTGGGGTGTGTTCTACTCCAGTATGTAGACGACCTCCTACTGGCTAGCTCCTCACGAGCTCAGTGCCGGGAAGGAACGTGAGCCCTTCTGAAACTATTAACTGAAACAGGTTATCGGGTGTCTAAGAAAAAGGCACAGAGTTGTCGGGAAGAACTCAAGTATCTAGGCTTCAGATCACCCAAGGGAAATGAAGGCTAGGGACTGAAAGAAAGCAGGCAGTATGTGCCATTCCAGGCCCTTGCACCCGGCGGCAGATTTGGGAATTCTGTCGAATTTGGATCCCAGGGTTTTCAGACCTGGCTAAACCTCTCTATGAAGCTTTAAAAGGGGAAGAGAAGGCACCCATCAACTGGGGTCCTGAGCAGGATAAAGCCTTCATCACCATAAAGGCAAAGGTCACTGAGGACCAAGCCCTG
>NW_006291301.1:8623-12733 GCF_000327345.1 Myotis davidii
ACGTGAAGCAATGCAAGCTGCTGTGGGGTCTTGGGCCTTCTCTTGGAAGTTCTGTGTCTGTCTGGCCCAGCTGCAGTTTGTTAGGTAATTTTCAGATTGCAAAGGGCTAGGGCATTCATATGCAAAAGCCTCTGCCTCAACTTGGGTGGGATGGGGTCTCAGGGAATCAACAGGGTGGAGCAAACAGCTATGGCTGATCTTCAGCCCTGCCCTAAGAGGCCCCACGTCTCAGTGTCCTGGTAATCGCTGCAAGCACCTCTGAGAGAAAGCCGCCCTCGAGTTCGAGTTCTGCCCACTGCCAGACAGTCCAGTTTCTCCCTGTATGAGTCTGGGTCCCCAGAGACTTCCCAGAACTGGAGTTCAGAGCAGTCGCAGACTTGTGACTCCCTCCTGATTCAAAAAGACTGCCTTGTCCTCAGTTGCCAGCCCTTGCCGCATGCGCCTCCGTACCTCTGCATTTTACTTCCGCACCTCCTCTGAGTCTCAGTGTGCTTTTTTCTTTCCTTCTCGTTGTAGAATTTCCACTCAGCCAGCCTTCCTGTAGTTCTGGATCATGTCCGTTCTGTCTTTTAGTTGTATTTTTGTAGTTGTTGTGGGAGGCAGCAATTTCCGCTGTTTACCTATGCTGCCATCTTGGTTTCTCCGAGACTTTAATCTTTTTGTTCACGAGAACAGTGGGGTAGCCCTAGGAGGTCTAACCCAGGAGTTTGGACCCTGGCAAAGACCAGTAGCCTATCTCTCCAAGCGGATTGACCCAGTTGCCTCCAGGTGGCTTCCTTGCCTCAGGGCCCTTGCAGCCACAGTATTATTAGTCAAGGAAGGGGATAAGCTTACCTTAGAACAAAACTTAAATGTAAAAGTACCTCATGCTGTTATCACCCTGATGGAAGCAAGGGGGCACGCTGTTCCCCAAGGGCCAGGATAAGTTTCTCTCTTTTTGAAATTCTATACGGTAGACCTCATCCCTTAATTTGGCCAAAGGGAGATTTGGGGGAAATAGGGAACTTAGATATCCAGAAACAACTACAAGGACTTGGAAAAACTGTCTTTGAAGTCCACAGGTGGGTTATTGACTGCCTACTCATCTCTCTAGGAACAGTTGTACATCCTTATAAACCTGGAGAACAGGTTTGGGTAAAGGAATGGAAAAAGGAGCCCCTCAAGCCTACATGGAAGGGACCCTATTCAGTCATATTAACCACCCCCACAGTTCTTAAGGTTGCAGGACTAAACACCTGGATCCACCACTCCAGGGTGAAGGCAGCCCACTAGCTGAGTGACATCCAGTCTGAGTGGAAGGTGTCCTCTGACTAGAAACACTCCCTGTGGATCACCTCAAGAAGACAACAGACCTGGCTGAGCAACCTGCTCCAAGGAATTCTATGGCTTTGCTACCCTGCATGTCCATGGGACCATATATAAGGAAAGGGTGCTCTTGACAGCAGGAGGAAAAGGAATAATAAAATCAGAATGAGATTTTAAATTTACCAGAAGCAGTCTGGGATCCCAAGGAAATAGCTGTCATCCATTGCAAAGGTCACCAGAAAGGGAAAGACTCAGTGTCAGAAGGAAATCAGCGTGCTGACGCCGCAGCCAAGCTGGCTGCTAAAGAATAAGCAGGACTGGCATGGATCATGTTGGCCCTCGAATTACCTGAACCTCCAAAATACACTCCTCAGGAAGAGAAATGGGCCCAGAAAGAAGGGGGAAAGAGAACAATGGAAGGCTGATGGATACTTCCAGATCATAGGATCTATGATCCAGAACAGTTAGCCCATGAGGTAGTCCTCCAGCAGCATGAACTTACTCATTTAGGAAAGGCTGCCCTGGAAGCTTTGTTAGGCAGGTTCTACCTAATTGCCTATCTACCCTCCTTGTGTGCCTCAGTCTCTCAGCGTTGCCTCCTCTGTGCTCAGAACAATGCCAAACAGGGTCCTGTGGGACTGATAGAAATTCAGCGCTGTGGGCAAGCTCCTTTTAAGGACTTAGAAGTAGATTTTACAGAAATAGGGCCTAGAAGAGGGAGTAAATATCTGATAGTCTTTGTTTACACCTTTTCAGGTTGGGTCGAGGCATATACCACTTGCACTGAAAAGGCGAGAGAAGTCACTAAGGCATTGCTGTAGGATATAATTCCATGGTATGGAATGCCTCTGACCATAGGGTCTGATAATGGCCCAGCCTTTGTAGCAGAAATAGTACAACAGGTAGCCAAGGCTTTAGGAATTAAATGAAACCTACATACAGCTTACAGGCCTCAGAGTTCAGGGAAAGTGGAGAGCATGAACTAGACTCTAAAGCAGACTATGGCTAAGCTATGCCAAGAGACAACCTTACCCTGGACAGATATCTTGCCTCTTGTACTCCTGCGAGTACGCTGTTCCCCAAGGGCCAGGGTAAGTTTCTCTCTTTTTGAAATTCTATACGGTAGACCTCATCCCTTAATTTGGCCAAAGGGAGATTTGGGGGAAATAGGGAACTTAGAAATCCAGAAACAACTACAAGGACTTGGAAAAACTGTCTTTGAAGTCCACAGGTGGGTTATTGACTGACTACCCATCTCTCTAGGAACAGTTGTACATCCTTATAAACCTGGAGAACAGGTTTGGGTAAAGGAATGGAAAAAGGAGCCCCTCAAGCCTACCTGGAAGGGACCCTACCCAGTCATATTAACCACCCCCACAGCTCTTAAGGTTTCAGGACTAAACACCTGGATCCACCACTCCCAAATGAAGGCAGCCCACCAGCCGAGTGACATCCAGTCTGAGTGACCTCTGACCAGAAACACCCGCTTTGGATCACCCTCAAGAAGACAGCAGACCTGGCCAAGCAACCTGCTCCAAGGAATTCAGATAACACACTGCTGAATTCTCCCTCAAGAAGACAACAGACCTGGCTGAGCAACCTGCTCCAAGGAATTCAGATAACACTCTGCTGAATTCTCCCTAACACTAAGCTTTCTTTCTTATCTCCTCCTAATGTAACATGCTCTAGTATTTCTGTATAATCACTGGTTTTATCTAATAATTCTTATTTTGTCTTTTTATGAATGCCAGCAGGATCTGAGACTAGTACCAGGAGGAGAACACATCTGCTCTTGCTGGGACACAGAAGCACCATAAAATTACTGCCCCCACACACAGCAAGTAAACAAAGGCCTTATCATAAATTGTTGGACTAAACCTTTTCATGTTATCCTTTGCTATTTGCTTAGAAACTCGCTACCAAATATGCTAGACTGGGTAGTCCACGAGAAAACGCAATCAAAACCCAGATTTTCATTAGCTATACTTATCAGCCTGTGGCATGTTACGACTCTACTACCAAATGTACGTTGGGGTGGGGGTTGTATTGGATAGGACTTATCACAGCCAATGTGCAGCTAACTAATGTTGCTCCTATTTGTTTCGCAGTGCTCAGGGCCAACATCCAACAGGTCACCTCCCAGATGAACTATGCAACTCTACCCCCAAGGCTGAAAACACCACTTACCCCTGGTGTCCCCTGCAGGAACATTCTACGCATGTGGGACAACTGCTTATCTCTGCCTGCCTGAAACCAGAAGAACTCCCTACAAAGAGGGAGTAAATATCTGATAGTCTTTGTTTACACCTTTTCAGGTTGGGTCGAGGCATATACCACTTGCACTGAAAAGGCGAGAGAAGTCACTAACGTAGCTAAGAGTGGTCGTCACCCCTGTTCAACATAATATCCCGTGGTCATTGCTCCACAAGTCTAAAAGAAGCTTGTGGGACAAGTGCAGGGGGATGAGGAGGAAACTGGTCTTGCAAGGCATGTCAGGCCATAAAAACTGTGAACAATGCACTGCCCTGGGTGGGGGGGGCGGGGAGGTCATTATCGCTGGCACCAGGACAGATCATCGGATATGGCCTGGGGACCCCCAAAACCTGGGGGCCTTCCTGTAAGCCCACGAAAAGGGGCAGAACCATATCTGCAAAACGAAGACCCCAGAAGGTTATAAAAAGTGAAGCTGCCCTGACTGGTTTGGCTCAGTGGATAGAGCGTCGGCCTGTGGACTGAAGGGTCCCAGGTTCGATTCCAGTCAGGGGCGTGTACCTTGGTTGTGGGCATATCCCCAGTAGAGAATGT
>NW_006291301.1:13912-17493 GCF_000327345.1 Myotis davidii
ATTAGGGGTGATCAGGCCTGCAGAGGAGCAGTTGAGGGCATCAGGCAGGCAGGCAGAGTGGTTAGGGCTATCTGGCTGGCAGGCAGGTGAACAATTAGGAGCCAGTGGTCCCGGATTGTAAGAAGTGTAAGTATAAATCCAATGACATAATATAATGTTTGTATTCAAAGCAATTAAGTTACCACTTCAATTTCTGCTCTGTAAGATAAATTGCAGTAAGAAACTCTGAAAAGAGCCCTGGCCAGTGTGGCTCAGTTGAATGGAGCATCGTCCAGCACACCAAAGGGTCATGAGTTCAATTCCCGGTCAGGGCACTTACCCAGGTTGCGGGTTCAATTCCTGGTCAGGGTGCATACAGGAGGCAACCCAATTGATGTTTCTCCCTCTCCCTCTCTTTTCCTCTTTCTCTCTCTAGTCAATGAAAGACATTTCATTGGGTGAGAATTGAAAAAATAAAAACAAGAAAAAACTCTGTAAGAATATGGACAAAGACCTTGAATAGACATTTTTCAAAATATGTACAAATGACCAATAAACATGAAAATATGCTCAATATGACTAATTATTAGGGAAATGCAAATAAAAACCACAGTAAGATACAACTTCACTTCCATTGGGGTGGCTTATATCAAGAAAACAGAAAATAACAAGTGGAAAAAAAAAAAAAAAGAAAATAACAAGTGGAGATATTAGAATCTTTTGACATTGCTGGTGGGCATGTAAATTGGTACAGCAATTGTGTAAAACAGTATGGCGTTTCCTTTAAAATTTCAACATAGAATTACTAGGAGATGCAGCAATTCTACTTCTAGGTATAGTCCCAAAAGAATTGAAAGCGGACACTTGAACAGATATTTTTACACCAATGTTCATAGTAGCATTATTCACAATAACCAAAATGTGGGAACAACTACAATGTCCATCAGCAGATAAATACTTTAAAAATGTGGTATAATACATACAAAGGAGAATTTTTCAGCTGTAAAAAATGAAGTTCTGGTTTATACTACTACATTATAAACCTTGATAACATTATGCTAAGTGAAATAAGTTAAACACAAAGGACAATTATATGATTCCACTTAATGAGGTACATCAAGCATGTCAAACTCAAAGGCTAATACGGGCCAAATAAACAAGGTTTAAGTTTATGTGGGCTGCAAAAAAAAAGCTTCAATTTTCATAGAAACGTAGGTTTATTTCAATAGAGACATGCTGAATACAAAGGGCTGAAATAAATAAGTAATCTATATATATGAAAGTCCAAGCAACCATTACGACCGAACAACCGAAACGACTGGAACGGTTGATTGACCAGTTGCTATGACATGCACTGACCAACAGGGGGCAGATTCTCAATGCAGGAGCTGCCCCCTGGTGGTCAGTGCGCTCCCACAGCCAACCTCCCACGGCCCCTATCCCTGGCCAGCCAACCTCCCACGGCCCCTTCCCCGTCTCCCCAGCCCTGCCGGCCCCAATTGGTGTGGATCAGGACTTGGCAAGATGCCCCAATTAGCTCCAAATGCCTGCCAGGCCGAGGGAAACCACCTGTGCACGAATTCGTGCACCAGGCCTCTAGTCATTAACATAAAATAATAGAACATTTTAATAAAAATTAATATTTTTTCTTGAATGTTACCTTCCCAGACACTGAATAACCGCACAAATTAATAAGCGTAATGCAAATAAACCTATTTTTCTTATTCTCCAAAAGCAAAATATTTCTTGTTGTGCACACCAAACAAGCCAGTACAAGACTAATAATGTGGCAATCAGCTGCTAAAATATTCACTGCTAGTATTAGTGGAGAGAAATAGTGCACCTATGTGTAAGGCACATAAGGGAAATTAATGCAACACGATTATAGTAATCAGTCATTAACAAACATTGTAGTTTGTTATTAATAATTATGTATAACAGGTTATCATAAAAATTAAATTACAAAATTTTTATTAAAACGTTTTTTATATACCATTATATTAGCTGGGCTGCAAAAATATTCATTGTGGGCCACATGTGGCCTGTGGGCCATGAGTTTGACATGTTTAAGGTACGTAGAAGAATCAAGTTCATAGACATAGAAAGTAGAACAGTTTACCACGGCTGTGGGGAGGGAAGAATAGAAAATTATTGTTTAGTGTATAAAGTGTTTCCACTTTGGAAGGTGAAAAAATTCTGAAAATAGTTAATGCTGATGGTTGCACAGCATTTGTAATGTACCTAACAACATTACATAGTAAATTTCATTCTTTTTTATATTTTGAAATTTATCTTTATTGTTGAAAGTATTTCAGATGTTCCCTATTTCCCCCCATTGACCTCCTCCCCCTGTTCCCACTCCCTTCCTAGGCCCCCACCATACTATTGCCTGTGTCCATAGGTTATGAATATAATTCTTTTGGCTCATATCTTCCCTCCCACTTCCTCCTTCCCGCTGAGATACCTCAGTCTTTTGCATGCTTCAATGTCTCTGAATGTATTTTGTTCATCAGTTTATTTTATTCGCTAGATTCCACATATACATGAGATCATGTTATAGTAGGTCCTTGGGTTATGTTGGAGATCTGTTCCTATGGTGCGATGTAACGCAATTTTCACTGTACGTTGGAACCCACCTACATAAGCGCGTAAGGGAAATTAATGCAACACTGGTCTTTCTCTGACAGGCTTATTTCACTTAATATACAGAAAGTCCTCGGTTACACAGGACTCGGCATATGACGTTTCTTGGTTACGTCGCCATCTCCCATTTATTTATTAAAAAAAAGTTCCATCATTTTGACATAGATACATATGTGCTTTATGTTTTTTATTATTTATTTACCACAAGTAAAGGTCAGGAATTGTTATCTTTCTTTTAACTTTTTTTTTTTTTTACTGTTTCACTTCATCACTGGTGTGTATGTGCTCCATGTGAGTGACGTAGGTGCTTATATAGGTGGGTTCCAACTTATGCTGAAAATTGCGTTACATCGCGCAGTAGGAATGGATCTCCAATGTAACCCAAGGACCTACTGTAATATTCTCCAGGTCCATCCAGGCTGTCTCAAAGGGTAAGAGATCATTCTTTTTTTTATAGCTGTATAATATTCCATTGTGTATATGTACCACTGCTTTCTTTTTTTTAAAACCACAACCGAGGATATTTTTTCCACTGATTTTTATTTTTTTATTTTATTTTATTTTTTTATTGCTTAAAGTATTACAAAGGGTATTACATACGTGTCTTTTTTTTCCCCCCGCCCTTGACTATACCCTGGCCTCCCCCACCCTTCAGCGTCCCATGTCCAATGGTTATGCATATATGCATGCATACAAGTCTTTCGGTTGATCTCTTATACCCCTCCCTCCTGCCCCGCAACTTTCCCCGGCCTTCCCGCTGCATTTTGCAATCTGTTCGAGGCAGCTCTGCCTCTGTATCTATTACTGTTCAAAAGTTTATAATGGTCTCTATTATCCATGAATGAGTGAGATCATGTGGTATTTTCCCTTCATTGACTGGCTTATTTCTCTTAGCATAATGCTCTCCAGTTCCATCCATGCCGTTGCAAATGGTAAGAGTTCCTTCCTTTTTAGAGCAG
>NW_006291301.1:19497-21384 GCF_000327345.1 Myotis davidii
CGCCTCATTTCTGATTTTGTTTATTTGGGTCCTCTCTCTTTGCTTCTTGGTGAGTCTGGCTAGAAGTTCATCAATCTTGTTTATCCTTTCAAAGAACCAGCTCTTGGTTTCATTGATCCTTTGTATTTTTTTTTTGGGTGGGGGGGAGTCTATGTCATTTATATCTGCTCTGTTCTTTATTATCTCCTTCCTTTTGCTCACTCTGGCTTTTCTTGTTGCTCTCTTTCTAATTCTTTGAGTTGTAGAGTTTGATGATATACTACTATTTTTTCTCATATATTTTTTTTAGGTAGACCTATAGAGCTATAAACTTCCCTCTCAGGATGGCTTTAACTGTATCCCATAGATTATGGATTGTTGTGTTTTCATTGTCATTTGTTCCCAGGATTTTTAAAAATTTCCTCTTTGATCTCTTTGGTAACCCATGATTGTTTAATAGCATGCTATTCAGCTTCCAAGTGTTTGAATTTCTTGGATTGTTTTTATTGTAGTTTATTTCTAATATTATGCCCTTGTGGTCTGAGAAGATGCTTGATATGATTTCAATCTTCTTGAATTTGGAGAGACTTTGCTTGTGACCCAATATGTGATCTATCTTTGAAAATGTCCCATGTGCACTTGAGATGAATGTATATTCCGTGGCTTTGGGGTGAAATGTTCTGAAAATGTCAATTAAGTCCATCTGATCTAGTGAGTCATTTAGGATTTCTGTTTCTTTGCTGATTTTTTTGTCTAGAGGATTTATCCAGTGATGTCAGTGGTTTATTAAAGTCCCCTACTATGATTGTGTTATTGTCGATCTCTCCTTTGATATGTTCCAGGAGGTTTTTTTATGTATTTGTGTGCTCCTGCATTTAGTGCATATATGTTTATCAGGTTTATATTCTCTGGTTGTATTGATCCTTTTAGTATTATGAAATGACCTTCCTTATCTCTTGTTATGGCCTTCACTTTGAGGTCTATTTTGATAGATATAAGCATTGCTACCCCAGCTATTGTTTTCATTTCCATTTGCCTGAAAAATATTTTTCCATCCCTTCACTTTCAGTCCATGCGATTTCCTTGTTCTGAGGTGGGTCTCTTGTAGACAGCATATATATGGGTAACTTTTTTTTATCCATTCGACCACTTGATGTCTTTTGATTGATTGGAGTATTTAGTCCATGTGCGTTTAAAATTATTATTGATAGGTACTTGTTTGTAGCCATTTTTAATTTTTGTTCCTGTGCTCCTTCTTCCCTTTATATTTCTTCTTTTTACACAAGTGCTTTTAGCATTTCTTTCATTGCTGGGTTGGTAGCGATAAACAGGAAAGGAACAAGGGTTAGAAAACCTATTTGAAGAAATGTCAGAAAACTTCCCTGATGTGGAGAGGAAAAAAGTCACACAAGCACAGAGAGTCCCAAAGAAGATGAACCCGAAAAGATGCATCATAATTACTAAGGCAAACATTCAGGACAAAGAAAGAATCTTAAAGGCTGCAAGAGAGAGACAGACAGTTATATACAAGGGATCTCCCATTAGATTATCAAATGATTTCTCAACAGAAACACATCAGGCCAGAAAAAAACAAAAGGAAATTTAAAAAGTGATGCAAAGCAAGGGACTGAATCCAAGAATACTCTATCCAGCAAGGCTTATTGATCAGATTATTACAGTTGTTCTTCTTCATTCCCCCAATAGCTCTTCTCCACCCAGTTCCCACACAACCCTCCTCCCTCAACCCCTTCCCTGCCACTGTCCTCATCCATAGGTGCACGATTTTTGTTCAGTCTCTTCCCGCATCCCCACACCTCTTTGCCCCCCCTAGAATAGTCAGTCCACTCCCTTTCAATGCCCCCGATTCTATTCTATTCACCAGTTCATTCGGTTCATCAGATTTTTTAT
>NW_006291301.1:21982-22638 GCF_000327345.1 Myotis davidii
CACTGGGAGGAATTGACCTCCAGGCCAATTGGCTGTGAGAATCAGCTGTGTCTCTACTGGGAGAACTTTTGTTCTGAAGACACCCTTATGAGGCAAGACTTGCTTCAGTTGGGCTTTGGTGCTCACTGAGTCTGCCCCCTGAGTGTGTCCCTTATGGATATGAGGATTTGTAATTGGATGGTCCCACTCTGACCACTGGGTACACTGGCTCTTGGATCTAAGGAGGTGCTAATTTAGCCTCTGCCTGAGGCTACCCAGGAAGAGCTACGTAGAGATCTGCAGATTCCCTGTCCTTTTATGGGGTTTGGAAGTGCCCAAATGAGGCCCAGATGTGAAGCAATGCAAGCTGCAGTTGGGCCCTGGGCCTTCTCTTGGAAGTTCTGGGTCTGTTTGGACTAGCTGCAGTTTGTTAGGTAATTTTTAGATTGCAAAGGGCCAGGGCATTCATATGCAAATGCCTCTGCCACAGTTTGGGTGGGGCGGGGTCTCAGGGAATCAACAGGGTGGAGCAAGGAGCTATGGTTGATCCTTTGCCCTGCCCTAAGGGGCCCCGCGTCTCAGTGTCCCAGTTATCACTGCAAGCACCCTCGAGAGAAAGCTACCCTCCTGTCTGAGTTCTGCCTGCTGCCAGACAATCCAGTCTCTCCCCGCACGAG
>NW_006291301.1:24626-25081 GCF_000327345.1 Myotis davidii
AATGAGGCGCAGATGTGAAGCAATGCAAGCTGCAGTTGGGCCCTGGGCCTTCTCTTGGAAGTTCTGGGTCTGTTTGGACTAGCTGCAGTTTGTTAGGTAATTTTTAGATTGCAAAGGGCCAGGGCATTCATATGCAAATGCCTCTGCCACAGTTTGGGTGGGGCGGGGTCTCAGGGAATCAACAGGGTGGAGCAAGGAGCTATGGTTGATCCTTTGCCCTGCCCTAAGGGGCCCCGCGTCTCAGTGTCCCAGTTATCACTGCAAGCACCCTCGAGAGAAAGCTACCCTCCTGTCTGAGTTCTGCCTGCTGCCAGACCATCCAGTCTCTCCCCGCACGAGTCCGGGTCCCCAGAGACTTCCCAGAACTGGAGTTCAGAGCAGTTGGGGGCTTGTGACTCCCTCCCAATTCAAAAAGACAGCCCCGTCCTCAGTCGCCAGCCCCTGCCTCGTGCACC
>NW_006291301.1:25226-33785 GCF_000327345.1 Myotis davidii
TTAGCTGTATTTTTGAATTTGTGTGGGAGGCAGCAATTTCCGGTGTTTACCTATGCTGCCATCTTGGTTTCTCCCTCCAGATCTTAATTATTGTAAATTGTGCTGCTATGAACTTAGGGGTGCATATAGCTTTTCTGATTTTTTTTTTCTGTTTTCTAGGATATATTCATAGAAGTGAGATCATTTGGTCAAATTAATTGATAGGTACTTATTTATTGCCTTTGATTCTCTTTCTCTCTATTTCTTCTTCTTAAAGCAGTTGCTTTAACATTTCTTGTAGTACTGTTTTGGTGCTGATGAACACATTTAGTTTTTTTTTTTCTGTTTGGGAAGCTTTTAATTTTACCTTCAATTTCGAAGGACACCTATGCTGCATGGATTATTCTTGGTGTTGGGTCCTTGCTTTTTATTACTTTTAATATTTTATGCCAATATTTTCTGGTCTGAAGGGTTTTTGTGAGAAATCAACTTACAGCCTTATGGGAATTTTCTTATATGTAACTGTTTCTTTCATGGCCTTTAAGATTCTCTCTATGTCTTTAACCTTTGTCACTTTAATTATGATATGACTTGGTGTAGGTCTCTTTCACTTCATCTTGATTGGGACTCTGTGCTTCCCGAACTCATGTGACATTTTTCTTCAGCAGTTTAGGAAACTTTTCAGTCATTATTTCCTTGAACAGGTTCTCTGCCCCATGCTCACTTTCTTCTCCTTCTAAAAACCTTATGATGTGGATGTTGTTATGTTTCACGTTGTCCCAAAGTTTTCTTAACCTCTTCTCATTCTTTTACATTCTTTTTTCTTCTCTGATTGGGTGTTTTTTTCTTCCTTGTCTTCCAAATCATTGATTCAATCCCCTGCTTCATCCAATTTACTTTTATTTTTCAAGTGTATTTTCTTTTTTTACTTTTTTCTCCATTCTATCATTTTTTATTTGCAATTAGAGTTGACATAAATTATTTCATTAGTTTCAGGTATACACCCCAGTGATTAGATATAGCATAACTTTTTAAGTGATTATTCTGAGAAATCTCACACCCATCTGGCACCGTACATGGTTATTAGAATATTATTATTATTATTTTGTCTCCTTTTTTCCCCCCACCCTTGACAATCCTCTGGACTCCCCTAACCCCCAGTGTCTTAAGTCCATTGGTAATGCTTATATTCATGCATACAAGTTCTTTGGTTGATCTCTTACCACCCTCCCCTGCCTTCCCTCTGATATTTGACAGTCAGTTTGATGTTTCATAGCCGCACAATTTACAATAGCTACGATTTGGAAGCAGCATAAGTGCCTGTCAGCAGACGAATGGATTAAAAAACTGTGGTATGTCTGCACAATGAAATACTATCCTGCTGTACAAAAGAAGGAACTCTTACCAGTTACAACAGCATGGATGGACCTGGAGAGCATTATTCTAAGTGAAATAAGCCAGTCAGAGAAAGAAAAATATCACATGATCTCACTCATTTGTGGAATATAATGAACAACATAAACTGATGAAAAAAATAGATCCAGTGTATTTTTGATGTCATATATGGAATTATTCATTTCTGACTGTTTCTTATTAATAGTCTCTATGTCCTTTTTCATGCTGTTATATTTCCAACTTTTTCCTTGTAATTCTCACTAAATTCCTTGAGCATCATAACAATTGCTTTGAATTCTTTATCTGATAAATTGCTTGCCTCCATTTCATTTACCTCTTTTTTCTGGAGTTTTTTCCTGTTTTATCATTTGGAGCCCGTTTCTTTGTTTCTCCATTTTGGCTGTCCTTTTGTGTTTGTTTTTATGTGTTAGATAGAAATGTTTTGAGTCAATGTCTTCATGGGGAGGGCTTATATAGTAGGTGGTATGTGGGGCCCAGTTTCACAGTCTCCTTGATCTTCTGAGCTCTATGCTCTAGGAATGTCCCTTGTGTTGGTTATATGGGCTCTTCTGTTGTAATTGCATATTTATTACTGTTGGCCTGTTCTTGGTGGGATTCACTCTCAGGCTGGGTGACTGAGAGGCTTAACTTCGACCACACTGTGCAAGTTGTTGTTCAGGTATGTGAGTTTATCTTCAGAAGAGCTCCAGGCACAGTACAGGAAAAAATGCCTTGTTCACAGACTAATCAGAACAGATTCTAGCAACTGTACTGAGCAGGACCTTCTCTGGATATGCAATCAAAATTGTGGTCATTTTGACTTTTCTCTTTTTCTCACACTCAGAGTTAGCTGTCAGTAAATCCTGTCAGCTCTACATTTGAGATATCAATAAATATGACCACTTCTCCCCATGCTGTCCAGGCCACCATCTTCCTTACTGTAAATTATTATAATAGCTTCCTAACTAGTTGCCCTGTTTTCATCTTTGCTTGTCATCTTCTTTTTAGAGAGAATGACCTTTTAAACATATAAATCTGATTGTTCAGTTCTCTGCAAAAATACTCTGATGGCTTCCAATTTTATATGGGCAAACATCATTAAAAATCCCACAAAACCCTATGTTTCCAACACCCAATTTTAAGACATCTTCTTAAAATTTGCCTTTGCAGCTGTACATTTTTCTACTTGTAATTGTTTTTTTAATATTTAAAAATTCCAATAGTAAACACTTCACATATAGTAGTAAGAAATCATTTTAAAAGTTATCATAATATCAATATCACACCTAAAAAATAAACTATAATTCCTTAATGTCATCTGATATTCAAAGCTTATATTTTTCTAGTTTTCACAATAGAAGAGAAAATTTGTTCAAATCAGAATCCAAAGCCTATACATTGAATTTACTTAATATGTCTCAAGACACTTTTACTTTTTTATATTAACATGCATATTTATTTAGTAAAAGGCATATTGTACTACAAGGTGTATCAATTTTTTATCTCCATGATTACACACTGGAAAATAAAATGAAAGGTTGCATGACTTTGTTGGTAGGACTCTGGATCCATATTAGATATATAGCTCTCCACTGGATTAGCTGCCCACATCCTTGAATTTGATTATGGAGCTACAAAAAAGAATCATAGCGCTTTGCAAATCCAAGCCTAATCAGAGCATAATAAAGTTACTTTTGGAAGGTATATTAACAAGCAATTAGGACCCATTTAATAAATGAACCCTATGGAACACTTTGAACTACAGTGGTCTAAAGGGGTTAATGCACCTCTCACAACTGAGTGTTCCTCACTTTCCAAGAGTAACTTCAAGGCCATAGTTAATTAAAACCTTCTTCTCATTAATGGCTTCTTGCTTTTGAGCCATTTCTGTAATCTGGCATTAGTAAGCCCACATACTTGCATTTCCCCTGCTTCATTTTTTCCCCATTGCTTTTTAAAATTGAACTTATTTGGGTGACATTGGTTAATAAAATAACATAAGTTCAGGTGTACAATTCTATAATACATGATCTGTATATTGTACAGTGTGTTCACCACCCCATGTCAAATTTCTTTGCATCATGATTTATTTCCCCCTTTTTCTCTTCTACTGCATTCACCCCCCTTTCCTTCTGGCAATCACCAAACTAATGTCTTTCTATTAGTTGTTGATGCTTTTGCTTAATCCCTTCACTCTTCTCTCCCAGCCTCTCAACACCTCTCCCTCTGACAGCTGTCAGTCTGTTCTCTGTATCTATTAATATATTTCTATTTTGATTGTTTATTCTGTTTATTAGATTCCACACATATAAGCGAAATGATATGTTATTTTCCTTATTCTGACTGGCTTATTTCACTTAGCATAATACTCTTAGGCCCATCCATGCTATTACAAAAGATGAGATTACCTTCTTTTTATGGCCAACTAGTATTCCATTTTGTAAATTACCACAACTTTTTATCCATTCATCTACTGGTTGCGTCCATAGCTTTGCTATTGTATATATTCTTTGGAATTAGTGTTTCGAGTTTCTTTGGATAAATTGCCAGGAGTGGAATCGCTAGGTCAGATGGCATTTCCATTTTTATTTTTTGAGATAACTACATAATGCTTTTCAAAGTGGCTACACCAATCTGCATTCCCACCAACAATGTACGAGTGTTTCCATTTCTCCACATCCTCACCAACACTTGTTGTTTGTTCATTTATTGATGAATAGAGGCCGCTCGGCTTGGCCTGCAAGGATTGGGCTGAAACTGGCTCTCTGACATCCCCCAAGGGGTCCCGGATTGCAAGAGGGTGCAGGCCAGATTGAGGGATTCGTGCACTGGGCATCTAGTATGCATATACTGTAAGATCTTTGGTTAATCTCTTCCCGCCCTTCCCCTCCCCTCTTCCCTCTGAGATTCATCAGTCTGTTCCATGTTTCTATGCCTGTAGTTTCCACTCTTGTGTTGAGCATCTGACCCCTGGTGGTTAGTACGTGTCATAGCTACTGGACAGTTGGCTTAGGCTTTTATATATATAGATGGCTGATCTGACAGGTGTGAGGTGCTATCTCATTGTGGATTTAATTTGCATTTCACTGATGATTACTGATGTTGAGCATCTTTTGATAGGTTTATTGGCCATATGTATGTCCTCTTTGGAGAAGTATCTCTTCCAGTCTTTTGCCCATTTTTAAAATAGGATTGTTTGTTGTAGTGATGTTGAGTTTTATAAGTTCTTTATAAATTTTGGATATTAACCTTTTATCAGATATTCTGATTGGTAAATATATTCTACCATTCTGTGGTTTGTTTCTTCATTTTGTTGATGGTTTCTTTTGTTAAGTGAAATAAACCAGTTAGTTTCATGTAGTCCCATTGCTTATTTTTCCCTTTGATTTCCTTGCCCGAGGAGACATACCAGCCAAAAGTTTGCTATGAAAAATCTCAGAGAGTTTACTGTCTATGTTTTCTTCTAAGATTTTTTACAGTTTCAAGTCTAGCATTTAAGTCTTATCCCTTTTGAGTTTATTCTTGTGTGTGGTGTCAGAAGGTGGTCTAGTTTCATTTTTCATGTATCTGTCCAATTTTTCCAACACCATTTATGAACATACTATCTTTCCTCCATTGTATCTTATTGCCTTCTTTATCAATATTATTTGACTATAAAGACATGGGGTTTTTTTTTTGGCTCTCTATTCTGTTCCCTTGATCTATATGTCTGTTTTCATGACAGTATCATGCTGTTTTGATTACCTTGGCCTTGTAGTATAGTTTGATATTAGTTTTGTGTGATACCTCCAACTTTTTTCTCCTGTCTTAAGATTGCTGTGGCTATTTGGGGTCTTTTGGGGTTCCATATAATTTTCTGGAATATTTGTTCTAGTTGTGTGAAATGCACCCTTAGTATCTTGATAAGAATTGCATTGAATCTATAGATTGCTTTGGGTAGTATAGACATCTTAATGATCTTAATTCTTCCTATACATGACCACATTATATACTTCCACTTATTTGTATCATTTTCAATTTTCTTCTTTAGTGACTTATAGTTTTCTGATGCAGGTCTTTTACATTCTTGGTTTAATTTATTTCTAGGTATTTTTTTGATGCAGTTGTAAACGGGATTGTTTTCTTATTCTCCCTTTCTGATAGTTTACTATTGGTGTATAAAAATGCAAGTGATTTCTGGATATTTATTTTGTATCCTGCTACGTTACTGGATTCATTTATCAGTTCTAGTAGATTTTTTTTTGTTGTTGGAATCTTTATGGTTCTCTATATACAGTATCATGTCATCTGCAAATGATGAGAGTTTTACTTCTTCCTTTCCATCTTTAAGTGTTTCCTTTCCCATCATTTTTTAAATGCTCTTTGTTTATTTTCATTCTTTCTTTGTATTTTTTAAAAGACTGTGTCTTTTGTGGGGTAGAATTTCCCATTCAGTTGGATATTGTTTAAGAGACTTATCTCCTGTTTATTCCCCTAACCTGGTTGTAGATTAGATCTGGAGGCTGGATCAGATTCAAGTTTTATTTTTTTTCTACAAATATTTTATAGGTGGATCTGTATATTGTCTATTGCATTACATTAAGGAGGTTATAATACCTGGCTCTTTATGTAATTAAGATATGTAGTAAATTCCCATATTGAATTAATTCAGTTTAGCCACTAGAGGTCAGGAATTCATTTTAAAAATAAGCACTTCATGAAAGATTTAGACTTGTTTTCTAAAAATGAGGGGGAAAAACAGTATATGAATAAGGTGTAATTATTTGGAATTTCTGGATTAGCTTTTCTGACTATTAAATATAAATGTTGGTCACTTTAAAACATTAAGTATAATTTTTGCAATATAGTTTTTCTATTTTTAAAGATTATGTTTCCTGTAGCCTAGATGTTGAAGTCCATTTGTGTGCTGCTTTAACGGCATATGTTACTCTGATTCAAATGATAAAAGAGGAAATATAGAAGCAAGAATACTAGTGAAACAAATATGGAAATAAAAAGGACTGAGCAACCGAGGAAAGGGAGAAGTAAGGTAAATTTCCATACCTGTGGCTACTTTGGGAGCCTTAAGCTGTGCTTCCTCTTAGAGACTGTTCTCAGGCTCATTGCCAAGCGCTCTCCCTAGAACTTTATATGAAACATGCCTTGCTATTGGTTGAGTAGCCTCAAGAGTCCAAAGTGTTCTTAAATTTAATCATATTAAGACTTTTGATTAGGGATGCTGATATGTGTTGCTTGTTTGTTTTCTTAACAAGTGGGAGAAATTTAATTCAGGAATGTAACTATAATGGTAAATTACTGGCTAAAGCCTGATATCAAAACAAAAGATATTTTATTATAACAATAATTTATATAATAAAGAGGTAATATGCAAATTAACCCTCATGCCCTCAAAAGATGGCTGCCTATGACCAGGCCGGCAGGGGGATTAGTGAGGGACAACCAAATGACTGAACAAGTAGGCTGTGTGGGGTGACCAGGCCGGTAGGGGGGTTAGTGAGGGACAACCAAACAACTGAACAGCAGGCACCGGGCCTCTAGTATATAGATATTCTGAATTGTATCCTTTCTACAGTTACCATCCTATAGGGGTGGAGAAACATGGACTACACCTAGACAATATAGTGTTTAGATTCTGGCACTCCTTTAACATGATCACTTTGAGCTTCTGTTTATCTCTTATAAATTAGGACCAATTAGACCTAGAGCTTCCAGGGTGATTGTGTGGATTGGATTTTCTGCTTATCTTATTGGTTGCTTCTATTTAGTCTCTCTTCTTGGTCCCACAGAGTCCCAGCTTCATTTCTTTTTATTGTCAACTAGAGGCCTAGTGCACAAATTCATCCCTTGGGGTGGCCTGTGGGAATCGAACCCCAGCTCATGCCCCCAGGCTTGCAGCCCCAGCTCATGACCCCAGCCTCACAGCCCCATCGCCCCACCTGGCACCCTGCCGTGGCCTGGTGCTGCCCCCTCACCTACTCTACCATCCTGCCTGCAGGGTAATTAATCAGGGGTGGGCCCCCCACCTGGTTCCCTCAGTGTCTGGTAGCCAGGTGGTGGCCCCTCTCCCTGATGCTATGCCTCCACTGGTCTCCATCTGTGGTGTGATCAGCAGGGCAATCGGGCCCCTGCTTGCACCCACCTTGACCTGCTGCCGCCCGCTCACCTGCTCCACCATCCCGCTGTGGTCCCACTCTCATCAGGGCCAGCAGCACCTCCACTGCTGCCTGCTGCCAGCTCCATGTCACTGAGGTCCACCAAGTTTTGCGCTGCCCCCTCATGGTCAGCACTCATCATAGCGAGCAGTCGAATTCCTGGTCGAACTCCCACTCCAACGACTGATCAAGGGGACAATTTGCACATTAGGCTTATAATTATACTAGTAGCCTCGTGCATGAAATTCATGCACATTAAAAGGGAATTAATTGCCTTAACCAGTTTGGCTCAGTGGATAGAGCATCAGCCTATGGATTCAAGGGTCCCAGGTTCGATTCCACTCAAGGGCATGTACCTTGGTTGTGGGCACATCCCCAGTAGGGAGTGTGCAGTAGGAAGCTGACCGATGTTTCTCTCTCGATGTTTCTAACTCCCTCTCCCATCCTCTCTGTAAAAAATCAATAAAAAATATTAAAAATAAAAGACAGACTAGAGTGATGCAGCCACAAGCCAACGACTCCAAAGATTGCCACTGCCAGCACCAACGCTGGAATAGGCAGGATGGATCCTCCCCCACAACCCTCAGAGGGAGGTGGTTGCCAACACGGGCCTCCAGAACTGGAGAGAATCAACATCTGTTGTTTCTGTGGATGAAAAAGGGCCACATGCTGACCTGACAAGCTCAGGAGAGGCCTGCATGGCAGTTTTGTAGACTCGGAGACCTAAAGTAACTAAACGGGTTCAGGTAGGAATATGCCTCCTTTGTCAAGACTTTTTTCTTGTAATTTATTAATAGTCATCATAAATGCCAGCATCATGGGAAACTGTTGTCAAATCAATTTAAATGGGAGGCAAGTGTCAGATGGGGACAAATTAATTCTTGGAATCAGAACAACCTCTCCCTCTGCAGATCCTGTTAATACTTCAGCTTCGATAATGTTAGGTCACAATCTTTTGATAATAAATCTGGTACCATTATAAAGACCCCATTTACTATTGAGATTTCTCAATAGCATGATGATTGCAGCCTTG
>NW_006291301.1:34383-35736 GCF_000327345.1 Myotis davidii
GATCACCCCAACCACTTGTCTGACTGCCTGATTGCCCCTAACCACTCGCCTGCCTGCCTGATCACCCCTAACCACCTCTGCCTCAGCCTTGCCTCTGCAGCTTTGTCTGTAAGGATGTCCGGAATGATGTCCGGAAGGTCGTTTGGCTGTCTGGTCTATTTACTATATTACTCTTTTATTATTATAGATGACTAGAGGCCTGGTGCACAAAATTTGTGCATGAGTAGGATCCCTACGCTTGGCGGGCGATCAGGACCCATCAGGTTCCTCCTGCCTCCCCGCCTCCTCCTTTCCTTGCTCCCTCAGCAGCCTGCTAGTGGTTGCCTGCCATGTTTCCCACTGACCCCTGGTGGTCAGTGCACATCATATTGAGCAATCAAACTCCCAGTCTCCTGGTCGAACTCCTGAGGGGACACTTTGCATATTAGGCTTTTATATATATAGATAATATTCCACTATATAGCTATATCTCATTTTATTTATTTATTCATTAGCCTGTAGACATTTGGTTGTTTTCACTTTTGGGCTATTGTTGTTATAAATATCCATGTACAAGTTTTAGTGTGTGTATACATTTTCTTTCTTTTTTTGTGTGTGTATACATTTTCATTTCTCTAAGGTATTTACCCAGGAGTTGTATTACTTAGTCATATGGTAACTATATAGTTAACATTTTGAAGAAGTGCCAGACTGTTTTTCAAAGTGACTGTACCATTTTACATTCCCACCAACAGTGTATGAGGGGGATACAATTTTTCCAAATCTTTGGCAAAATTTATTGTTTGCCTTTTTTATTACAGCCATCCTAGTGGATGTGAACTGGTGTCTCACTATAGTTTTTATTTGCATTTCCCTAGTGGCTGATGATGTTGAGCATTTTATTGTGTACTTATTGTCCATTTGTATATCTTCTTTGGAGAAATGTTTATCCCAATTTTTCTCCATCTTTTATTTAGGTTATTTGTCCTTTTATTGATGAGTTGTAAGAGTAATTTATATATTCTGAATTATAGTTCTTTATCAGATACTAGAGGCCCGGTGAAAGAAATTTGTGCACTTGAGGCAGGGGGTCCTCCAGGCTGACCTGTGCCCTCTCACAGTGTGGGAGCCCCACGATTAATCACCCCAAAGACATAGGCCCCACCCACCCATCCAGGGCTCCTCGATGGATTGCCCCAAAGAGGAAGGCTGGAGCCAGGGGACCCACCTCCATGGTGGGCATGGGGCCACAGGAACCCCAGTGGAAGCCATGCAGAGCGGCCACCTGCACCCACCCCCACTGTGCGTGCAGCCATCTTTTGACTGCATGAGGGCATCACAGTGTGATGGCGTGAGGACCACCTAGGCTTTTAT
>NW_006291301.1:36128-47249 GCF_000327345.1 Myotis davidii
ACCCCTTTCAGGGTGTGGGTCCCCACTGGGGTGCCTGGCCAGCCTGGGTGAGGGGCTGATGTAGGCTGTTGCCAGGCTAGTCAAGCCCCCGCCCAGTGGGGACCCTCACCCCATGGAGGTTTGGCCAGCCTGGGTGAGGGACTTATGGCTGTTTTCAGGCTGGCCACACTCCCTTTCGGGTGGGGGGTCCCCACTGGGGTGGCTGGCCGGTCTGGGTGAGGGGCTGAGGGTCGTTTTCAGGCTGGCCAAGCCCCCCTGGCAACAGAAGGTCCCAGCCCCTCCTTTTTTTTTTAATTCTGGGATTTATTCACCTTGTATAATTGAAACTTTGTTGCTTTGAGTGGAGCTCAGAGCCGCTGTGGCAAACGGGAAACTTGGCTTCCTCCATCATTGGGGCAGAGTCTGGGGCATGCCGTGGGACCCAGAGTCAAGTCCCCGCCCACCCACGTGCACCTCGAAATCTCGCGAGACCCAGACCTGGCTGGCCCCACCCCCATTGGGCAAGAGCCAGATCTGGCCAACCCCACCCTGTCAAGCCCCACTAGTCAGGAAGCACAGACTCAGGGCCCCCTTCAAGCCTTGCTGGGTGGGGGGGGGCATAGCCCCAGGTCCCTCTGTGCATCCTCAGGTTCCCAGGCCTGACACTGGGGTGGGGCACACGGCCTCAGTCCCCCAGCCTGGAGTTGGGTTGGGGGGAGCAGCCTGAGGTTCCCATTCAAGCCCTGCTGGGTGGAGGCCTTGACCTGAGGTCTCCCATCCCATTTTCCCTGCTGGGCTGGGGGCATGGCCTCATGTACTCTGCCCTGGCCCCGTGCCACACAGCTTCAGGTCTCTGTTGTTCACTCGTTACAGCTCATTACGGGAACCCCGCCTCCGCTGTGGGTGCAGCCATTTTGTGACAGTGTGACGGAGGGTCAATTTGCATATTACCTCTTTATTATATAGGAGTATTTACTATATTCTTTATGTTATATTTTATATCCCTTGACTCTTGTGTAACTACCAATTAGTAATTCTTAATCCCTTCACCTTTTTCACCAAGCCCCCTAACACCACTCCTTGCTGGCAACCATCAGTCTATCCCAGATGTGGGCAAACTACGGCCCGCGGGCCAGATCCAGCCCGTTTGAAATGAATAAAACTAAAAAAGAAAAGACCGTACCCTTTTATGTAATGATGTTTACTTTGAATTTATATTAGTTCACACAAACACTCCATCCATGCTTTTGTTCCGGCCCTCCGGTCCAGTTTAAGAACCCATGTGGCTCTCGAGTCAAAAAGTTTGCCCACCCCTGGTCTATCCTCTGCATCTACGAGTCTGTGTTTATTTTATTTTTCATTAATTTTGTTCTTTATATTTCACACACACTCATCAATTGATGGGCACTTGGGTTGCTTCCATAGCTTTGCTATTGTAAATAATGCTGCAATAAACAATGGGTGCATATATTCTTTTGAATTAGTGTTTCAGGTTTCTTTGGATAAATTGCCAGGAGTGGAGTGGCTAGGTCAGATGGCATTTCCATTTTTATTTTTTGAGATAACTCTGCATTGCTTTTCAAAGTGGCTATACCAATCTGCATTCCCACCAACAGTATATAAGGGTTCCGTTTCTCCACATCCTCACCAACACTTGTTTGTTCATTTATTGATAATGGCCATTCTGACAGGTGTGAGGTGCTATCTCATTGTGGATTTAATTTGCATTTCATTGATGTTTACTGATGTTGCACATCTTTTCATAGGTTTACTGGCCATCTGTATGTCCTCTTTGGAAAGTGTCTCTTCAGGTCTTTTGCCCATTTTTAAATAGGATTGTTTGTTGTAGTGGTATTGAGTTTTATAAGTTCTTTATAAATTTTGGATATAGACCCCTTATCAGATATTCTGATTGGTAAATACGTTCTCCCATTCTGTGGTTTGTTTCTTTATTTTGTTGATGGTTTCCTTTGCTGTGCACAATGTTTTTAGTTGGATGTAGTCCCATTGCTTATTTTTCCCTTTGATTTCCTTGCCTGAGGAGACATACCAGACAAATGATTGCTATGAAAAATGTCAGAGAGTATTTTTTAATTGTTTAAAGTATTACATATGTCTTTTTTTCCCCCGATTGAACCCCCCTGGCCACTCCCACCCCCCAGGAGAAGCCCTCAACACCCAGTGTCTGTGTCCATTGGTTATGCTAATATGCATGCATACAAGTCCTTTGATTGATCTCTAACCCTCCCCACCCCCACCCTGCCTTCTCTCTGAGGTTGGACAGTCTGTTCAGTGTTACCTTGTTCCTGGATTTATTTTTGTTCATCAGTTTATGTTGTTTATTATATCCCACATATGAGTGAGATCATGTGATATTTATCTTTCTCTGACTGGCTTATTTCACTTAGCATAATTCTCTCCAGTTCCATCCATGCTGTTGCAACTGGTAAAAGTTCCTTCTTTTTTATAGCAGCATAATATTCCATTGTGAAGATGTACCACGGTTTTTTAATACACTCATCTGCTGATTGGCACTTAAGCTGTTCCTAAATCTTAGCTGTTGTAAATTGTTCTGCTATGAACATAGGGGTGCATATATCCTTTCTATTTGGTGTTTCTGGTTTCTTCAGCAGTTGTACTGGGGTTCCCTTTCTTCTGCATCCTCTCCAGTACTTGTTGTTTGTTGATTTGTTGATGAGAGCCATTCTGACAGGTGTGAGATGGTACTCACTGATGTTTTGATTTGCATCTATCAGATGATTAGTGCTTTAAGCATAGTTTCATATGTCTCTTGGCCTTCTGTATGTCCTCTTTTGAAAAGTGTCTATTTATGTCCTTTGCCCATTTTTTAGTGGATTTTTATCTTCCTTTTGTTAAGTTGTTTCAGTTCCCTGGAACTTTTGGAGATTAAACACTTATTTGAGATAGCATTGGCTAATATGTTCTCCCATGCAGTGGGCTTTCTTGTTGTTTTGTTGATATTTTTTTTTACTTTGCAGAAGCTCTTTATTTTGATGTAGTCCCATTTGTTTATTTTCTCCTTAGTTTTTATTTTCCTAGGAGCTATATTGGTAAAGATATTGCTACAACATATGTATGATATTTTGCTGCCTTTGGAGTTTTCTAAGTTTTTTATGGTTTTCCATCTCTAAGTCCTGTAGCTATTTTGAGTTTGTTTTTGTGTATGGTGTAAGTTGATTCTCGTTTCATTTCTTTTTGCATGTATCTGACCAATCTTCTCAGCACCATATATTGAAGAGACTGTTTTGACTCCATTGTATGCTCTTGCCTCTTTTGTCAAATATTAATTGAGCATAATATTTATGCTCTGTTCCATTGGTCTATATGTCTGTTCTTGTGTCAGTACCAGGAAGTTTTGAGAACCATGGCTTTGTAAGATAGCTTGATGTCTGGTATTGTGATCCCTCTAACTTTATTCTTCTTTCTCAGGATTGCTGTGGCTATTCAGGGTCTTTTTCATTCCAGATGAATTTTTGGAGACTTCTTTCTAGGCCTGTGAAATATGTCATTGGTATTTTAATGGGGATTGCATTGAATCTATAAATTGCTTTGGACATTTTAATGATGTTGATTCTACTAATCCATGAATACGGTATGTTCTTTCATTTGCTTATTTCTTCCTCTATCTTTTTCCAATGTCCTCTACTCTTCTGAGTACGGTCTTTTACCTCCTTAGTTAAGTTTATTCCTATGTATCTTAATCTTTTTGTTGCAATGGTAAATGGGATTTTTTTTCTCTTTCTGTGAGTTAATTATTGGTGTATAAATAAGCCATAGATTTCTGGGTATTAATTTTGTATCCTGCTACTTGCCAAATTCATTTATTAAGTCTATTAGTTTTTTGATGGAGCCTTTAGGGTTTTCCATGTACAATATCATGTCATCTGCAAATAATGACAGATTTACATCTTTTCCAATTTGGATCCCTTTTTATTTCTTCTTCTTGTCTAATTGCCATGGCTAGCACTTCCAGTACTATGCCAAACAGGAGTGGTGAAAGTGGGCTTCCCTGTCTTGTTCCTGTTCTTAGGGGAAATGGTTTTAGTTTTTGCCCATTGAGTATGATGTTGGTTGTAGGTTTGTCATATAAGGCTTGTATTATGCTGAGGAATGATCACTATATTCCCACTTTGCTGAGAGTTTGTACCAAGAACAGGTGTTGGATTTTTTCAAATGCTTTTTCTGCATCAATATGATTATGTGATTTTTGTCTCTCAATTTGTTTATGTGATGTATCATATTATTGATTTGCAGATATTGTACCATCCTTGCATCCCTGGAATAAATCCCACTTGGTAATAGTGTATTATCTTTCTAATGTAATGCTGGATCAATTTGCTAGAATTTTGTTGAGGATTTTAGCATCTATGTCAGTGATGGCAAACCTTTTGAGCTCGGCATGTCAGCATTTTGAAAAACCCTAACGTAACTCTGGTGCTGTGTCACATATAGAATTTTTTTGATATTTGCAACCATAGTAAAACAAAGACTTATATTTTTGATATTTATTTTATATATTTAAATGCCATTTAACAAAGAAAAATCAACCAAAAAAATGAGTTCGTGTGTCACCTCTGACATGCGTGTCATAGGTTCGCCATCTCTGATCTATGTTCATCAAGTATATTGGCCTGTAGTTCTCTTTCTTTATGGTGTGTTTATCTGGTTTTGTAAGTAGGGTAATGCTGGCTTCATAGAAAGAGCTTGGAGTGTTCCTTCTTCTTGAATTTTTTGGAATAGTCTGAGGAGGATAGGTTTTATTTCTTCTGTGAATGCTTGGTAGAACTCCCGTCAAGCTGTCCAGACCAGGACTTTGGTTTGCTGGAAGATTTTTGATTATTGCTTCAATTTCTTCAGTAGTTATAGGCCTATTCAGGTGTTTTGATTATTCCTGATTGAGTTTTGGAAGCTTGTATTTTTCTAAGAATACGTCCAATAATTTAAGTTGTCCAGTTTGTTGGAATAGAGTTGTTCATAGTATTTTTTTCATATTTTTTTTGTATTTCTGTGGGGTTGGTTGTTACTTCACCTCTTTCATTTCTGATTTTGTTTATTTGAGTCCTCTCTCTTTACTTCTTGGTGAGCCTGGCTAGAGCTTTATCAATCTTGTTTATTCTTTCAAAAAACCATCTCTTCTTTTTATTGATTTTTTTTGTATTTTTTTTTATCTCTATGTCATTTATTAGTATTTCCACTCTGATCTTTATTATTTCCTTTATGATCTGATCTTTGTTATTTCCTTGCTTCTCTGGGCTTTACTCGTTGCTCTCTTTCTAATTCTTTGAGTTGTAGAGTTATATAATTTATTACCATATTTTTCTTTCTTTTTAGGTATGTCTATAGAGCTATGAACTTTCCCCTCAAGACTGCTTCCATTGTGTCCTATAGATTTTTGATTGTTGTGTTTTCATTGTCATTTGTTACAAGGATGATTTTTATTTCTTTTTGATCTCCTTGGTAACCAAATCATTGTTTAATAGCATGCTTTTAGCCTCCAAGTGTTTGAATTTTTTCATTGTTTTTATTGTAGTTGATTTCTAATTTTATGCCTTTGTGATCTGAGAAGATGCTTGATATGATATCTATCTTCTTGAATTTGAAGAGACTTTGCCTGTGTCCCAATATGTGGTCTATCTTTGAAAATGTTCTGTGTGCACTTGATAAGAACGTATATTCTGTGGCTTTGGGGTGAAATGTTCTAAAGATGTCAATTAATTCCATCTGATCTAGTGAGTCATTTAGGATTGATGTTTATTTGATCATTTTTTGTTTACAAGATCTATCCAGTGTTGTCAGTGGGGTATTAAAGTCCCCTACTATGACTTCATTGCTGTTTATCTCTCCCTTGATATCTTCTAGAAGTTTTTTTATTTGGTTGCTTCTGTATTGGGTGCATATATGTTTATCAGAGTTATATCCTCTTGTTGAATTGCTCCTTTTAGTATTATGAAGCGGCCTTCCTTATTTCTTGTTATGCCCTTCACTTTGAGGTCTATTTTGTCCGATAGAAGTATTGCTACCCCAGATATTGTTATGCCCTTCACTTTGAGGTCTATTTTGTCAGATATAAGTATTCCTACTCCTACCCCAGCTTATTTTTTATTACCATTGGCCTCAAAAATATTTTTCCCTCTCTTCACTATCAGTCTGTGTGAGCCCTTTTTTTCCTGAGGTGCGTCTCTTGTAGACAGCAGATATATGGGTCATGTTTTCCTATCCATTTAGGTACACTATGTCTTTTGATTAGAGCATTTCATCCATTTATGTTAAAGGTTATTATTTACTAGAAGCCCGGTGCACGAAATTCCTGCACTGGGGGTGGGTGTCCCTCAGCCCAGCCTGCACCCTCTCCAATCTGAGACCCCTCGGGGGATGTCCAACTGATGGTTAGGTTCTATCTCTATGGGATCAGGCCTAAACTGGCAGTCAGACATCCCTCTCACAATCCGAGACTGCTGGTTCCCAACCACTCGCCTGCCTGCCTGCCTGATTGTGCCTAACCACTTCTGCCTGGCAGCCTGATCACCCCCTAACCACTCCCCTGCCAGCCTGATTGATTTTCTAACTGCCCCCTGCCAGCCTGATCGCCCCCAACTGCCCTCCCCTGCAGGCCTGGTCACCCCCAACTGTCCTCCCTCTGTGCCGGTAACCTCTAACTGCCCTCCCCTGCTGGCCTGATCACTCCAACTGTCCTTCCCTGCTGGCCATCTTGTGGCAGCCATCTTGTGACCACATGGGGATGGCCATCTTTGACCACATGGGGGTGGCCATCTTGTGCAAGGGCGTGATGGTCAATTTGCATATTACCTCTTTTTTATATAGGATAGTCACATGTTTGTTGCATTTTTTATTCTTTATTCTTGTGTTCCTTCATCCCATCCTATTTCTTCTTTTCACAGAAGTCCCTTTAGTATTTCTTGCATTACTGGCTTGGTAGTAATAAACTCCCTTAGCCCTTTTTTGTCTGTGGAGCTCCTGATTTCACCTTCAATTTTGAATGATAGCCTTGCTGGGAATAATATTCTTGGATTCAGTCATTTGCTTTGCATCACTACATATATTTCATTATTCCATTCCCTTCTGGCCTGATGTGTTTCTGTTGAGAAGTCAGTTGATAGTCTAATGGGAGATCCCTTATAGGTAACTTTCTGTTTCTCCCTGGCTGCCTTTAAGATTCTTACTTTGTCGTTGGTGTTTGCCCATTTAATTATGATGTGTCTTGGTGTCAATCTTTTGGGGTTCATCTTGTTTGCACTGGGTTTAGCACGTAAAAGCAAGGAAATTATAAAGACAGAGCAGCCCCGCCACTGCGTGTCTCTCGCCCACTGGCACTGCACGCTGGTGCAGAACTTCAGGCTGCTTTTCTGGGCGCAGCCTCCTATGGCTGTGGGCTTAGATCTAGAGTTCCCTGCTGCCAGGTATTGTCCCACAGCTTCTTTAGGCTCTTCTGGTTTTTAAGTTTTTTTTTTTTTTCCAGTTACTGCACTGCTAGGTTGTTTTTTCTTACCTTGTTTTCTAGCTCACTGATGCAGTCCTCAGCTTCTTCTAGTCTACTGTTGATGTTTTCTATTGTGTTCTTTAATGCAGCGATGTCATTTTTCATTTCTCTTTGGTTCTTCTTCATTTCCTCTTGATTCTTACACATGTTGTTGAAGTTGTCCTTCATCCTTTGCAGCATCCTTATTACCATTGCTCTGAATTCTTTCTCTGATGAATTGCTTGCCTCCATTTCATTTACTTCCTTTTCTGGTGATTCTTCCTTTTCTTTTGAATGTGAGCTGTGTCTTTGTCTCCCCACTTTTGCTCCTCTTAGGATGTCTGTTTATGTGACTCACTCTCGAACATGTTGATCAAAAGGTACAAAATACAACTTGACAAGACATGACACAGAGGGAACAAAACACAAATGTATTCACAACACTGATAACCCAAAATAAAGACCACCAGAGAAAAGAGAATTAGAAGAGAGAAAAGAGTACAAAAATGATATTGAGAAAAGAAAAATAGGTAAAAGAGAAAAGAAAAAAAATAAAAACAAGAGAAAATATATGTATATGGGGAGAAAATTCCACAAAACAAACAAATAAACCAAAAAATGCAAACAACAAACATCTAGTAAAAAAGTGGGGGTGGGGTGGGGGGTGGGACTGAAGAACCAGAGTTTATTTCTAGAAGGTAAAGTAAAGGAATTTAATGAATGGGGGAATGGCCATGATTCAGTATAGAGAAGATAGAAAGAGAATGAGTGTATAATAAGAAAAGTAAAAACAAAAGAATCATTAAATAAAAAAGTAAAACATAACATAAATAGAAATTTAATTAAAAAATAATTAAATTAAAAGAATATTAAAAATATATAAATGTTTCCCCTTTATTTAATCTATCTATCTAGATATTCATCTATTTTTGGAAAAGGAGAATAGAGTAGAGAGCAGATAGGCCTGAGTTTGGTGAGTGAAACTTATTAAGCTATTAGTAGAATAAGAGAGGAAGCAAAGAGAGGAAAAATAAAAACTTAAAATAAAAACAAAAACAAACAAGCAAATTAAGAATCAAACAAACAATAACAACAAGAAAAAATTGGCTAGTGAAGAAAAAAGAGTGCATGAACTTGGAGCAGGGAAGAGGAAATTAGATATATGAGTAAGCCAACAGAGACTACTATAAAGCAAATAAAGAAAATCAATTTTTAACAAAGAGTAAAAAGAAAGGAGAGAGAAAAAATAAAGCAGGAATATGAGTAGAAAAGCAGGATGTTAAAGGGAGAAGTGTAAAAGAAATGGTTGGCAAAAAGGAAATATGAGATAAAGTAAAATAATGATAAAAAAATATATAATGTAGAACACTAATCCCCAAAAATAAAAGATTAAAATAGCAATATTAATAATAATAAATAAAAATAATAAAAAATAAAATAAAGAAAAACAAAAAATAGATAAAATTTAATTTCTTTAGTAAAAAATAAAAAAGTGAAGTAGTGAAGAATCATTTGCTTCAGTTGAGTTTTACTGTCCTATGGAGGCTGGTTTAAGACCTCTCTCTACTGTTCTGTCTGCCATGTCTCAGTTTCCTGTTAGGTTGTCAGGCACCATGTTGAAGTTCCCAGCGATCCACTCCTCTGTGTCAGAGTCCACAGCCTTAGTTTTAAGAAGTTGGGATTAATCTGCCTGCTTTGTTTTTCCTTCTGCTTTCAGTCATATTTACACAAGCATCTATTTCTGACATGGGCTCTAGATGGCAGTGTTGTTGTATTAGTTTCCAGGACCAAACGGCTCCTCAACCCATTCCCTGAGTGCTCCCTGGGAATAGTCAGAATCCTTGTTTCCCTCCCAAGCTCAAGGCTGGGTGCAGCTGTGCTGCTAGGAGGAGCTTGATCTTCAGGAGAAAAATGGCTGTTCAGCGTTGGAGAGACCGGACTGTCCCAGAGCTGGCTTCCTGGTTGCCTTTCTTTATTTTGCTCCCCAGCTTCCACGAAACCACCTTCCCCTGCGTTGCAGCCTCGATGAGTGTTTGTAATGGAAAGATCCTATGTACTGGGTTTAGTGAATCAAAGCAGGGAAAATATAAAGATAGAGCAACCATGATGCTGCAAGTCTCTCTCTTCCTCCCACCCCTCCCCGGCACTGCACAGCTGGTTCAGAACTTCAGGCTGCCTTTCTGGGCACAGCCTCCTAAGGCTGTGGATCTACAGTCCCTGGTTGCCAGAAGCCCTGGGACAGTCGAGTATTACACGCGTCCCCAAGAGACGTGGACTTGATGCAGAGCAGTTTCCTTCTGACCCTCTAGTCCTGCTTGTGCATGTCTCTCTCTCCAGCCTAGAACCCAGATCCTACCATTCTCTGGGTGTCGCCTTTCCTTTCCAGCTGTGGATTGTCTCACCAGCTGTGTTTAATTCACCAATTCCAGGTGGATGTTATTTGATTCAGCTGTTTCTTCTATTTGCTCCATGAGAAGTCACAGGACATGTCCACCTATCTGGCCACCATTTTGTCTCCCAAGTGTCAGAGATTTTACTGCCTATATTTTCTTGTAAGATTTTTTATGGTTTTGAGTCTAGCATTTAAGTCTTTTATCCTTTTTGAGTTTATTCTTGTGTGTGGTGTCAGAAGGTGGTCTAGTTTCATTTTTTTCCATGTATCCGTCCAATTTTCCCAATGCCATTGTTAATTTTTCTTGTTTTTTGAGGTAGGCCTGTAGTGTTATGACCTTCCTTTTGTGTCCTAACATGTGGTCTATCTTTGTGAAAGATACATGTGCACTTAAGAAGAATGTAAATTCTGAAGCTTTGGAGTGAAATGTTCTATAAATGTCAATCTGATTCATTGTGTCCTGTAGAGTCACTGTTTCCTTGTTAATTTTTTGTCTGGAAGAACTATCCAGTGAAGTCAGCAGGGTGTTAAAGTCCTCTACTATGACTGTATTGTTGTCGATCTCTGCCCTAAAGTCCTCTAGAAGTTTTCTTAAAAATATATTTAGGTGCTCCTATGTTGGGTGCATATATGTTTACCAGGGTTATATCCTCTTGTTGGATTTATCCCATTAGTTTTTCATAGTGACCTTTGTTGTCGCTTGTGCTGGCCTTCATTTTGAAGTCTATTTTGCCAAATATGAGTATTGTTTACTCCAGCTATTTTTTTCTTTACCATTTGCATGCAAAAATGTTTTACATCCATTCACTCTAATCCTGTGTGTCTTTTGTTCTGAGGAGGGTCTTTGTAGCCATCATATAGTTGGGTCATGTTTTTTAATTCATTCAGCTACCCTGTGTCTTTTGATTGGAGCATGGAATCCACTTACATTTAAGCTCTGTATTGCTAGGTACTTACTTATTGCCATTTTAATTAACTATGTTTAGGTTTCGCTCTCTATTTCTTCTTCACATTATAGCAGTCCTTTTAGCATTTTTTGTAATGCTGGTTTGGTGGTGATGTACTCTTTTAGCCCTTAATTTCTTTCTTTCTTTCTTTCTTTCTTTCTTTCTTTCTTTCTTTCTTTCTTTCTTTCTTTCTTTCTTTCTTCCTTCCTTCCTTCCTTCCTTCCTTCCTTCCTTCCTTCCTTCCTTCCTTCCTTACTTTCTTTCTTTATTTCTTCCTTTTCCTCCTTCATACACATACACAAGAG
>NW_006291301.1:47269-62187 GCF_000327345.1 Myotis davidii
TGTCCTCTTTCTTTCTTTCTGGAAGCTCTTTATTTGACTGTTTATTTTGAATGATTGCCTTGCTGGATATGGTAATCTTGGTTTCAGCTCCTTGCTTTTCTTCCTCTTGAGTACTTCATGCCATTCCCTTCTGGCCTGTAGAGTTTCTGGTGAGAAACAGGTATCAGCCTTATGGGAGCTCCTTTGTAAGCAACAGTTTGCTTTTCTCTTGCTGCCTTTAAGATTCTCTCTTTTTCTTTAATTTTTGGCATTTTAATTATGATGTGTCTGGGTGTGAGCCTGTTTGCGTTCTTCAAGCATGGACTGTCTGTGCCTTCTGTACTTGTGTGACCTTTTTTCTTACAATGTTATGGAAGTTTTCTGCCATTATTGCTTCAATCTTGATCTCTATTTCTTTCTCTCTTTCTGCCTCTTCTGGCACACCTGTTATTCAAATATTGTTATGTTTCATATTGTCCCACAGCTCCCTTAAGCTGTCAATTTTTAAATTGTTTTTTTTTTCTTTTTTGGTTCTCTGATTGAGTGATTTTTTTAACCCTGTCTTCTAATTCACTGATTTGATCCACAGCTTCCCCTAATCTGCTGTGTATGCCTTCCAATGTGTTCTTTATTCGTGCTCTGTCATTCTCTATTTATGTTTTCATAGTACATCTTTTCTCATGCTGTTGTGTATCTTTACCATCATTATTCTGAACTCTATATCAGGTAAATTTCTTATCTCTATTTCATTTATCTCTTCTGGAGAATTTTCTTGTTATTTTATTTGGGGGCTGTTTCTTTGTCGCCTCATTTTGGCTGTTTGGGTTTGTGACTATGTATTAGGTAGATCTGCTACATCTCTCAATCTCTAGTGCAGGACAGTATCAAATACAGCTTTCGTCTAATTAGATCTGGCAAAGACTCAAAGCCTCCAAAGACTCCTCTGCCTACAGACTGATAGGATTCTGTCTTGAATTGCCCTCAGGCAATTGTTCACAGGTGGGGCAATTGCTTCTGCCTGGAGGCTGATTGTTATTCTCAATCTCTTATTGGGCCTCAGAAACTCCTCACCTTGGGGCAAGGTATTTTCCAATAGGAAGGGTCAACTATCTTCCCCCCATGCAAAGCTGCCTGTATAGCAAATGTCTGCATGAGAAAGATGACCTCTGTGGTGTGAGGGAATGACTCAGCACAGGAAACCCTGGTGTCTGCCTTTTAAGCTCTAACCCCAGAGCCCTTATCCTTGCTTCTGCTCACACAGCTCCAGTCCCCTCTGCCTTCCCTTTGTCAGACCACAAGGTGAGTGGCTCCATAGAAATTTTGTGCATTGGCCCTCTTAATGGGTGCCTGAATTTCCAGCCATCTCTCCTGGCACACAGCAACCCTGCTGCTTTTCACAATCATGTTGTATGGGTACTCTTTTTAGCTCTGGTGCTCTCTGGTGAGGGGCATGGCTTGGGGATTAGACCCCAGAGTTCACAGTGGCAACCCCCACAGTTGAGATATCTCTCCTTTACTTCAGTTGCTGTCTGTGGGAGCCCGGCCATCCCTTTCTCACCTCCGCCCCCTTACTAGTCTTTATGTGATCTCCATTTTCCATCCTTGGATATTAGGGTTCTCTCCAGTGAGTGTTCCATTGATTATTCAGGAAGTTTTATGTATTTTAGTTGTAATCCTAGTTTGGTCTTGGGAATGTGTCCATGCAACATCCACTTACTCCACTGCCATTTGTAATTCATTCAGTTATTATTTTTTTAATAGATTCTCTATCCCTTGCTTTATTTCTTCACCTTCTGGTACCCTTATGATGCAGAAGTTGTTACTCTTCATGTTATCCCAAAAGTCTTTTAAACTGTCCTCATATTTTTCAAATTCTTTATTCTGCTCTTATTCAGTGTTTTCTTCTAGTTTGTCTTCCAAATCACTGATTTGATCATCTGCTTTGTTCAACCTACTTTTTATTCCTTTTAGTGTATTCTTCATTTTATATATTGCATCCTTTATTTCTTTTTGGTTCTTTTTTTATAGTTTTTATGTCTTTTTATGTTTACTCATTTCTTGGTTAAGTTTCATCCATTCTTCCCTAAGTTTCTTGAAAATTCTTATAACTATTATTTTGAATTCTATATCTGTTAATTTCTTTCCTCTATTTCATTTAGTCCTTTTTCTAAAGATTTTTCTTATTCTTTCCTTTGGGGCATGTTTCTTCTTCTCTCCATTTGGGTGCCTGCTTTTTTAAAAAAAATATATTTTATTGTTTTTTTACAGAGAGGAAGGGAGAGGGATAGAGAGAGAAACATCGATCAGCTGCCTCCTGCACATTCTCTACTGGGGATATGCCCACAACCAAGGTACATGCTCTTGACTGGAATCGAACCTGGGACCCTTCAGTCTGCAGGCTGATGCTCTATCCACTGAGCCAAACTGGTTAAGGCTGTTTTTGTTTCTATGTGTTAAATAGATCAGCTATGACTCCCAGTCTTGGTAGGGTGGCCTTATGGAGTAGGTTTCCTGTGGGACACCTTGGCACTATCTCCTTGATTACATGTATTGGATCCTCCAGGATTATCTCTGTGTGGGTTCTGTTTGCCCTCCTGTTGTAGTTGAGTCTTGATTGCTATTGATTCATTCATATATTTGGTAAACATTCAGGCATAGCATTTGAGTTTCTGTGCAGGTGCTGATGTTTTACATTGTTAGTTATTAGACTCTTGTTTATCTAATATTCAGGTGGTTCTTCAAGCTGCATGTTCTTTAATTTACTTATAATTTTGAAGTGGTCATGGGAGGCGGCATCATAGTGTCCACCTACTCTACCACCTTGACCAGATTCAGTTTTTAATTCTAATATTTGTATCATTAGTTTAAAATAGTATTATATATCACAATATTTGTCCATTAATTTTATTTCTATAATACTTTCAGAGAGCACCCCCAAGAGGGATACTCAGAATGATTGATAGATAAATCATCTAGTGTGTTTATTATTTGGATCGGGGAATATTTTAAGAACCTGGATTTTAGAGCAGTATTATGTACCAGGAACTTTATTGTTGACATAAGAATGAGAAGTGTGGCTTCTATCTTGAAGAATTTACTATTATATAGTTCTATATTTGGTAGAATGGATTTGTTCATATTGTAATGTGAACAAAGAAGATGACCTTTGCTTGGGAAAGTATGGGAATGTTTTGTTTATGAGCATTTGAAGATCAATAATGTGAGTGCCCTAAGAAAATAGGGGATTCATAGGTCATGCATTAAAAAAAAATGCACTGTCTATTAAAGAGAAGATTGGGGGAGATTGGCTTTTAGGCAATAAGATTATCTGAAAATTTAAAGGAATTTGTACAGATTTGTATTCTGAAAATGGCAAGACAGATATTGTATATATCAGTGATACAATCTTTACTATTATTTAATAGAGTTTTTGAGTATGTTTAAGAGTAGGGACTATGAAGGGCAAATTAAAATGGGAAGTAATATAGCCTGTGAGGGATACTTGAAATGATTGATGGATAAACACTCTAGTATGTTTATGTTTGAATTGGGTAGTATTTTAAGAATCTGGATTTTAGGATAAGCCTTGTTACCAAAGCTGTAATGTTATCTACAGTTGTATAGAAGCCCAAGGAAGCCAACAAAAACAGAATTCCAGTACTGAGACTAAATTGGTATTCTTTTTTTTTTTTTTTAAATTGGTGTTCTTTGTATCAGACTGAGTTAAAGTTATCTGTATTGAAATTTAAACAAATATCTTTCCCCTTTAATTGTCCCACACAGAAAATGTTAATATGTATTTGGGGAAATTAAATTGGAAGTTATAAAATAGTCTATGTGAAATTTATATAGAGAGAGGCATTAACATAGTGAATAAAGGGAACATTGTAATTAAAGGCTATTATTGAATGCTGGAATAGGTTATCAAAAAGGTTGTAGATTTCTTGTAAGAGCTTTAAACATACAATATAGATCCATTTAAACTAGCAACATTTTAGAACGACCTCTGGCTTTGTCCATGTGGTTATGTTACAGGAGACCGGGGAAAATCCAAGCAATGCTTAGAGAAAGGGGAGTCACATTTTATTATAATTATGTGTAGACCCAGAGAAAAATGTGTCTTTCAAATTTGGAGCCCCTCAACATGGAGGAAACTTTCTCTATTTATACTTTTTCCAGTCCTTTGTCTCCCATATTTGGAATGAGACTTCTGAGAAAGGCCTGTGTGCTGGGAAGCAGCCATGAGACCATATCTCAAGGTCTGGTCTGGTGCCAGCACTGACAAATCTGTCTGGGGCATAATTTATGGCCTCTCTGGAATGGAGTAGTATAGCTAGACATTTGTAAACAAGGATCTGAAGTCCTGCCAAGAAGAGGTGAATGTCTATCAGGAACAACCATGTGACTTGCAAGCAAGTCACGCTGGGTCAAGATTGCACACAATCTTGAGTTCCTGGAACATTTACCTCCCTGAGAAAAGATAAGATTAAAAAGTTGTGGGTAGAGCAGAAAAGGGAATGCTCAGCTGCAAGTGTCTTCAATGCGCTATTGTAATATAGAACAAAACAAAATTTTGTTGATTAACTTCTGATGCACTAACCTTGTGCGAAACCCCAATAAAAGCAATAGTTGAGGGTACAGAGTTTGCTACATGCCTGAGCTAGCTGTAGACCTCTGTCCAGCAATGGGCTATTATAATATAGAGCAAAACAAAATTTTGTTGATTAACTTCTGATGCACTAACCTTGTGTGAAACCCCAATAAAAGCAATGGTTGAGGGTACAGAGTTTGTTACATGCCTGAGCGAGCTGTAGCCCTCTGCCCGGCATCAATTGCCTGTGTGCTCGTCTTACCTCTGCGTCTTCGGTTCATTAAACATCCCTCAACAGAGTAGTCTTATTTTCCTTATTATTTAAGCAAGAAAGTGTTTACAAAAGCCAAAATAGCAGGGTTAAAATTTCAAACAGCAGTTTTTATGTACAATGGATGCTCCAGTTATACTAATGAAGTCTCTATGACCCAACTCAATTATTACTTTCACTAAAGAAGCCATTCCTTAGCCATTCACACAGATTTGACAATTTCTTCCTTTGTATTTTCATGTCCTATTATCACAACATGTATCAAATTTAAGGTAATTCTTTGTGTATTGTCTTCCTTTCCTATATTATAGTTCTTTGAGGGTCAAGACTCTCTTATTTATCATTTGTATTTCAGGATTCTAGTTGAGTGGTGACAAAATAGATAATCAGTATTTTAAAAATCCCTTACCTTTCATTCTAGCAAAGCTAGAATTATATAGGAACTGGCTAAGAACATTTCAATTTTATGTGTTTATATCATTTTCCTTATTTTGGAATGCACTTTCTCCTTTTCTGTTTGTATGTCTTACCATATTATTCCAAAGTTAGCACAAATCTCACATCCTTCAAAGAGTCCCCTGAAGATAGAAAACCTACCAAAAAACTACTGGAACTGATAAGTATTTTCAGTAAAAAGAAGGATATAAAATTAATATTCATAAGTCGGTGGCATTTTTATACACCAATAATGAACTATCGTAAAGAGAAATTAAGCCCTGACCAGTTTGGCTCAGTGGCTAGAGTGTTGGCCTGTGGACTGAAGAATCCCAGGTTCGATTCCAGTCAAGAGCATGTACCTTGGTTGTGGGCACATCCCCAGTAGGGGGTGTGCAGGAGGCAGCTGATCGATGTTTCTCATCGATGTTTCTAACTTTCTATCCCTCTCCCTTCCTCTCTGCAAAAAATAAATAAAATATAAAAAAAGAGAAATTAAGAAAACAATCCCATTTATAATTGCAGCAAAAAAATAAGGTACCAAGAAGGTAAAAAATCTGTACTCGAATAATTATAGGATACTAAAGAAATAAATTAAGGAAGATACAAATAAGTGGAAGCATATAGCATGTTCATGGATGGGAGAATTAACATCATTAAAATGTCCATACTACCCCAAGAAATCTATAGATTCTTCACAATTCCTATTAAAATACCAATGGCATATTTCACAGATATAGAACAAATATTTTAAAAATTTATATGGAAACAAAAAAGAATCTGAATAGCCACAGCAATCTTCAGAAAGAACAAAGTTGGATTCACACTTGATATCAAACTATACAACAAGGCCATTGTAATAAAAATGGCCTATTACTGGTTTAAGAACAGGCATATAGATCAATGGAATAGAACAGAGAGCTTTTATGATTAATATTTAACAAAGGAGGCAGGAATATACAATGGAGTAAAGACAATCTCTTCAATAAATGGTCTTGGGAAAATTGAACAGGCACATGCAAAAAAAAATGAAACTAGAAACCAATTTACACAATACATAAGAATGAACACAAAATGGGCTAAACGCATACATGTAAGTCACAAAATAATAAAAATTATAGAAGAAAACATAGGCAGTATGATCTCAGACATCTCTTCTAGCAAGAATTTTGCCTATATGTCTCATCAGGAAAGGGAAATAAAGGAAAACAAATTGGACTACATCACACTAAAAAGCTTATGCCCATGAACTGGAGATTGAAACTGCAACCTAGGTATATGCCCTGATTGGTAATCAAACTTGCTACCTTTTGGTGTATTGGGGGAGAGGGGTGTGGGGTGATGTTCTAACCAACTGATTCACAGGGCCAGGGCTTGAGCCACCATTCTTTCCTTGGAAATTCTAAAGTATTTATTTGTATATTTGATTTACTTATTTTTAAATGTATGTCCTGTGACTTCTCAAATAGTTTCTTATTCCTCTTCATGCCACAAATCCCTAGACTGGTGCTCTATTCAGAGTAGCTTGTCAATAATAAATAATTGTTTGTAATAAGGGAGGTAAGAAAAATTGTCAATTTGAGCCCTTATATAACTTTCTGTTTTATTTCTAATACTGATACTAAATCTAGTTTCTAAAACAGCACATAATGAAGAAACAGGATCAACAATTCCAATATTAAATGGTACAGGTTTTAGCCCTCATTTAGAACCCTTGGAACCAGATTGTTTTGGAATTTAGAATGATTCCTCTTCACTTGGGTAGCACCTATTAATATTTCACAACAAGTGGGTAAATAAAGACAACAGACGATAAATATGCTCATATCAGTTCAGATAAAGTTTGAGTTAATAAAGTGAACCTTGATACTGATGATTAATCTATAAATCATCTTATTGACCTTATAAATTGGTCAGAGTCTGAAAGTTAGCTTTTGTAATTATTTAGTATTCTTTTTAGTTTAAAGTGGGAGATTCCATCCTATATAATAAAAGCTCAGTGACCATTACAGCATAATAACCAGAACGTCCAATGACCAGACCACCAGCCGGTAGCTATGATGAGCACTGACCCAGACCTAGCTGTCGGTGCCCTGACAACCCCAAATCCTGTTCACCCACAAAGGAGGGAGGAGGGAGCCAGATACCCATACCTGGACCCTGACAGCAGGGAGGCAGGAGCCCCATTCCTCATGGAATCGGCCCTTGGTCAGCTTGCTCTCTGTGCTCTGACAGCCCTGAATCCTGTTCATCTGTACCCTGGACCTTGACAGCAGGGAGGAGGGAGCCCCATTTCTCACAGAATTGGCCTTGGTCAGCTTGCTGTTGGTGCCCTGACAGCCCCGAATCCCATTCACCCACACCCGTGACCCTGAGAGGAGGGAGGAGGGAGCCAGGAGCCAGATACCCACACCCCAGACCCTGACAGCAGGGAGGTGGGAGCCCCATTCCTTGCAAAATTGGCCATTGGTCAGCTTGCTGTCTGTGCCCTGACAGCCCTGATCCTGTTTATCCACAGCCCCGAACCCTGACAGCAGGGAGGCAGTAGCCCCATTCCTTGTGGAATCAGCCATTGGTCAGCTTGCTGTCCGAGCCCTTACAGCTCAAATTCCCGTTCACCCGCACCCCAAACCCTGACAGCAGGGAGGCGGGAGCCCTATTCCTTGCTGAATCAGCCATTGATTAGCTTGCTGTCTGTGTCCTGACAGCCCAGAATCCTATTCACCAGCACCCCAGATCCTTACAGGAGGAAGGATGGAATATGTCTAAAGACCAACTATAGGCTGAAAGTACCTCTGAAGCTGAAAGAAGCCAGTGTCAGTGACAGAATGTATCTGAAGACCAACTATTAGAACAAGGTACCTCTGCTGCTGAAAGAATGCGGCATCATCAATAGAATATGTCTGAAGACCAACTATTGGGACAACGTACCCCTGAAGCCAAAAGAAGCCGGCATCATTGACAGAATATGTCTAAAGAATAATCATCAACAAGTACTACCAATACTGGTAGGAACTGCCTTCAGAGCAAAAATGGAATAAGTGAGGATGCAATTATCGAACACAGTTGTGGTGAAGTGAATGTTACATGTCAATTTTGCCTATCACTAAATTTCTCTGATAAAAAACCATCTGATGGAAATTTTACTTGATGTTGTAACAAAGGTAAAATTTGTCCAAATGATGTACATTTTCCAGAATACCTGGCATATTTTAAAAATTTAATGATACATTAAGATTCTGAAAGTAAGAATTTCATGGAAAATATTCATTCAATAAATAGCTCTGATGGAGAAAAAGATGGTGACCAGCAAGAAGGTAGGGAGGGAGAGTGTGGGAGAGTGAGGGAGCAATAAAGGAGTGTGTAGACATGTGGTGTGTGTGTGTGTGTGTGTGTGTGTGTGTGTGTGTGAGAGAGAGAACTAGGGAGAGTTAGATCCTGCAGGTCTTCCAGGGGGCTGCCACTGTGGACACTTTGGGGCGACCAGCATGCTCACAGAGACCACTCCATCTTGCATAACAAAACTGCTTGAGACTAGGATCCTAGCCTCACCACCACACAATCTGGTCTCAGACGAAAACCAGGACCCTAGAGCAGTGATGGTGAACCTTTTGAGCTCGGCGTGTCAGCATTTTGAAAAACCTTAACTTAACTCTGGTGCCGTGTCACATATAGAAATTTTTTGATATTTGCAACCATAGTAAAACAAAGACTTATATTTTTGATATTTATTTTATATATTTAAATGCCATTTAACAAAGAAAAATCAACCAAAAAAATGAGTTGGCGTGTCACCTCTGAAATGAGTGTCATAGGCTCACCATCACTGCCCTAGAGCCAGTAGGGACAAAGACCTGTGACCACAGCTGCAGACCCACAGACACCAAGAATCCAAATATCTCTGCCACAGATTTCTGTGAGTCACAGAACCACTCCCTCTCCCCACAGGCCCAATGTAGTGGCGTAGGAACTCCAAATCCGCTTCGTACAAGTAGGCCTCCTGCCCACACAGGGTGGCTGCACTACCTGACTTTGAGCCTGGGCATGCAGACACAAGGAATCTGTTTCCCCGCAGTACGCACTCGCACGACCAGACCCCACGCCCACACAGGGCAGCTGCAAAGCAAAGGAATGAATCCAAGAATACTCTATCCAGCAAGACTATCAAATAAAAATTGAAGGGGAAATCAGGAGCTTTGCAGACGAAAAAAAAAAGGCTAAAAAAAAATTGCAAGCCAGCAATGCAAGAAATGCTAAAGGGAATGCTGTAAAAAGCAGAAATAGAAAGGGAGGAAGGAACACAGGCATAAAGTACAGAAAAGGCTACAAACAAGTACCTATCAATAATAACATTAAACCTAAATGGATTAAATGCTCCAATAAAAAGACATAGAGTGACTGAATGGATAAGAAAACATGACCCCTATATATGCTGTCTACAGGAGACCCATCTCAGAACAAGGGACCCACACAGGCTGAAAGTGAAGGGATAGAAAAATACCTACCAGGCAAATGGAAATGAAAAAAAAAAAAAGCTGGGGTAGCTATACTTATATCTGACAAAATAGACTTCAAAGTGAAGATCATAAAAAGAGGCAAGAAAGGCCACTTCATAATTCTAAAAGGACTGATACAACAAGAGGATATAACTCTGATAAACATTTATGTACCCAATGCAGGAGCACCCACATACATAAAAAAAATCTTCCAGAAGATATCAGGGGAGAGATTGACAACAACACAAACATAGTAGAAGACTTTAATACCCCATTACCATCACTGGATAAATCCTCTAGACAAAAAATTAGCAAAGAAACACCAATCCCAAATGACTCACTAGATCAGATGGACTTAATTGAATCTATAAAACATTCCACCCCAAAACTACAGAATATACATTCTTCTCAAGTGCACATGGGACATATTCAAAGATAGACCACATATTGGGAAACAGGCAAAGTCTCTCCAAATTCAAGAGGATTGAAATCATATCAAGCATCTTCTCAGATCACAATGGCATAAAATTAAAAATCAACTACAGTAAAAACAATCACAAAAATTCAAACTCTTGGAGGCTGGATAGCATAATATTAAACAATGACTGGGTTACCAAAGAGATCAAAGAAGAAATAAAAAACATCATGGCAACAAACGACAATAAAAACACAACACTCCAAAACCTACGGGACACAGCGAAAGCAGTCTTGAGAGAGAAGTTCATAGCTCTACAAGCCTACTGCAAGAAACAAGAAACAATGAGAATAAATTACCTAACCCTACAACTCAAAGAGTTAGAAAGAGAGCAACAAGAAAAGCCCAGTGTAAGCAGAAGGAAGGAAATAATAAAGATCAGAGTAGAGATAAACAAACAAGGAAAGCCCAGTGTGAACAGAAGGATGAAAATAATAAAAATCAGAATGGACATAGAGACCGAAAAAACAATACAGAACATCAATGAAATCAAGAGGTGGTTCTTTGAAAGGATAAACAAGATTGATGAACCTCTAGCTAGGGTCACCAAGAAGCAGAGAGAGGACCCAAATAAACAAAATCAGAAATGAAAGAGGTGAAATAACAACAGACCCCATAGAAATACAAAGAATCATAAAAAAAATTCTATGAGCAACTCTACTCCAACAAACTGGTCATCCTAGAAGCAATGGATATATTCCTAGAAAAATACGACCTTCAAAAACTCAACCAGGAGGAATAAAAAAACCTGAATAGGCCAATAACTATGGAGGAAATTGAAGCAATAATAAAAATATCTTCCAACAAACACAAGCCCTGGACCAGATGACTTCACAGGGGAGTTTTATCAAACATTCAAAAAGAAATAAAACCTATTTTCCTCAGACTATTCAAAAAAAATTCAAGAGGAAGGAGCACTTCCTAGCTCTTTCTATAAAGCCAGCATTTCCCTAATCCCAAAACCAGATAAAGACACTACAAAGAAAGAAAATTACAGGCCAATATCCCTCATGAACATAGATGCCAAAATCCTTAACAAAATTCTAGCAAATCCAATCCAGCATTACATTAGAAAGATCATACACCATGAGAAAGTGGGATTTATTCCAGGGATGCAAGGATGTTATAATATCCACAAATCAATAAATGTGACACACCACATAAACAAACTGAGAGATAAAAATGATAAAAACTCTCAGCAAGGCGGGAGTAGAAGGATCATACCTCAACATAATAAAAGCTATATATGACAGGCCCACAGCCAACATCATACGCAATGGGCAAAAACTAAAACCATTTCCCCTAAGAACAGTAACAAGACAGGGCTGTTCACTCTCACCATTCCTGTTCAACATAGTACTGGAAGTACTAGCCATTGGGATCAGACAAGAAGAAATAAAAGGCATCCAAATTGGAAAAGAAGTAAAACTGTCCTATTCGCAGATGACATGATATTGTACGTAAAAAACCCCAAAGACTCCATAAAAAAACTACTAGGCAGAGAAGCATTGATCAGACCGTCAAATCTCAGAGGGAAGGTAGGGCAGGGTGGGGGTAAGGGAGAGACATCAACCAAAGGGCTATATGCAAGCATTAGGCCTAACCAATGGACACAGACAACAGGAGGGTGAGGGCATGAGTGGGAGGGATAGGGGGTAATGTGGGGATAAGGACACATATATAAAAACATAATCAATAAAGAAATTAAAATAATTATGATGCACCAGCTTACCTCCTCTCCACTCACTATTCAAGTTTTGATGATAAAATAAAAAATAAAAATTTTTTATTGAAAAAAACAACAACTACTAGACTTAATAAATAAATTCGGCAATGTAGCAGGATAAAAAATGAACACCCAGAAGTCTATGGCTTTTCTATACACCAATAATTAACTCACAGAAAGAGTAATTAAAAAAAAATCCCATTTACCATTGCAACAAAAAATTAAGATACGTAGGAATAAACTTAACCAAGGAGATAAAGGACCTGTATTCAGAAAATTTCAGGACGCTAACAAAAGAGATAGAGGAAGACATGAAACATGGGAGAATATACCATGTTCATGGATTGGTAGAATCAACATCATTAAAATGTCCATACTACCCAAAGCAATCTATAAATTCAATGCAATCCCCATTAAATACCAACGGTATACTTCAAAGACCTGGAACAAATTCTCCAAAAATTCATCTGGAATAAAAAAAGACCCCGAATAGGTGAAGCAAAGAAGGACAATGTTGTAGGGATCACAATACCAGATATCAAGCTATACTACAAAGCCACTGTTCTCAAAACTGCCTGATACTGGACAAGAACAGACATATAGACCAGTGGAACAGAACAGAGAACCCATAAATTAACACAAGCCATTATGCTCAATTAATATTTGAGAAAGGAGGAAAGAGCATACAATGTCGATAAGACAGTCTCTTCAATAAATAGTGTTGGGAAAACTGGAGAGATACTTGCAAAAAATGAAACTAAACCACTAACTTACATCATACACAAAAATAAACTCAAAATGGATAAAGGACTTAAACATAAGGTGGGAATCCATAAAAATCTTAGAAGAAGCCACAGGCAGCAAAATAGCAGACATTTGTCATAGCAATATCTTTACCAATACAGCTCCTAGGACAATGGAAACTAGGAGAAAATAAACAAATGAGACTACATCAAAATAAAACCTTCACAGCAAAAGTAACCACCACCAAAACAACAAGAAAGCCCACTGCATGGGAGAACATATTTGCCAATGTTATCTCCGATAAGGGTTTAATCTCCAACATTTACAGGGAACTCTTACAACTTAACAAAAGTAAGATAATCCAATAAAAAATGGGCAAAGGACCTACCTAAATAGACACTTTTCAACAGAGGACATTCAGAAAGCCAAGAGACATATGAAAACATGCTCAAAGTCACTAATCATCCGAGAGATGCAAATCAAAACAACAATGAGGTACCATCTCATACCTGTCAGACTGGCTATCATCACCAAATCAACAAATGGCAAGTGCTGGAGAGAATTCAGAGAAAAAGGAACCCTCCTTCATTGCTGGTGGGAATAGCTAAGATTTGGAAACAAGCTAAATTCCCATCAGCAGATGAGTGGATTAGAAAACTGTGGTACATCTATACAATTGAATACTATGCTGCTGTAAAAAAGAAGGAATTCTTACCATTTGCAACAGCATGGATGGAGCTGGAGAGCATTATGCTAAGTGAAATAAATCAGACAGTGGAAGATAAATTCCACATGATCTTGCTCATTTATGGAATATAAAGAACATGATAAACTGTTGAACAAGAATAGATAGAGGCAAAGAAGCATTGAACAGACTGTCAAACCACAGCGGGAAGGCAGGGGAGGTAAGAGATCAACTGAATGACTGTAATCACATGCATGTAATTGCAAGACACTGGGGGCGGGGTGGGGACGGCAAGTGCTAGGACGTAGGGGAGGCCGGAGGGAAGTCAATGGGGCGGGGCGGGGGGAAGAGATATATGTACTACTATTTCTAATACCTTAAACAATAAAAAAATAGTTCTTTTGCTTCAATGGGTCCACATATTGCATCACCATCAGAATATGGGCCATACTGTTGTAGAATACACGGACAAGTTTATTACCGTACTGAAACTTTACATCCTTCAGATGGTGTTTCTCAGAAGGTTGCTCAACTCTATATTTTAGATATGTCCGAAGGGATGAGTAAAATATTAGCAATGCCAGAAAAGCAAGGTTCACTCAGAAAGACTCATGATCAACATCAACAACCACATGCATGAAATAAATGAATTAACAAAAGCATACATGAGGTGGAAAAGGAAGCTCAATCTGAAGCAACAGCGAAAGGTATTGTTCCCACAGAAGTAACAATGGCGATTAAATATGATCACAACAGTGATCCGGGTAGATGTAATTATCCACATGTAATCGAAGTTGCCATCATATTCAAAAATGAAGATGGAGAACCTCCTTTTGAAAGGGACTGGCTCATTCATTGTAAACCAGATCCTAATAATCTGAATGCCACTAAAATGAAACAAATCAGTATCCTGTTTCCTACATTAGATGCAATGACGTAGCCTATTCTTTTTCCACATGGTGAAAAAAGCTGGGGAACAGATATTGCATTAAGCCTCAGAGACGACAGTGTAATCGAGAAGAATACTAAATGAAATGTAAGGACATGAGTCACACAAATGCAGTATTATGGATTTCATCTCTCTGTCCAGGACACATTCAACCCTATTTTAAATGCAGGAAAATTAACTCAACAGTATATTATCAATTTATATTAAAAAATGGAAGCCAATCAGATAAATATCATTAAAGCAAACCAATCTAAGTTGAGAGTTGAAAAAAATATAGTGGTTTGATGGGTTATCTCACATCTAGATCTAAAAACGACAATGTGCTGATTGGTAAAATGATAATACTTCCGTCGTCTTTTGAGGGTAGTCCCAGAAATATGCAGCAGCGATATCAGGATGCTATGGCAATTGTAACGAAGTATGGTAAGCCCGATTTATTTATAACTATGACATGCAACCACAAATGGGCAGATATTACAAACAATTTACAACGCTGGCAAAAAGTTGAAAACAGACCTGACTTGGTAGCCAGAGTTTTTAATATTAAGCTGACCGCTCTTTTAAATG